>NW_028262333.1:12614520-12925542 GCF_047370975.1 Nipponia nippon | reverse complement strand
CTTATTTGTAATCCAATTGTAAGAACTTAATCTATCCATAAGAATCACAAAGATTTCACAACCTCCAGCATTACCTATTTTGTTGTAACTGCTAAGGCTTTCATCTCAAGATATTTTCCTTTGCTTCTGAATTTTGAAGTAACTGCTGTTATGGCCAAATACTGCATATCACAATGCTGACATTCAGTCCGTGCAGATTACTCGCACTGCACAGAATGTACTATTGTGTTGGGTGTCATCTTCCAGCGTGACACATGGAGCTCGAATTTGCTCTGTGGAAAGGAAGTTTCCTTGTAAACTAGAAGAACTTCTGAAATTGGATTAGCCAAAGCTGAAGCTGGCCCTTGCTTTTATAGGAAAGCAGCTGAAGGACAGTGTTTACCACTTTCTCAAAATTTAAACTTCTCTGCGTAGCTCAGCTTACTGTGATGGAACTTCACTGAAAACTACTGATGTTAGGAAAGGCTTGTGAATGGGTTGGAAGTGGCACCTGGAGTAACGATAGGCTGCATATATATCCATCTTGGGTTTGGTTCTTTTTATTAAACTGTACCTACAAAGTTAAGTTCTATTTTGTATGCTTACACTTTTCCACTGCAATAGACTACCTGTTTTATCGGTCTGCTTTGAACAAGGTAAATGGGGATAAAGTTAAAATAGTAAGAACATTAGTCAGATTATATTCTTATTAATGTTTCCAAAAAATTATTTCTTTCCCCTTTATGCCCCATAGGGAACTGATGCTAAATGTCCTATACAAAGAGCTTCAATTAAATGATTTTTTTTAATTAATACAGGCAGTAACTCTGCTGTGGTCAGTGAAATCGTTACATGAATATGAAGAGCCTAATGGCCCATTTTACGATCTCATGTCTGTTTAGGAAGCATGGGGAGCTGGAGGATAGAGTTCTGTCTAGTAGACGTGAAGCCACAAGTCATTATGAGCTTCCTGCTCATTCAGAAACTACAGTAACTGAAACCCACTGTTTCCAGCGCTGCATTGGTTTTGCAGACTCTGTGCATTGCAAGAGTCTGACAGAAAGAGAAGATTAAATAAAAGTGGCATCTGTTCTCCTTACAGGTAACTCATTGTTGTGAAAATAGCAAAGAATAAATATCCAAAGGCAAAGGAAGTGTTGACAAACATCACGGAAAGCTGCAGAGAATGAAAATGAACATGCAGTGATAATTACTGGCTGGTGTCCTTTCAAACCAAGAGATTTACTTCTTAATTAGGAGGCTGCCTCTTGGGCTGGGGATAATTAGCAAATTTAAGTGCAAAAGAAGGGGGAGATAAGAATCTTTTGTAGTTCATTTGTTCAGTATTAGAGCTTTTGGAAAACAGCTGAAAAATATAATAAATTTTTGCAAAGCATTTAGTAAGTAATTTTTCTGATCAGCTTCTTTTTTGCAGCTAGTTTACCAGTATGTATATGCTCTTTTAACAGCAGTCAAAGCTATTGGTAGAGCTCCTGAAGGGTTATCACCCTGATTTGTGACTTTAAATGGATTGCTAACCTCTCAGCGCAACACTTGAGTAGCGTGGAGCAGGCTAGAGGAATTTCCTTAGTCTCCGAAGGTATAAATGTTGACATTGGACCTGATTTTAGGAAGTGTAAAGCACTCTGAAATCCCATGGATGTTAATGGAAAAAATATGGAACAAAATTTCTTCTGTTCCTGCACACAGTCTCCCTCTGCTAGAGTCGTGTGGAGCTGATTGGAAAAGGGACTGGAAGGCAGAGGGGAGTATGTTTGTTCTCCAGTATTCTCAAATTAAGCAAGATGCCTTTTCAGGTGGCACTGTGACACGGTTCTCTTGCCTGATATCAAGGTAAAAATGTGATGAAAACCATTGATCTTAAAATCCACTTGGATAAGATGGAAGTGACACTGAGGAATGAGAGTGTTTTGTGTGGTCAGCAGGTAGGAGGTATGAGGAGAATTAAAAACTCTGGAAGTTGTTGCCCTTTTTTTTTGGGTTATGCAGCTAACTTTACAGAGTGGTTTGAAACTGTTATGGTTTCATTCATCAGTACTAGAGATGACATAGGAAAAAAGAAACAACGTTGCTGGCTGTTAAAAACACAGGAAAAGATGTCTTCTCTTAGGCTGATTTAACTCTCTTGAGACCAGGAGGGATGCCACTAGTATGACTGATGAGATTTGGTTCTAGTAAGCAGATTAATGGCAGAGTGTGACTTTGAACCGGTCATACGATTTTAGAAGTGCAGTTGTGTGTATGGTTGGTCGTCTTGGCTTTTGTAGCCAGCACAGGCTTTCCAGATAATTCTCAGCTGCATTTGCAATATGCAGGGTTTGGTTTGACTAGTGAGGGTGATCTTGTTGGCCATGCCTCCATGAAGAGAGAGATCTGCTTGGTCATATGTGAACTCCAGATCAAATCCATGTGTGCCCTATTAGAGTACATGTCAAGGTATGCTTTCTATCAGCTACAAGACTGAGTGGAGTGCACCACAGAAACTGTGTCTTTTGAGCTCTTTTCCATGATCTGATTTCACTTGCCAATTGATTTTTAGTTTATGTCCCTCTGCAACAGTAAATCCGTCGAAAATCTTTGTTGTATATTGTGAATTCTAGAGTTTGGATAATTTACTGTTATTTTAATCTTAGAATGAAACCTGTCAGACACTTCTTTCTATCAGAATTGTGCTGAGATCTGGTCAGGACCTGACCCCACTGTCCCTCACAGTCAGGCATTTCCAGTATGTCTCAATTTTGAAAAATAAAATGTTCTCGAAGTGGAGCATTGTGATGTGGCTTTTTCGCTACTGTTTAACTGTGGCCCAAGCTTGCATTTCTGTGTATCAAAATGGTTTCTAAAATAGTATATAGGCTTTCCATTTTCTCTTAAATGCTACTGAGAAACTCTCGAAGGGTAACAAAACAACAAAAAAATCGCCAGAGGTTGGCTGTATAACACACACACAACTGTTCCAGCTCAGCAAAAGCAATATATAAAATGAAGGGTGTGATAATTTATTTCAGATTTAGGATGAGAATTAGAGACAGCCTTCCTGAGAAGCAGTCACACGGAGAGGGTAAAAAGTAAATGTGGTTATGTCAGTATAAAGATGTTTCTTGATTTATTATAAAAGTGTTGGAGAAGTACATGTGTCAGAATTACGATGTAAGAGTATAATATACCTGTTAATGTATACATACAATATAGTAAGTGAGTGGCATTGTCAATTCTAGGGCATATAATATGAATTATCCCAGTGACCTAAATATTTTTCTGTCACAATGCTTCTTTCCTCTTTCAAATAGTTTGCAGTAACTCTTCCATGTGTTTCACTGAGATTTGTTCTTAAATCCTCACACTATTTACCCCTTAAGGTTGAAAGCTTGAATTTAAGATAAACTGCCATAGAAAAATGCATGTTTCACTTCCAGACAAAGCAAGCTGCTCCTAACGCTTACCTGACTTTATGGGGAAGGATGTGGGAGACATGATACTTTACCATTTAGGCTCCATTAAACATATATACTTAGTGCTATAAACAGGATGTTTAGTGTTGTTCTCACTGCTTGCAGTTTGTTGTGCCTTGGCAGGTGTATTTGATGGAGTTCTTTGTGCCGTAACCTTGTCACCAAGCAAGCGTGAAAAATAACTGATCAAAATTCCAACACAAATGGGTGTTGTGAAATAAGCTCATCGTGGCATGCTGGTATTATTGGCCTATAATTAAATATTCTTTTAAAGTATGCAGTTTGCATAGGGTAACAGGGGTCATAGACAAGAGCGAATTTCATGTGTATAAGATATTCCAATATCAAGCAAAACATAAAGGAAAAAAATATGCTAAACCAGTTATTATTTGGTTGTAAAACAAATGGAAAGATTAAGATTTCTCACATTTTATAGATATCATTACTGTTAACAGTTATTTTGCAGAGAATTTGGACAGAACCTGGTGTAAGAGAGGTCCTGCATGTCAAAGTAGAAATGCTTATGTGGCCTCGTGATATCTTCTGTAGCCTTTGATCCAGACAGCTCTTGGGCTGAGCACCAAGGCTTCTGCTCTTATTTGCTGTGTTTAAATCCTTCTGGAGATGTGTTGCAGTAAAGCCAACTTAAAGCATTCTGGCTCAGTCCTGCTCCCCCGCCCCTCAATTACAGGGTCATGTAGAAAAAAATTTTAAAGTACCATTTTTTAGTTATTCACATTCTCTTTTTGTTTCTTGACCCTGAGCATACTTTTTCTGTTGTATTTTCAAGTTGTTGTTTACGTATTGTGACTGCTTCTTTATTTAAATTTTCCTTAAAAGCCCGCTGTATGAATATGATCGTATATGTTTAAAGACAGGAACTGAAACTTGATCCTGTGAGGCTTCTGATAAAACCAGGAGAATAAACATACAGTTGCTTACAATTAAAAACACAATAGATTTCAAATACTTCAATAATTAGAAATTGATTTTAGGTCTGGGAGTCTATTAGATTCCTTCTGTACCATAGCCTGGTCCCACTGGGAACGGGAGAAGCAAGCACTCTGGTGGATACTCAGTTCCTCAAAATACCTCTGTAATTTGAATAATCAGTAAGGGCTGTAGAAGAGTTCCTTCAGTGTGATCTCCAGGGTGTGCTCCCACCACGGGCTGCCAGACACAGCTCAGTGCTGCCCAGTGCTCAACCCCGCAGGCAAGGTCCTTGCAGTGGGAGTTTCTTCTTGACATAGTGATCTGTCAAGCGTCCCAGAGCTGTGCTTTTTTAAGAGTCCATCGATGGACAGTGGCACTTCTCAGCCTGCCAGCAAATATTTGGGATATGGTAGGATTTTTTCCCCAAGTTCTCATTTGTTTGCTGTGGATGGACAATACACAAAACATTCCACCATAATACGTTGTTTAAATATTTAATGACATAGAGAAAACTATCTGCTTTTAAATGTAAGTGTTTCAGTTCACATTGTGAGCTCAAGGTGAGAATCCAGTCTGACTTAGGATTTTGATTGCCTTCAAGATCTGGGCTTTGGGGATCTGTGATTCTGATCTGTCCTGTTTTAAGCCTAAGATTTCCTTGTAAAATTTGAAGTGCTCAGAAATAGTGGTGTGTTAAGCAGCAAAACCTGACTTAATGGTGGGAGAATGAAATGGCTTCATACTTGGATCTGTCCCATAAATGAGACATAGAAAGCATGCTTTTTTAAAAAGCACTAATAAGTATTACCAGTATAAAAATGATTTAGAGTAGATAGAATGGAGCTGTAGGATAATTAAGGGCTAGGCTCTGTGTCTAGAATTGTGCGGTTTTGTGAATGCACTGGAAAAGTCTCTCTCCCTGCAGTCCATCATCCATTGGGATCTGTGACCTGTTTTGAAGAGGTCCGCAAAGGTACTAAAACCAGCAAACCTATGAGCAGGAAGGTTATTTCTGTGTCATCTGACCCCCTGTTTCCCTGGAAATTTGTTAGATGCATGCATCGGAAAATATATTGGTAATAATGGTAAAACAAAAATTAATAACCACCTCAGCCTTCACCAAACACTAAAATAAGTATTCTGTGCTTTCCACAGTCCTTTGCTTGTTGGAATTGATTTTCTGCTGGAGTGTGCTTGCTGTGTAGCATTGGAATGAATTCCTGTAGTTTTACAAATTGACTAGATTAGAAAGTCCAGCTTTACATGTCAGGAGTTGTCACATTCTCCAGATAAACGGGGTACTGCCTGTCTCTGTTTTTTGGCTGGTTCTTAAGGCATATGTGTATATGGGGGGGTTGGGTTTTTTTCTTTCTTCTTTTTTACTTACTAAATGAATAGAAACTGTCAGGGATCGTAAGTCATATATGGCCACTTGGGACAGATGTCTAGATTGCTTTGACTGCAGCTCATGCACCTACTAAGAGCTTCTAGGTGATGATACGCTGACACTTAAACCAAAGCAGTAACACATAGGAGTGTCAGTGCTGACATTTGTGGAAGATGGATGGGAGAACTCCTCTTCCTCTGGTACCTTCAGAAAGGCACACCAGAAAGCCTTCAGGAAAAGATATTCCTTTCCTTATCGTCTCCTACCCAGCAACGCCATGAACATGACATTCTCCTTCAGAAGGACCAAACAGGCTTTAAAGTGGTAAAATTGGAGAGTAGACTTCCCTTTCCAAATATCAACTTCCCCTTGACATCCTGTGGAAACACCTTCACGTGAACTCTGGGCTCAGGGAGTGGGTGCAGAGAGCAGCTGCAAAATGCTAAATGCCCCCCTTGTCTGCTGGAGAATATCCAAATGAAATGTATTTGACTGAATAAGTGTTGTACGACATATCCTTTTATACTTTTTGGGAGCCTGTGATGGTATGAGTTTAGGCATGGTATGTCAGACTGAGGATCTTTTCCTTATATGAAGGACAGTATTTTTATATTCGGTTCAAGTGGTTTGGTAGTCCTGTTTCCTTGAATGTGGCCTGTTCAGCTGAGGTCCCATTCTCCTGTACGTTTAGAAGCACATGTGATTTTCCAGCAATCATAGGACCTGATTAGGGATGGTGGTGTACTGTCTATGACCTTACTTTATGAAGAACCAAATTTGAACAGTTTGTGGAAATTGCATTTAATGCCGCTTCTGACCTGCAGCATCCACTCATTAGCTCACTTAATGATATTTCATTCAGTTTTTTTCCTAGAGAAGTTATGGTCAGCTGCCAATCCAGCTTTTATTTCAACATCCTACCTGTAAGTATGTATACCTAAAGACTTTCTTTAGGTTATATTACAAAAAATAAAGCAGTCTCCATCAAATAGTGGAAAGGCTTCATAAAGAGGCTGGTTTTTTTAATGCAGTCTTAACTGTTGAACATTTTGTGGCTTTTCCTGGTGAGCTGCAGGTGAGATGCAAATTTTCTGTACAGCTTAAAGAGCTGTTTGTAGGCTGTGTTTCCATCAGGGCTTTCTTGAGTCTAGGCTGTCTGGTCAGTGAGAGGGTACTGATGTGTGTTCAAACACACAATGTTTAAAATGAAGAAAAAAAAAAAAAGCCTTTGTTTTTAGTGGAACGTATAGAATGTAAAAGCCTGGCGTGAGAACAGGAGCCAGGCAGAGTTGTCTTCTGCCAAGTCACAGTGTATCTAGAGAAGGGAGACAATTAAAATAAGTGATGTGGGAGCACGGAAATGTGATCTGTATTTAAAAAAAAGGCAAGAAAAAAGAAAAAAAAATTTGCTGTCTCACAGCTGAAGTATTTCCTCAGAGAGCTACCTTGAAACATCTGAGGGAATTTCCCAGTGGCATTTGTGAATGCGTTCAGACGTGACTGGAAACCAGAAAATAAGCAACAGACTAAGAGTTTGCCAAGTCACAAGCCAAAAACAAATTAAGAGAGCTGGGTAGGGTCAGTTCCCAGAGCTGGGCGCGAAACGTAGCTGGTGAATGTGCCACTGATCTTGCCGACAACAACTGTAGAACAATTTTGTAATGCTGAATGTTTGAAGCTTTTTACCTTCAAACCCCATGGTTTTTTCATTTGCTGTAAATAAGTTTTACATATCCCAAGACTGTCAGATAAATGCCTGCTTGATTCAGCTAAACATGTATTTAGCTGACTTCTAAGCCATTTTGTTCAAATGAGTGCATATTGCCATTTATATTCTCAAATTGAGAAGATGATTGTGAAATCTGTCTCCAACATAACTCAGTCCATGATTAAGTTTTCAGGACAGAGAATGTTCTTCGTATTATTTGTAAAATGATCTGTATGCTTTCAACATTGTATAAAAGCTGCTAATAATAATTCAGAGAAGCTTTTGAAAAGAAGATCTGAATCAAATGTAAACAAACTGTAAGTGAATACCTATTTCCTATAGCAGCTTTTAGCATTTCTACGTTCCCATCTTATGTGAAGCCTTAAAATATCAATTAAATAAATTAAATAAATTAATTTCATTAAATTAAATAAATTAAAATATCAATTAAAATAACAATTTCATATAAACAGGCACGACTACATGGAAGTTGGATACAAACTACAACAAGAATTTCAGAATACATGTGAATTTCTTTTGTAACTTGGTTCAATGTACAGAATGAAAAAGATGCTTTAATTGTACTCTGAGCTGCGGAAAGCAGTGGAGGGAAGGGCTGAGCTGCTAAATCCAACCTGGGGTCCTCCTGAACTCCATTTAGGTGCATTGCTCTTGAGTCAAAGGTATGATTACAGCTTGTGTAGACTACATATGCACTAGCTTTAAAATAACTGAGTTGCGTATTGGTAATAGTATTGCTGAGGCAGTAAGAGCTTGATGGTGAGGCTGCAACAAAACAACCTGTAACTGCAACCTCCCTCCTCCCCAAAAGGGTGATAAGCCTGAGCTGAACTTCATGGTGAAATAAATAACCAAGGAGCCTGTTTTAAACTTACTCAGTCTTAGCCTGCATGAGCTGTAGGCACAATGTTAGGAAGCAGGCAGACAATCTGTAGAGTGTAGAGGGAGGTTCATGCACTAAATCCAATTGCTCAGAAAATGAGATTTGGTTAAAAATCTTCAGATTTGTTGTTTAATTTCTCATCATGTTTGGGTTTATATCTGCTGCCTCCTCTGAGCTTCTAAGATTGCATTAAAGTTCAAACATTTCTTTGCAACCACAACAGCTAGAGCTGTTTTGTTTTAAATGCAGGGAGAGAATCACAGGGAGTTATGTTCCTGCCAGAGTAGGCTTTAAAAGAAACCCCTGCTGGTATCATAACAACAGTGATAAAATTGTGAAATGAGTTTTTTCCTC
Source organism: Nipponia nippon (assembly GCF_047370975.1). Classification (NCBI taxonomy): domain Eukaryota; kingdom Metazoa; phylum Chordata; class Aves; order Pelecaniformes; family Threskiornithidae; genus Nipponia; species Nipponia nippon. Next base: position 12,916,804 of record NW_028262333.1, on the reverse strand, counting down.
TAAGCTTGAATTGCTTGAACTTTATAGTGGTAGAAAAAAGACTTCACTGGGATAGAAGAGACTGTAGTTGTGTAGGATAAACCGCTAATTTTGCTGTCTGTCACTTTTCATCTACTATAGTGTTCTGTCACCTTGAACTATAACTTGCAAATCTTGTATTCAGATTGGAGCTTAACCTTGAATTGAGACTAAACAAGTAGATGGGATCTTTGCAGTGAGTTTGCAGGTGGTATGATGTGTAATACCAAATAATATAGAACAAAGCTATGAAATGCAGCGCTATTACAAAACTTAGCATGTAGACAGGAACAACTAGTGAGTCAGCGTGATAATATGTAGCATTTCCACAGAACCCTTACTCATTCAAGCCTCTGGAAAGTCAGACAGTACAGCAGTATGGGAATGAAGTAAAACTGTGTTCTTGGACCCTGGGAGCGGGATGGGGACTACCACGTACTCATCTCCTTTTAGGGCAGTTGAGGAATGCTGCAAAGGGCAGAATTCCAGGGGAGGGGAGGTGGAAAGAGATATGGAGATACTGAGGTCTATAAAATCATGAGTGGTCAGGAGAAGGCAAATAGGTAATCACTGACCCATGTTTCTTCCTACATAACTACTAAGGGACATCAAATAAAACTTCCAGAAAGCAGTTTCAGACAAACACAAGGAAGCCAACACAGAGCACAATAAAGCCATGGAACTACTTGCTGAGTGATACTGTGGATGCTAAAGTGTTGTGTGAGTTCAAAAAGTCATTAGAGGCTCACAGAAGAAAAATTGATTAAGGGCTGGGAAGTATCCAGTCACCAGCACTGCTTCAGGAAATCCCTGGCTAGCACTTTGCTGGAATTAGGAAGTATATTCTGGAGAACATCGCTACTTGCTTGCCTTACTCATATATAGTTTCTTAAGAAGCAGTTATAGAACACCTTTGGAAACAGGATATTGAGCTTTTATCTCAGGGTCTCAGAGTACTGAGAATATATGTTCTTATGTTATTGCAACTGGGGACCCTTGGGGCTTTGCAGGCAATCAGTAGGCTCATGGACACTGCTGTCATAACTTTCTCTAGCATCCTCTCTTTAGACAGAAATACTTACAAACTCTGTGTCTGTCTTTGGTCCAGTAAGCATGGACGTTTGATCTTACTCATCATATATTATGAAAAAAAATAACGTAACACAGTCCCATCAACACACCCCATTATTGCTGCTACGAGTGGCTTGGAGCTTTGCTGTTAATGCAAAGTTTGTTAATGCAAATTACTCAGTAGCTTTCCTGTATTATATTGTCCAAATATCCCATCATTCTCCATGTATTAACCTTTCTCAGTTTTATATTGTCCAAATATCCCATCATTCTCCATGTATTAACCTTTCTCAGTTTCTTATTATACTACTTCTCCCATCTTCTGTTAGTTGGCATCAAAGCTTTTCAGACATTGGAGAAAATGTTTTCTTTTTCTAACTCACCATTTGCTTTAGCAGTATGGGGTTTGTGTTCATTGTGATATTTTTAAGATATTTTCTTGGCATAATGACTGATTTGCAAGAAGTCGAGAAGACACAAAAAATCCCAAGATGGGAAATTAAATTGGTTTAATTTCTTGGCAATGTGCAGATTCATTTCCCCAGTCCCTCTAGTTAACAGTGCAAAATTTCAGCCTATTCCCAAGCTATCAACATTCTTGGGTCTTTTTGTGGCTAAATATCTGTTTCTCACAATCCATGTCATTGGGACAGGGCAAGAAGTGACTATGTAGGCTTCTCCATCCCATGCTTTTATTGGTGCTCTGACTAATGGATGTTCAGAGACCCCTTGCTAATGGGATGTTTTGCTTATTCATAAAACTTCATCAATGCCAATTTCTGAAGAAATTTCTTGGTCTACGTGCAGTGTTGTACCCAGAGGCATGAATTTGGCAGGCCTGATAATAAGTCTGAGTATTAAGAATTGTTATGTCTTCCTCACCAATATGTCTAAATAATGGTTCATAATTAACTCTGGCAATCTCTCTTGTCCAAGCAAAATTCATCATTTTGTAATTCTCTGGGGCTTTTGCCAGCTTTCCCGTGAGGAGTGTTTGGACTGTGTGTGAAGAGGTTGCAAGGCCAGCTAAAACAGCCAGCAGATGATTCTTCCAATTAGCGTATAGCAAGTGTGATGCCTGTCCTTGCTGGGAGTGTGCCTTTTCCACTCTGGCAGTGGGGCAATCATCAAAGAGTCCCTGTTTGTAGTAAATAGCGCTTGGCCTCAGTGGAAAATGAAGCCATGAGGCTTTTCTGATCTTACTTGGTTTTTGTGGCATGCATGAGGCTTGAAAATTCAGCGGAGCTTGATATGAATATTTTCCTCAAGGAATACAGACCGTAGATGCAATTCCCAATATTGTAAGAATTTACTTCCCATCTTTCTTACCATCTTGTGGTTGCAACGTAGACTATTTGCCATCTGTAGAGTCCTCCCACTTTTATTCTAACCCTTATGCTGGGAACAGAGTAGATAAGATCATTCACCATTCTCCAAGAGAAATACCAACTGCTATGTTGCAGGGACATTGGCCTCAGACTGAGAAGATTCTGTGTGTTTCTTAGGATGGTTCATAATAGCTATGTATTTCCATCTGGTGTGCATTTTTCCCAGGCTTGCTCCTACAAAACAAAGTTACCAAGGCACACCAGTCGCATGTGCCTTTAGAAGGGTGGATTGAAAAAAAGATTGCCATGTCTTAGAGTTTCTATCCCCCTTCCTGGAAATTGCCATTACAGGAAAATGCTGGGCCCAAGTTCTGACCCGGGATGGAAAATCCTAGGTGCTTGGGTCATATGCAAAGGATTTGTGAGTCACAAGGAATTTACACGTCACTTGCTGAACTTAAACCTTGGAAAAGACTCATCTTCTATTAATTTATGTAAACAGGAAACTCTGTTCAGCCATTCAGATGTTCTGAAGCTGCACACTCTACCCTCTTATAATGTTAGTTTTCCCTAGAGAATAGCAATATCCTGTCAGCATGCCAGTCCTACTTTATATTTCATACCTGTACGTCAACTTTGCCTGCATGCCTAATTCTCCTGCCTATGTTTGCATTACTTTATCTTTCAATTTGAAAACTATGTACATCTGTAAAAACAAAGTGTAATATATGGCAGTGGTATGCTACTGTCTTCATTTGAATTAATGTCCCTTAAAGTGCAAAGGCTGCACAATTCATGTATCACAGGATAGTAGAGCTCTGCGCATTTAAAGAAAACATATCCTGTTTTTATAAAGGCCAATTTATAACTGGCTCCAGCTCCAGGTTCATTTAATTTTGGTGGTGCAATGAGAGGAAAAGTGGTGGCAAAAACTTAGATTATCAGTCTGAATTCACAGACTGTACAATCTTGGTTTTGTTCTCTCTCTACTAATAGGAATTCTGCGTGTTCACATTCTTGATCCTTCTCCTCTTCCTTGAGGAAACACAGCTGTCGAGCAGGAGCTGTGATTCTACTGCGCTTCTGCAAATGGCAGGGGGAGTTGGGTTGCACTGTATGTAAATGAGGTTGTGTCGTTTCTGTGCGTCAGGAATAAGTGCTTTATCATATCAGTTAACATCTGTTTTCCCATTAGTCAGTTTTTCTGCCCTGAAAATGGCCAAAGCCGAATGTCCCAGTTGCACATACATGAAGATTAATAGCAGGATTAAAGTCATCCCACTTTGAAGCTGTGAGTGGTTACTTTTTGCCCTGAAATCTGGTGATTTATTTACTTGGTGTAGTAGCCTTAAGATTTCTTTAACAATGCTTGTGGATTGTTTATTTGAAGAACCCAAAAAATTGATCAAAACTCACTAAAATTGTGAAGTTACTGGGGCTTAGCTAAAGCATGTCAAGCCTCTGCCAGAATGGTCTTGTCTGGCAGTAAAGTGGGTGTAGTTGCTGTATGTCATCTTCTGGGTAGGATTAGGTTATGATGAGCAAATGCCTGTTCCAGATGAGCATATTCCCCAGGGCTTAATGAGCTTTAATTTATGTGCATCAACTTTGTGGCACTAGTTGATGCATTTACCTCTGCTTATTCTGCTCACCCTTCTAGCTTTGGATTGTGAAGCCTCCTTGTCTGGTAGGAAGCCTGCTAAGCTATAACTGTTGTCCAAACTACTCCAAGCATCTGAAACATCTCTCACATAAATTTTGTCCTTACACATATTTTGACATCTCCTTTCACGACTGGTGCCCACAGCTCTGTTAAATCAGTTGCAGCAACATCTACATGGTGCCGTGGAGTGGTCCCCTTGCAACGCCTCCACACTGCCCAATGTCTACTGTCCCCCTTCCGTTGGGCTGTTGAGGCTCAGAGCCCCGTTAGCCTGGGGGAAGGAGGCACGGCTCAATCACAAATCAGAACACACAATTTTACTTTTTTCTAAATAATCTGGTTTACAAAAAATGCCGGCCTAGATGTGACTGATGGCTGTGAATGGGGTCACATCAGCCTCTCACCTCTCCGCTCCTCTGATCACAAGTGAGAGGCTCCTCTGGGTTAGAAGCCTTCCCCACCTGCTCCTTCAGGTAGCACAAAACTCATTGCCAGAGAGGAGATAAGACCTTCATCTCTGGTCTGTGAAGCTTTCCAGGGAAACTGGTTTTGTACTGTTAATAATGTAAGTTGACTGTTACTTACAGATGGTCTTTTCCTCTGTCTCTATGTGAACAAATAAGCCATGGAGTGTAATAACGCCCAGAGCAGATGTGTGTTAGAGAGAGAATGGTGACAGTGGAGAGTGTTGACCTAAAGTTGTGAGTTCCAGAGCCGATACCTACCATGAGCTGGAGTATGTGATACACATATGGGATCCCATGTGTGGTTTCAATTTTCATGGTAATTCTCTTCTCTTTATGTATTTTTTTCCTCCTCTCCTTTTGCTTTCCATCACTATCTTTTAAAGTTCCTGGAAGAAGGCAGACAAACCGTTTTCTTTGGAGCCAACAGCAATACCACATTTTTTTACTTTTGGCAGTCTGCTAGCACTTTGGATTTTGATTTCCTTTACCTACTAGATATATTCATATATGTAGATATTAAAATAACACAAAATGTATTATTTTGTCTGTTTCTGTTCATCTTTAAAACAATGTGTAGCTGTTGAACTGCACATGAGTGTTCACTTGCCACGGGTAATTCTTACTGGATGTGTTGTATTGCTGCACCCAGGCAATGATCTCAGAGAACAGGGCGATGGGCTTGGTTCTCTCTCCCTCTCCTTTAAAAAAATAAGAATAATAAGAAATAATTACAGGCATGTATGCGGTGAGGAAGAAACTTTGAATGATGTTTTTGGCTTGGTCATTTTTCATCACCTCATATTTCCTGTGATATAAATTTCTTCTTTCTAAAAATTCATTGGTGGCAGCTGGATAGCAAACCACTTGTGACATTTCAGTTGAAACTCTCTTCTCCATCTCACTGCTCGATCCTTTTCTGTTGGACCTTTTTGCCCCTTACTGTAGGTTCTGCTTTCTCTCCTATTCTGCCTTTCCCATCTCTTCTCTTTTCTTTCCTCCCCTTGGTGTTTTGAGTCATGCGCCTTCCCATTCCATCTTCCTTCCTCCTCAGAGCAAATAGAGGATCTATATCTTAAGCGTTTCTCAGCTGCAGGTCTGCTGAGACTCCAAGGAAAATGTTTTCTGGGCACGGAGTGGACAGAGCAGCAGGGACCAGGTCAGCAACTTAGGGGGCCTGTTTTCCTTTTGCTCTGCTAACTGCCTCTGCAGCTTGTCCTTGTTCAAGAGATGCATGACCTGTTGGTAGCTCAGAGCATGTGCTGTGTTCAGACTATACCATGCTGCCCTGAGAGGTCACTGTCCAGAATTTTGAGTCATCAGATTACTCCTCCAGCATGTTAGTCATGTTTCTTGGATGCAAACTAGAGACTGGGGCTGCGTAGGGTTGGTGTGGTGACGTAGCAGAGGGACCACAGCTGTAGATCCATTAGGGTTAGTTGGAAGTTTTTGGTCCATTTTCCCTCTGAAAAGAACACTCCCCCCCCCCCCCCCGCCCCCCCGTAAATTTGCTCAGAAATGTCTATGTAAAATTTAGATTTTTCCTTAAAAAAAGCAACTTTTTTGAGATTTGTAGAGAGCTCAGGTATTTAAAATGTTTTTATTTAATTGAGAACAGAGTTAATTTATTTATGACACATTTCTCAGGAAGTGGATGGGGAGCCCCTTTCCAGCTTCTCTTTTCCTTTTCTCTTTTTAAAGAGCCACCCTCCTCTCCTCTCCTCTCCTCTCCTCTCCTCTCCTCTCCTCTCCTCTCCTCTCCTCTCCTCTCCTCTCCTCTCCTCTCCTCTCCTCTCCTCTCCTCTCCTCTCCTCTCCTCTCCTCTCCTCTCCTCTCCTCTCCTCTCCTCTCCTCTCCTCTCCTCCTCTCCTCTCCTCTCCTCTCCTCTCCTCCTCCTCCTCCTCCTCCTCCTCCTCCTCCTCCTCCTCCTCCTTCTCCTTCTCCTTCTCCTTCTCCTCTCCATTTCTGCATGACGTATGCATAGAAGCACCGAGCACCTCAACATCACTCATCTCTCCTCTGTGAGCACAGGCTTCCCCCTCCTCATGGTGACCTGGAGGGACAGAAGTCTCTCTGAGGTACATCACGACCTGTTCTGGGTCCTCTTATTTATTCTCAGGTAATGCAGAATCGTGTTTCTTTTCCTGCTTTTATATACTTCCATGGGTTTCCTTGAACTACCAACAAACCATTGACAATCTGGCTAAGATTCTGGGAAAGAATAAAAATATTGGATTTGCATCATGAGTCCCATTCCTTCAATGCTGCCTGACCTTTGGGAGCAGAAACTTCTCTGCTGGCGTAAAGTCCTGTTTTCTGGTATAGTACTGTATTTTGTTCTCAGGGCTGGGACTACAGTGATGCTCTGTAATGTGCTGATTTGCAATTCCCTGACATATGCTAGTTACAATGATACATCAGGTTTTGGGAAAACAGCCCTCCTAATATACATGGGAGATAACACACCAGATGACTGTTATGAGAGAGATCTGAGACATCTTATTTAACTTAATATCAAACCAAATGGAGAAACTTTGCAACAATGACTGCCAGATTATCCTTTGAGGACCACAGCCTTGGCTGCCAATAAAACTACATATTTTTGTATTTACTAATGGGGGAGAAGTGAACTGTCCGTGGTGAGTAATACAGATAACGGCAGCTCCAGTTCCTCTTCATTCATCACTATACTGCTTTCCCCAAGCAAAGGTCAGTGAATATATTTGGTTTTCTTGCCTCCATTGTAGGATTTACGTTCATGAATCACCGGAGGGTCTGTGATTGCATCCTGGCAGTGCGGACCAAGAGAGTTGCTGTTTCAGGAGCCTATATGCCTCTTTCCTGCTCTTGCTGGAGGACAGACCCAGGTGGTGGTTTAGTGCAAGGGGAGGGTCAGGACACGGAAGGTTTACTCCCTTAGCCCGTGACTCACCTTACCTTAGGCATGTTCTTTCATATGGCAAGGGAAAAGGTCTGTGATCAGGGCTTCATCCCGAGATTTACAACAGCCAGCTACTGTCAGGCGAGAGGCGACATCTTTTAAGTCTGCCAATGGTTGTCTTGAAGTAGGTCAGTAGGTCACGCCCAGATACCTTTGGTTTCTTTTGAAGGATAGCACTTGTAATCCAGGTGTTGATACGTCTTTTAAACCGCAGGTCAGATAACATGTTCTGCATTTGTGAAAACAGGAATTCAGATGCAGAACAGTTGGTTGTAATGACTGATCCTTGTACGCTTTCCTTCAGGGTTCCATTCCGTTAAGTTTATTTTAATAAATATGGTATTAAACTTTCCACAGTAGGGTTTAGTGAACAGATTGGAAATTCTGAAAAAGATATTAGAACTGAATGAATAATTTATAAAGAGTAATTTATTTTATGAATGTCACCTTTTTCTGTTTGTGAATTGCCTGGGAATAAAGCATGACTTGTTGAATTTAGTTGTTAATTAAAATTATGCATCAAATAATTTCTGTCAGCAATCCTTACTTTGTAGCTCATTCACAAGCAATTTGTTGTGAGCAGCCGATGTTTAGAAGCTCAGCTGTTACACTGGACACAGAAATTCCAGGATTTATTTTTCCATTTTTTTTTATTAGATTATCATAACTTGCTGATTCTTGCTTTGTTGAAAGAGTTGACTCAGATTCCAGAGTATACTGGTTCATGAGCATATGAGAATATTGCAGTATTTGCCAGAATTTCCTGTTCTGGCCAGCTGTTCTGCCAAAACATTATTTCATTAGAAGGCAGATGAAGAAATTGCATTAACAAATATAAACTGTCAAATTTCTTCCTGTGTTCTACCTACTCTGAAACTTAACTTCTGATTTTCATAGTAAGGAATATACAAAGGCTGTCTCCATCATGGCAACGTTACCAGACTCTAGTGTTGACTTCTTTCAGGCCTAAGTTTGCAGAGTGAATGAAGAGGAACTCTGCCTTTTTTTCTCTGTTTCTCTGTTCCTAATAATGGGTCAGAAGAAGTCCATGTCATGCCCAGAGATTATAAAATTTTATATAAGTAGATTGCTGGTTTGTGGGTTGTTTGTTTTGTTTTGTTTTGTTTTTTCTTTTTAACAATGTTGATGCAGTCACACAGTAGCAAGAATTAGTTACCTTCAAATATCTTTTCTGTAATTTAAAAAAACCTCATCAGCTAATGAGAACCATGCACTTTTTCAAAAACTGGAAGCTACTGTAATACTTCCAAGCACACTGATCTGTAGAAATTGCTCCAATCTTTCTTATGTCCATTATAATAGGGCTTTATTAATGCACCAGATTGCAATATACAAAATTAAAGGCATTAGACATGTATACTGCTGCTTATTTGACAAGGTGCTGCATATTGCCTACACCAGGTTTGCTGGCTGTAATCGCTCTGGCTGCACGTCTTTATTACACTGTGCTGAGGTTGGGCACTCCTACAAGCTGGGAAGCAATGCTGACCTTATGAAACAACCTGTTTTGTTGCCTCTCTTTCTAGTCTGTCTCAGTGATCAAGTTGTCATTATAAATGCAATTTAAAATCCCATAAGAACTTCAAGAAACATGTGTAATTTACCCCAACTATATTTTATGTTGTTGGATGAGCACTGAAAGTGCAACTCCAGGAAAGCACAGCCTGGCAGCCCACGCTCCCGGACTCGGCTGCTCCCCTGCCAGGTAGACGCTTCTTGAAATAGCATTGCCCACAGGGATCGTTTGTCGCATTTGAATTGATAACTGGCAGTCTGTTGTAACCCATGTTGCTTTTTCATCATTTCTTGCACGGTTATGCCCTCAGCCTGACATGTGTCTCCCATATGGAGTCAGCCTCCGGGGCTCTGTGCCCTGGATTGTGCATATTACAGTTGGACTTGATGATCTCAGAGGTCTTTTCCAACCTAAATGATTCTATGGTTCTATATGCAGACTGCACCAGGTGGGAGGCAGGCGCCTGAGCTGCAGTGTCCCGGGATGCATAGCAGCGCGTAGCTGAATGATGCGGTCTCTGCCACGTGCACCTGGGTAACTACACTTGACTTATGCGAGCTCAAGTTCTCCAGATGCTGCGTATTGGCAGATCAAAATTCTTTCTAATTACCTGATGTTTACCCCACTCCTGGTTTGTTTTTTGTATCTAGTCCTTTTGTGCAGGGTTGTAGTTTGATTGATTGTAAGCAATTCGTGGGATGCATATTTATGCAATGCCTAACTCTTTACTCCTGAGCTACTTCAGCAAAAATAAGTGCTGCATGTTCAATATTTATTCTCCCTTTTCCACTGCAACAGAGTCAGAGCAATATAATAGAATCTATTTAGCATTTGCTCATTTGCTTTGCAGAATTGTTACTGCTTTTTCTCTGTTTATGTAGGTGTCTAGTATTGCTCTTAACTGTAGATTGCAATATGTAGGTTTTCACAGAGTAAACATACACTCAAATCTGTACAGAAGATTCTTGGTTAATAATAGATGAGATGAACATAACCTGTTTTGATTTGACATTATACATCCTTAAATGGGGTGTGTAGGGGAGGCACACTGCGGTGTCTGAAATGCATGAAAAGACAAAAATATTCATATCCATATATTTTTTTCAGTGCAGAGTTCTTTACACTTGGGTCAAAGCAAAGAGGAAGCACAAATTCCAATAAACCTATGTGTATTATTAATGAGCATTAGTTCCCTCAAGAAGACCTAGATCTTATCTGTATTGCTCAACTAAAAAGATGCAAAACAGATCAGTGGAGAACAAATGGAAAAAATTCGGCCAATTAACTCACTCATCTTCTTCTGTAGAGTAGTAGAATGAGGTCAGACACCCATAGGTGTGTACTGCATGAAGGGACGTGCTTTTTGAAGCACAGTGTCCAAGGTCTTTGTTGCAGCCATGTGTCTTGATATTAAGAATGTTGGCTATTCTGGTTTAGGCATTGCCAGCAAGAATTAAGAGTATGGTTAATGCTTTCCTTGCTAAGAACAGTTGCAGGCTTAGCATGACTAGTGAGTGAGACAGGAGTTACCGGAAGAAAAGGTGGCAGATGGGGGAGTCTCTTTCTAGGCTTCTCTGTCCACATGTTTTCCATATGAATCAAATGCTTTTGAAAACATTGTAGGCACATTAGATAGTGTGATGATATTGTCTCTGCTGATCTGTATATGTATTTGCACTGCAAGTTGGTCTGATATTCTAATTTAATGATTTTTTTTTCCATTAAATTAGAATCATAGAATCATATATTCATTAAGGTTGGAAAAGACCCTTAAGATCATCGAGTGCAACCGTTAACCTAGCACTGCCAAGTCCACCACTAAACCATGTCCCTAAGCATCACATCTACCCGTCTTTTAAAGACCTCCAGGGATGGAGACTCAAGCACTTCCCTGGGCAGCCTGTTCCAATGCCTGACTACCCTTTTGGTGAAGAAGTTTTTCCTAATATCCAACCTAAACCTCCCCTGGCACAGCTTGAGGCCGTTTCCTCTCCTCCTATTGCTTGTTACTTGGGAGAAGAGACCAACCCCCCACCTTGCTACAACCTCCTTTCAGGTAGTTGTAGAGAGCAATAAGGGCTCCCCTCAGCCTCCTCTTCTCCAAACTAAACAACCCCAGTTCCCTCAGCCGCTCCTCATAGGACTTGTTCTCTAGACCCTTCACCAACTTTGTTGCCCTTCTTTGGACACGCTCCAGCACAAATTCACAGGGGCTTCCTATTATCAGGCCGTAGCTGTCGTTTTAGAAGTACATGCGCATGCCAGATATCTGGCTGTTCTTTGCCTTCGTGCTTCACTGAGGAGACATTAGGTCCAGGTTTGAAAAGCAAGTTTACTTACTTTGTTATGCATACAAATATTTAATTACATTTCAGCTCTTTTTTAATGAGGTGTAGTTAAGAGTCCCTGCATGTTAATTTTAGCCCTCTATAAAATTTGTACAAGTACTGAACAGAAATGTACAAATGCCCAAGTTTACTTTGGCAGAGCACAAAAAGGAATTTGAAAGTAAAGGGGGTCTTTCGGCAATTTTTCCTCTATGAATCACTTGCAAAATAGGAAAACCCTCTGTTTGCACACATCTTTCACTTGTGCCAAGTGTCTTAATTGCTGTAGAGTCACGTGCAAGTCTCGGAGAAGAACAGACTCCCAATTGCTGCTACCTGAATTTTGTAGTTCTTGAGGTTTTGCATTTATAGCTCCATGACTGTTCCGGCACAGGAGCTGAGCACTGAGAGCTCTGGCCATAGCAAGTGACTTTGCTTTCCGAAAGGAAACGTTAGGAGAATTTTTAAGGTGTGATTTAGTTTCCCCCATGAGACAGAAGCAATAAAAAAGGATGGTGCAGAAGCTGAAGAAATGTTTGTTCCTTAATTGATTCCTTTCCAAGGAAGTTAAAAAGGAAGGAAATTTGAATAGCTGCTGAAAGGAGAGTTCTGTTATCTACTTCTGTAACCCTTATTTTACAAGGTTTGGCCAGTATTTATACATCTCTCTGCTGAGCTGTATTTTTGGCACCAAAATATTGGTTGTGGTTTGCATAATCATGTGATTCACTTCAGTAGCTGCCTACAAGAAAGCTGAAGTTATTCTTATTTTTAAAATGCGATTAATTTTAAAGCATTATGCTAAGTTTTTAAAATCTCTGCAGGCTGTGGAAAAAAGCAAAATTTTGTTCATTCTTGAAAGACGCATAAAGGGACTTGGAGAGAGTCAAATTAAAAAAAGAAGTTTTCAATTCCTGTGAGATTGAACTAAAATTACTTTTTCTTTTCCTCCAATAAACTATAAAAATTGGGTGGAAACTCTGTAAGAAAACCCTTGATAGAAATTGATTGATAGAAAAATGTTGACCTTCAGTACTCTGCTCTCTTTTCTTCCTCCTCTTTGCCCAAGGTAGGAAGTAGCTACCAAAGATTGTTTCTGTCAGAGCTGTGGTTAAGTGTTGTTATGCATAGTCACTAGTTTTACCAATACAACACACTTGTGAATGTAGAAGTTAGTGAGTGGATGAACAAGTTGGTGCATGCTAAAACCATTTTGTGCCCATGAATGTACTGATGCATTTATAATGAAGGATGCGTTAGTATGTTTAAAATTTTGTCTGTATTAATGTTGGCTGATAAAGTGATCCCAATGTAGTACGTCGAGGATCACAACCCCAATGTAAAACTGAGGGGTAAAACTAGGGGGAGTCTGAGCTCTGGGAGCACACAGGTGTTTTAATAATCCCTCTCTTCGTGTTGTATGTTTTTTCCCAAAGCAAGACGTCAGGGCTAATTAACCTTCCTTATACTTCCTCTCTTCCTCCTCTGAGATTATCCCCATGGGTGGAAAAATGACATCTCCTTCTCATGGTAATTTACCATATTTCTAAATGGATATTAGCCCAAATGGAAACCAAAAATCGGTATCTGAAAATTCTTTAATGAATCAAAGTGGGCTGAAGTACTTCCCTTTGGTCCCTCTGAAATGGGATGGGGATTTTGTGGAGAAGGAGGAAAGGCTGATAGCCCAGAGTAAGAGGAAGACAAGCATCACATCTGAGGGCTAGAAGAATTGCCATTTAATTTTAACCCTTTTTAGGAAGACCAGGCAGGGGTGACCTGAAATGTTGTCATAGCCCAGACCTCTTTCAAACACATGTCTGGTTACTGATGTGGTCAGTTGGAGATATGAACTCATCATCATCTTCTCTCTCATGAGGCACTCTGGTCCAGTTTTCTTCTGGACATCTAACTGAGGGACACCCCTGGAGATACCACTGTGGGCCCTATATGTTTGTGCTTCGTGAGCACATGAGAGACCACTCGAAGAATAAGTGGGGTCCTCTTTATAATATAGGCATGATGTGACTGAGCCATACCTGGATTTTTAAAGAAGAGATGGATTGTTTCATCCATCACCAGTCAAAACTTTCAGGGATGACTTGCTGCCTGTGTCTGCCACCACAGGAGAGCACTTGGCAGGCCAGAGGTTAATTCCCACTGCTCTGTACTCTGTGCAAGAAGCTAGGTCTGATCACAGTCTGCTGTCATGAGTCTGAGTGGCCTCTGGCCACAAGATGGAACAAGTTCCTTCCACATACTGTAATTCTGACTGATGGAAAGCTGCTTAAGAGGTTGAAATACGGCTAAAAATGACAGTACTTGTCCTCAGGCTCTTCTGGGAGAGTCAATGTATCGTGTTCTTTTGTGATCCTCATTCTCCCTACCTCCCCTTGCACTTTAATGCTTTCCCAAGGTTTCTTATTCCTGTAGACCTGGGGCAAAGGCGGCCGTTTGCATTTGGTTCTTGTGCTGCCAACTGGGAGATGCTGTGTCTGCGCCCACCCATGCTGCCCAAGTGCTGGTTCAGCTCCAGGAGATTGGGCGAGCGCCGGGTCCTGCCCCACTGCCAGCTGATGGCCACAGCATTGCTGCGTTGCTGTCCTCGGCCGCCTGGCTCGCAGAGGCGGACTTCTCCACTGAGCACAGATGCAAGTGGAGAAGAACAAAGGAATTGCATTTGTCTGTTTACTAAAGGAAATCTAAGTGTTGTGCCATCTAAGTGTTGTGCCAACTACATGAAACCCAGTGAGGTCTTTGGTAAAAGGCAGAAAATATGTTCAGACTCTGGGGAAAAGATGGATGTGAAAATAAGATGCTGAGAGTTGGTAGGAGCCTGGATAACACCAGAACAGACCAAAAGTAACAAAACAAAACTTTGAAGTATAAAATACAAGAAAGAAAACTGCCTTAAAAAGGGGGAAATCCAACACTCATTAGATTTTTCTTCTGTATCTTCCCCACTGCCTTTCATGTGGGCGTTCATTTTCTCACATTGATTCTACTCAGGAGAGCAGATCCAAATTGGTATTTAATAGTTCAGAAATGTCGTGATACAGCAGGACCCCGCAACACCACACCTTGCCATGCTGGTGAGGGGGACCTGTCCCTCCTCGCTGATGAGAAACACCGAGCAGCTCAGGGTGACGCTGGCTACCCCAGCCTAGCATCGGGCCTCCTCTGCCTGCTGCCAAAAGGCACAGCTGTGATCCAAAGCACAGCTGTGTGTCATTTTTCAAAAGCCAGGGACGAGAATTGCAGACTGTGTGAAAAATGATAAAATCTGGAAAACTTTTTAAAACAACCTTTATAGCTTTGTGAAATTCCTGCTTCCCCAGAGTTCAGATGAATCCCGTGAAAGTCTAATTGCATTAAGCTCCTCATTGCACTGCAGTGACTGGCCCAGGCTGGTGGCCGTGCTGGCGGTGAGCAGCTGGAAGAGAGGGTTATTTGTTGACCAACTCTTTGCAGCAGAGTAGCAAAGGGACGGCACATGTAATGATGTATCCCTTAAGGCTCCTGCTTTGTAAACTGAGAACGACGGTATGGTTGGAAGTGACTCTGATGCTGAGAGCCGCTTGGAGCGTGAGGTTTTGCTGGTAGGAGAGGAAAGGGTATCATGTGGTTCATGCTCTGGACTTGGGCTTCAGGACATCTGTTTTCCTGTCTCTGCCACAGAGTTTCTGCTTGTCCTTGGGCAAGTCACCCAGTTTTCCATCATCCTGCTTGCCCAGCAAGGGATAGGGGGTTGCTTTCCTCCAGCACGGTGCTGTGAGGCTCCGTAGGGTTGGCAGTTGCCATAGATATGAGGTACCTAAATAGAATTTGAAACCTGTTGAAGGAGAGCTATGAAACCTGACGGTGTTACCAGAAGAACAGCTCAGCTTTGGCCATGTTGCGTGGGGCAGTTACAACAGGTTGTAAAACTGTCACAGTAGGTGTAAGTACTGTGAAACCAGGGTCAGATGGAACATAGACTTGTAAAAACAAAAAATCTACCAGTACAAATTCAACCTGTAAATATGAAGTAATATCACTAGTTAAACAAATAAACTAGAAGAGATTTTTCTCTTTAGGATCCTTGGGGCATTTTTGTTTGATAAAGTCTTTTGGTCTGGCAGGAGTCCAACACCAAGAAATCCAGACCTGCTTCTGTTCTGTCTGGGGCACCCTGGAGGTTCTGAGGCTCCTCACTATTTGTATTGAAAGTCTTTAATTTGCTATAAGATGTCAGCTGGAGAATGAAAACTGTGGAGTTACTCTGTGATTTGTTTTAGGCAGAGGGAGGCAGGGGAAATCATATTTTAATTTAATTCATACTCTCTTACTCTTTATTGTGAAATGAAGAGGTGACTTTCAAGTATTCCATATTGCACCATGAATTGTTTTCCTCTGCCTTTCTCATTCATATTAAAACAAATATTTAATGTCTTCAGTATCCCTGCTGAAATGGGAGTGGTTTTGAGGTCCTGGTCATTCCCATTCAAATTCTTTGGAAACGTTTAAGTTTGATTGTATTTGCAGGCATCCTGAATCCAGTGTTTTCAATGCAGCTATGCCACTGACTTGTGTAACAGAATAATAATGCCATCTGTCTTGTCCTTTTTTATCCCACATTTAAACATCCTTTTTTTTTTTTTTTCCTTTGGTGCTGGTTGACTTGGACTGTAGAGTGAGAGGAAATCTTCATTGAACTTGTTGCAATAGTCATCCATCCCTCACCTGAGTTGGAAGTAGCTAATTTAGGACTTTTTAAGATGTGTAGGTTGGTTAAATGCTCCTGCCAAAGCATTTTAGTTTTTTGTCAGTGTTAGCTTCCATTTGATGGTTTCTTGTGTGTTCATTCCCTGATCTTCCTGAATTGTGTCTCTTTGGCTCCTGATAGCACTATCTCTAACCTGAATTGTGTAGTTAGCAGTGAATTTAAAGTGGAAAAGTGAGGATTTTGTTGACCTCGTTTGTAATTGTTCAGTAATGTTGGAAGTTCATCATGAAGCTCAATGGCTCACTGGTCATATGGCCACATCTTACCACCAGTGTGTTCATCTGTGTGGTCTGGGATGCACATGAGTTGATAGGAATCTCTGTTTTCTGGATGAGGGACATTTCACTATCAGGCCCTAGATCCCCCATGTCACCGATCGGTATCCTCATCAGCATTCTGGATGCCCTCAAGAAACACAGAGGAGCTATGTTTTGCCCTGTGCTGGATATTTGTTCCTCCTTTAGGCAGGACCTAGAGAGATGATTGCAATAACTGACTTCGGCTTGGGTGGTGGAGCTGATGCAGATTATCTGATAATTTCTTTTGAAAACTAACATTTTTTGCATTTATAAGGGGAGATAACTGGCTTTCTTACGGTAATATTTCCTCTGATCCAGATTGCTGGCTTGTATAGTTCTTGTAACTATGTTTGGACAGTTGACTTTGAGAAGTTTGTAAGCATTGTTGTTGTCTCAAGAGCTACAAATGTTTTTTTTTCTCTCTGCCTAGTAGTCTAAATTAATAATGTCTGTTTAATTATAAAGCAATCTCATGAGATTTACAAGCAACTTTAAATAAGAAAGCCACACTGTTTTATAGAAGACATGTAAAGTATGGAAACCACCTCTTGAAGAATTTCCTTAATATCTTTTGTGGTAATAGTATTGTCCAAATAAACACATGCCACTTGTAATCTTACCAGAATGTGTGGTGGCCCTAACCCAGCTCTACTGGTGTGAATATACGAGCCCACTGACATATGGTATGTAGTTTGATTTTTAGTAGTTCTGAAAGATTTACAGGCTGATTTATGCTTCTTTCTTTGCATTTATTTTCTGTACTCTCTTATTTTCAGGCAGTGCATCCTTTCTAGGCTCCACTTGACTCAGTGTATGTTGTGTCCAACTTCTGACTATCTAGTTGCTAGTTGCTGCAAAAAGGTTGGAGCTTCATTTCTATTTTTTTGAGAAAATGTGCTTTTCTTTTAACTTTTGCCTAAGAGCATAGGTGCTTTTTGCTTTCCAAAATAAAATGTTATTAACAGTCTACCTTCTACTTCAACACTTGCTACTTTTTCATGTTTCTACAGTTATTAGCTAACTGTGGTTGTATCCGTTAGAGTTTTGTGTGTGCATGTGAGCATTTTAAGTTCTTTTGTGCTGCTTGGAGTTTGGTGAAAAGTTTATGGTTACTGGAGCCATAGTCTAAGGAACAGGCAGAGGGAAGATTCTTGTTCTTCAATTCAGACAATATTAAATTGTTTTATTAGTAGCTGCAGCCTTGGAGGCAGTGGAGGAGAAAAACATCAGGAAAAGCACAAACAGCAAAAAACATAAAAAACTGAAGGTGATCAAGATGAGGGAAAGACAAAATCACATCAGCCATACTGTGTTGGACCAGATGTCCATGTAGTCCTTATCTTGTCCTCAAAACTGGCCAGTAGTGAGTGATTGTCTTCGATGTCTTAGCATTAGTAGCCTTCTGTTTTCTTAGTAGACACTTCCTATGGCAAGGGGTTCCAAAACTGAAATGTGTGTTGTACGAAGCCGTACCCCCATCGTCTGTCAGGCTTATTGGGGTTTGTACCCAAGTTCTCTTTAGGAGGTTTTCTTAGAACCTGGCTTTGCATTTTCATTTGCACTCAGTCCTCTGGTTTTGAAGCAGTTTTGAGCAAACCATGACACACACAGTAGCTAGACTATTTCATTTCTTACTTTTGTCAGGATCAAGTCCTCTTCTTTATTGTAGATTTTATTCTATAACCTCCTCTTCTGATTTTTCAGTTTGAGGCAGATCCTTCAGTTCAACCTTAGATGGGGAGAGCTCCTACATAGGGGCCTCCTCCAGGTTCTCCAGGGTGAGCATGTTTTGAAGAACCTTACTTAATTTTGCTGTTATGGTACTGTGCTCCTTTAAACCTGGATAATCTGTTGGCCTTACAGGTACCCTGATGAGTTTTCAGCTCCTGATGTATTTCAGAAAGGTTTTATGATTATTTTTTATGCTTTTTGCAAGTTATTCCTCAGACTTTCTTTTGGCTTGCTTTATTGTGATTTTACCTTTAATCTGCCAGTTTATGACTCTTTCAGTTTTCCTAATTTGCGGGGTTTTTTTTGTTTTGGTTTGGTTTTTTTGTTTGTTTTTTTTTTTGTTTTGTTTTTGTTTTTTTCTGGAAGAATGCCTGTGTGCTTCCAGTAGCCCTTCATTACCTTGCTGACTTTCATTTTCTCTTTCTGAACTTGTTTGGTGGATGGTATACACTTGCTCTGGCCCTTCAATACGCTGTCTTTAAATAGTTGAATGCTACCTGCAATGAGGTTCTCTTTTAGGTGCCCATTTAATTCTTCTTTAACAAGTTTCTTTCTTCTTATGTAGTCATCCTTTCTGGAAGTGAACACTGCAGCAGAAATATTACAGGTTTTGTTGCTCTTGTCAGGACATCAAACACAAGCACACTGTGGTCAGTGGTACTGAGTATTCTTCAACAGCAACAGTTCAACTACACTGCTTACACAGCTGAGGGCTGCATCCCTTTTGCAGGGCTTGGTCTCAAGAGCTTCATGAAGCAATCATTAATGATACCTACAAATCCATCCTCAGCACCAATCCCCAAGATGATATTTGCCCAGTCTCCATAGGGGTTGTAGACATCTCCCATCACTATGTGCTTCCTGCCCTTGTGGCACTTCTGTTCTCCCTCTGTATATCTCAGTTGCTGTTGCTGTCCTGGTCAAGCAGTTGACAGTATCGCCCTATACTGTTCTTTTCCTATATACACCTAGAAATTTAATCTAGAGGGGTTCTATATTCTTCTTTGACATGATTAAATGGTTTATCTGAGTTAATTCTAGGCTCTGTTCTCCACTGGTGGGCTGATATGTTCCTGTGTGCTTCCTATCCTGCTGTTACAGTGTCCCCAGACTGTCTTCTTTTCACTGAGTGTCTGATATGCTCTTATCAGTACACATCAAACTTGTCCTTCTGTACCCTCCTCTCCTATTTTTTTTAAAGTACTCTTTACAACCTTTCCAGTACACAATACAGTGATGACATGGGAGAAACTGATCTCTCCTGTACAGGCTTTATCCAGTCCCAAGTTTTTCACAATGCCTGGTGAACCCAAACTCTTGTTTCCATACCCACTGAATCCACAGCTCATTTCTTCAGCCATGCACTGTATCTCTGACTTGTCCTTTCATCAGACTGGGAACATTAAAACAATGCAATGATGAAACTCCTGGTTTCAACTTGCAACTTGACATCCAGAACCTCTGTCCTCATGCCCACAATAACCATGAGCAACAACTCCTCCACAGTGCTTCCTAAGAGACCCTCTAGACATGCTGTGAGATCCACCGCATTTACTGTAGCAATCAGATTGCCATATGGATGCATATATATTGCCCTTAAGGAACGGTATTCATTTATATGAGAGTGCACTTTATTTCACTTGTAGAGGTGAGGAGGTTGCTTCAGGTGTCTGTGGGTGGTCTGTCTGGCTTCTGTTTTTGTGGCTGGCCTCTGAAGTTAGGGATGGAGAGCCTCCAGCTTCTTTCCAGCAACAGCCAAACTCCCACAGCCCTGAAACTCCCCTTTGCCTTGCCAGGACGAAACAGAGCCTTGGGACAGGCTGGGCTCCCTTTGCTCAAGCAAGGGGCTCACAGAAGAGGCCCAGCTCATGTTTGATTTTGCTTTTCCAAGGACACAGAT
The DNA here is from genome assembly GCF_047370975.1 of Nipponia nippon. NCBI lineage: Eukaryota > Metazoa > Chordata > Aves > Pelecaniformes > Threskiornithidae > Nipponia > Nipponia nippon. Next base: position 12,896,760 of record NW_028262333.1, on the reverse strand, counting down.
CACCAGCTACTGCCGAGTTCCCTGAGCCTGGTTTGGGCTCAGCTGATGTTCTTTATTTCTTCCTCTGCAGAAGTCTGCTAAAATGTATTTGTTGTTGTGCAAACAAGAAATCTTGTTCCTTGAACTGTTTTTCATGCTCTCATTTGGATAACCCCTTTCCAGGTTCATTCCTCCAATAGAGGGTAAGAGAAGGAAGGTTAAAATAAGCCGGACTATAGGATGTGGAAAGGAAAACAAGTCCCAGCTGTAGCAAACTTTTGGTCTTTTGTTCCCCCTCACCCTTAAGGGCATCCAGATTAAGTAAGACTTGCATTTAGCAGAGAAGGACCCTATCTGATTTCCAAGCCCTGGGTAACTGGATTGGTCACCCCTGGACCTGTGGCCAGATTTGGGGTTTAAGCCGTTGCATGGAACAGCGTGAAGTGGGTGTGAGATGCTGTCTCCCAGCTGGGAATTTTTACCTGCTAGGGATCTTGCTTTCACTGGAGTAGCTAACATCAGAAGCTGCAGACCAGGAAGACCTGGTTCTGCCAAGGTGCACGTCTTTCTAAGGTGGTGATTTTGGGGTAAGCTTCCTGAACCTGCTCACTGTGTGGTTGCATGGGCACCAGGGCTGCTGTGCGAGAAGCGGTGGTAGAGCACAGCGGAGGAGGAGGAGATGGGAATGGCCCAGGCCAGAGCTGGCTCCGGCTGTCCTGCAGCTTGCACTCTGCTGCTCACATACTCCTTTGGAATATGAAATGTTGCTGCAGTAACATCTTCTAAAGGGAAGATTCAGGATTTCTATAATGTAATTTTAAATTACTTTAAATACTAAGTTTCAAGTCAGATTAATATATTAAACTTTTTTTAATATATTAAAAAGTAAACCTTTTTCTCCAGTGTGTGGTCTGGATCGTTTTATCTGGTTTACCATAGCAAAGACCTAGACTCCGTTTCCTACCTGTTAATGGATCTGATCCAGCCCTGCTGAATTCAGGATGAAGACTGTTTTTGGGAGGCTGCAGCAATGCTTTGGTGAAAGTCTTCAGCCTGTCTTATACAGAAAGTCAGGGTAAACTGCTTTAATATTTATGAATCCATTTATGAATCCTGGCGTTGAGATTTATGAATGTGACACCTGCTGACTTCAGTGGGTGGTGATTTGGGCCTTAAGCAAATATATTTTTGAAAAGAAACTTGCATAGTAACCATCCCATTTTGTGAGAGTTTGAGCTGAAGAGCTTTCCAGTCAGACTGGTTTTGTTTTCTTGCAGAATCATAGAATCATGGAATGCTTTGGGATGGAAGGGACCTTTAAAGGCCATCTAGTCCATCCCCCCTGCAATTGGCAGGGACATCTACAACGAGATCAGGTTGCTCAGAGCCCCATCCAGCCTGCCCTTGAATGTTTCCAAGGATGGGGCATCTACCACCTTCTCTGGGCAACCTGTTCCAGTGTTTCACTACCCTCATTGCAAAAAATTTCTTCCTTATATCCAGTCTGAATCTACCCTCTTTTAGTCTAAAAGCATCCCCCCTTGTCCTATCGCTACTGGCCCTGCTAAAAAGTCTGTCCCCATGAATGTCAATTCATTTTTATTGCTGAAGGTAGGACTCAACTACGCATTTTGTCAAAGTGACCTCAGAAACGCTTTATTTCAAATGTTTTCTTGTGTTAAAATTGGGAAAGTTAATCCTTTTGGATCTTGTTGTTAGCAAATTCATGGACTTGATATTCATGCTTTTCCTCCCTGAAAGATTAAAATTGAGAAACTCTGTTGCAGGGAACTGCAATTACTATTCCCTGCTTGCAACAACAGCAATCAAGTTTACAATCCCCTGAGTCTGCAAGATCTGCCACATTTATCATTTTCATTCTTAACAGCTATTTAATAACTCACCTCTTTCCCACTTGGAATTACACATACCTGTGGACATCACACCTAGAGACTTCCCAAAATGTTCTTGCTTAAGCATTATTTTAGTTAAAAGAACTGCTTGTCTCTGTTTAAAAAGCTACAGAATTGTAACAGCTCTTGTAACTGAACTCTTTGGAAACGAGGTTCCTGGTGGTGGTGGTGGAGGCGTCCGAAAGGTGGAAGCCAACCTGGCAAAGGTGCGATGCTGTTTCCCTGTATAGCAGCTGCAGAGAAATATGGTCTGCATTTGCCTGCTCCAAAGCGTCTGTTGTACTTTTGCAGGCTGTACTCTGTATTTGCTGCAGATATTAATTTAGTAGAAAGCCATGTTTTTGTGTATTACCTAAACCTTTTGAAAATGAGCTTTACCTCTTGTGATCTACCACAATTCAGAGATGAGTGGCTGCTAGGGTGGGGTGGGTTGTGGGGGGACAGAGGCAGGAGATTTACTGAAGGGAAGTGGTGCTCAGGGTCATGGCCCTGTTCTCCTGCACCGCTGCTGGCCCTCGCAGGCAGTGAGTGACAGAGGTGAGAATTTGGTAATTTTCTTGTACAGGCAGAGAAGTTAGAAGCAATCTTTTTACTGTTGTCCACTGGTAAAAGCCAGGCACTGTGGCCGGGATGCTTGTCTTGAAATCTGCTGGCATTGCTTTGTGAAATCACTTTAATTGTGTCTGTTTTCTTGGTGGTTCAGTGAGAATGAGACACAGTATGTCTCACTATTGTGTCTCTTAAAAACCACAAAAAACCCTTTTGTGAGTTTCTAAAATAAGTTATACCATACAAATGCAAGATTTGGGTCCGGATTCCCATCTGCTATAAACTAATGCAGTTCTCTTAACTTCAGGTTGTATCAGCTGCAGATTTGTCCCGCTGCTATTATTAATCACACCTGCAATTGTGTAGTGACTAAGCTGGGCTCCAGGGACAAAACTTTATTTTTGGTAGCAGTGGAAGCATATAGATGCATGAATGGATGGATACCCATCCTCCTTTGAGCTACAAGGACTGTAGTAAAGCAGCCTGTCATGAAAGCACTCTTAGTACAAATAGCTATTGTATGGCGCTTTTCATTAATAGATCTCAAAGTGCATTAAAAATGTGACCGTATCCCCATTCTGCAGAGGACAGATGGGGCCCTAAGTAACATGCAGCTTTCACAGGGTTACCCAGCAGGCTCTGCCTCTCTGTCAGTCTATGTAATTCCTGTGTGTATACACAATTATTTCTCCTCTTAATTTTTTGAGGATATGTGAAAATAAAGCAACTTAATTGCAAACTGACTTGAAAAAAAGCTGAAAAATACTCCCTTAGACTAACAGTAATAAAAATATATATGCGCAGTTAAAAACTTTCTTTTTCTCCCCTTCCCCATCCAGCCTGGGACTGAATAAATCAGCGTAGCTTTTGGGCTGCAGCAGCATACAGCACAATAAGTGGCAACGCGTTCCACATGTTTGCTGCAATTCCTTCAGTACCTCCGTTCGCTGTAAAGAAAGATGAATTTGCAGCACTGCACAATTCTTCCTCTGCAATGCTTCAGTAGTTCCAGGCATGTTCTCAAAAATCAAATGCAAATATGACATAAGAAGCTCTTTTTTTTCACTGTTACCTATATGAATGAAGCTAAATGGAAGTAAAACACCAAGCGCGTCTGTTCCTGAATCAGTGTACTGTATGATTGGGAATGAATGCTTTGCAAAACTGAAAATGTTGAGAGATCCCGTATGGGCAGGGATGAGTTTGGAAGGTCTGTGTTATGTCCTTAGTTCTGCCGCAGACTTCCTGGGTGATCTTGCTCCAGTCATCGGACCTCCTAGTGCATCAGGTCCATTCTAACGGAATTGAACTAATAATATTTCTGTACTTGACTTCATTGTTGGGAGGACACATCTGTTGCTGTTTGGAAAAAAGCATGTTCCTCCAGTTCTAAGATCTAGAGAAGGATCATAAATAAAAATAACGTGGAATTTGCTTTAAAATTCTCTGCTATACTAGTGCCAGTTTTGGTCAAACATATAGCAGTTGTGTATTTAGGGTACAGGCACATTGATATAAAAATAGAATAAGACCTTGTCCAATATGCTGTCCTGCAAATATAAGTATTTTCTCTTTCAAATCATCTACAGAGTATTTTTTGGCAACTATACAGTGAAATGCAAACCTTCTGTCTCTGCTTCTCTGTGAACTGATTGTTGGGAGGATCCCATATTGCAAATTCCTCTCTGGAGGCTTCATTGACATCATAGGGAGTGCAGGCTCCTAACCCAGGCACTGAGGTTAAATATCAGATAGTTTGAACCTCCTTTTTGTCTCAAGAAAATCACCTGTAATTCAGGACTGTATTTAGGGTTTGTTCATGCACAGGTATGTCATGTGGCTGGTTGCCTTTTTCAGAATCAAATACTCAAAAAAATAGAGCACTCTCTATTGTCAGAAATACTGTTTCTAAGAGTTTCTGAAAAACTCTGTTTTTCTAGGTTACTGATTTAATTAACTAAGCAGGTACTTGGATTTTTTATATTAATTTCAGGTTTGTTCACATTTAATTTTAGCTTCCTATCTGTATCATGTGCTTGGAGACTGGGAAGTAAATTGCCTTTATATGGCAATGAAAAACTTTGTAAAGCTGTACTAATGAGGGAGAAAATCAACATTAATTAAACTTGCAGTTACAGGACGGGCTGAGGCTCTGGAGTCCTGAAGCAGCAGCTAGATGGGTTACTTCATTACAGCCTAGAACAGGGAGCTGTGATGGGAATGGGAATGAGGAGACAATTAAGTCGCTCACCAAGTGCAGAGCCAGCGAGACATTTAATTATCCACAGGAGCTAACGCTCTAAAACCTGGAGTTTTCTGTAGATCTAAATATGCCAGGCGGTTTTTCTGTCAAATTAGATTTTGAAAGAATGTCTTTAGAAATGCAAGAGGGTTTATGTTTGGGGATGTTAAGGAGACTGGAGAAGAGACCTGCTTTTCAGCTGAGCTCTGTGAAGGGGTGGCAACCTGTTGGTAGGTCTCCTGGGCTGGAGAGGAGGTCTCCATCATGGTGGATGGGACTAGTGTAATTACCTTGGGCAGAAAGCCCCAAGTGGAGATGGTGACCTGATGGTACGGTGGACTTGCCTTGTCAAGCTCGAGTGGTAGAGAAGGTTCCACGTGGCCACTGCCATTGCCAGTATCTGTAGATCCTGTGGTCCTTGAAAGCCTTGGAAGCAGGTCTTCAGGGACGTGCAGGAGCCCTGTTACCCCCAAAAGAGATTAGTGGAGCTCTAAACCCCAGCCCTGTGTATTGCAATGGACTAATTTGTGGCTTATCGATGTAATTCTTGTCTTAATTAGACAGGACAGTCACTCTCTGCCTTCCTTGTGAATTTTTTCCTGTGTGGCTTTCACTTCTAAATAACCGCCTTGTGAACCTTAGCAGAGGTTTTGATTCTCTGAACTGCAATTTCCTTTTGATTAAGTGTCTTCTGCTCTAGTCTTTAGTGCATATTAATGAGTGCTAAGCAGCGCTTGACTTGAGTAATTTGCAGCTGGGATCTAAAAACTCTTAGAAGGAAGGCCTGGGGGTGTCCCGCTTTGGGAAATAGTGGGATATTATAGGCTCTTTGCTACAGTTTGGTGCATTCCAAAGGCAAACACTTTTTCAACTAAATTATGTTTTTATTAGGCACAGGACACAGTCGCTGCTGCCATCGTTATTTGTCAATATTCCCATATTCACTTTAGTTTCAAGTAAAAAGTCCTGGAAGAGGAAGGGAAGAGGTAACAGTTAGCTCAGCTTTTTTTCCAGAATTGGAAGTCCTTTCCACGGAGATGCTCAGTCCCACACCTAGTTCTGAATTACACAGCACATGTGGCTGCAGGGTGGTAGTGCCAGGGAGGCACTGCTAATCCGTAACTCCTGGAAGTACAGCAGTCCTGGGATGGGCAATGAGCAGTACAGGATAGAAAAATGCTGTTGCTAGCAGTTACTTTTGAGCTCTTAGTTCATGAAAGCAACTACTGTTCTTCTGTTCAGAACTTGGGGAAACTGGTAATTGAAAGGCTTAATTCTGCTTTTGCATGCCGTGGTGTAAATGTCCAGACGATGGCCCAAGAATTTTCTGAAGTCCTTCTAGTCTAATCTATGTTGAAGGGAAGGCATAGTTTGCTCAAACAACATGACATTTCTGTTTCAGTCATCCAGAGACATTCTCCAGGAAATCACAGCAACTTTAATGCTCTCTGTTGTCATCATAAACTTGGTGGTTGTCTGACAGTTGTCTTGGCATGACAGGCTGGCACAAGGGTGATGGCATCCATGGATAAGAACAGGACTGATGGGTGAAGGGCATGAGCAAACCCGTGCTGCTGGAGCAATGCCTTTATGTTGCTTGTTTGGCTGTGTGCAACACTGGTGTTGAGTTGATGACTAAAAGCAATCTCCCTTTCCTGGTGGCTTTTTGAGGGTGTTCTGAGTAGTATCAGAAAAAAAGCATTAGGCAATTCATGTTGAGCTTTTCATGTTCAAAGCACTTGGCAAAAAAATAACAAATCAGCCCTTGTAATTATCCTGGAAGACTGTTGTTATGCTGGTTCAGAGGTGGAGAAATGGAAGTAAAGAGGTTAAATGTCTGGCTTAGAGCAGCAAGGAAATGTGTGGTGGAGACATTCAGGAGCCCCACATATTTCTTAATAAATCATTTATAACTGTGGGTATATTATTAGGCAGATGGCTTGAACTGTGGATTGCTGTAGGAACTCTGCCTTGCCATCTAAATGAATTTTCTTCTTAAAGTCTTAAACAGCCATTTTTTCTTATTTTATTTCATGAGACTATGTTGGCTAAATCAAAGACTGTGTAGGTTATACAATATATAAAAATATATAATTCTTTCATAATTCAAACACACACTAACTCTTTCTTAGTAATTCTGACCAAAAATAATTCATGTGTCTCTCAGGACTTAAGGAAAGAGAAATTCCAGTGCAAGAGACAAAGTTACTTTAGTCCAAGATTAAAATGACAAAAAGAAATATTCAGCCATGTTTCAAGGTTAAATTCCTTCCTTTCTACACTCCAACAGGATTAGGGAGGATACTGCCGTGGAGATGTACAGCCTGGTGTCATGTCTATCCGAGAAGCAGAGTGTGAAATAAGAGCACCTGATGGATGGCCTGCTGTTTGGCAGTATTCAGTGCCACATGAATCTCCCTGCATGCAAAAGGGCCAGCACCAGGCACAATGATCTGCAGGAAACATTAGCATTTGACCACTGGTTTTGTGTCTTGGGAATCAGCATTTGTATTTCTCTTTCGTTTAGTCTTGCAGTCTGTCCCAGGGTGTTGCCTTCATCTTCTCAGGGGGCAATCTTCACTCTGACCAGATGATTTCTTTTCCAAAAGGCCATCATGCCCTGGAAGCTAAAGGTCACCTATAAAAGTTGTTCTTCTGTCTAATCAGTTCAACTATTGATTGTAGAAGTTGCCTGTTTGTTAATTTTCTCAGAAGATCTAAATTCTTCCAAACTCCCATCTGCTGCATACAGCGTACAGCAGCGTTTGCCCCAGGATCCTGAAGTATCGTCTGCATTTTAAACTAAGATCTGGCATTAGCTGCCTAGTTAACAGTGGGTTTAATAAATCCAGAAACACATATGAACATGTGCGCAACCATGTAGCTTACTCGCAAAAAGCAAAATCACATTTTTTTTTTCACATGACAGTCAAGCGCTCTGTGTATTTCTCCTGGGCGTATGTATGGCATGTGCATCGTACTCTGTGCAGCTGAGCATGCAAATGCTTGTTCCTTCTTGACCTGTAGCTGTGCATTTCTCATAAACAGACTAAAATTTCTGGATATAATATTTAATATCCAGAAGAAGTGTGTGTGTATACAATTAAAATATATATTAAAAGGAGAATAACATCAATTCTGAATTTTTCATGTATTCCGCTTTCCAGTAAAAGATCAGTTGCTCTCTCTCTGGGTTCAGCACTTATTTTCTTGGTTGTCTTAGCTTCCTTGAGCTGCTGAGCCTGTCTCACCTTTTTTGTGTCTGATGTAGAATCTAAATTAGATAAGAAGAAACAGGACAGGATTTCAAATTCAGTTTCCTATATACAGGCAGGATGGCATCAGTTTAAATTGCTTTGATATAATTTTGTTTCTTTAATCCTTCCCCTTCAATCTGTTTTTGTATACATTATATATATGAAATCTGGGACTGGAAATCTTGCCTAATGTAAGTTAAGACATGACAAATGAACCTGACAGTTTTCCAAGGAGGGAACCAAAGAACATACCGTATTTATAGCAGCAGGAATATAGTTTGCTGCTTGTAGAAGAAAAATATGCGTTGTATGAGAATTTTAGTGCTGGGTTATGAAAAGAGTGTTTAGATGATACTTGTTTCAAGTGAGGATACTGGGTTCAAAGGAGCCAAATTGGTTCTCCTAGAAGCTTGAGGTAGGGCTCCACCCAGCAGAGGATTTAGGCTCCCAGAAGCTTAGATAGCAAGATGAAGTGTGTCACAGTGTCAAGATGTTCTCCTGTGCCCAGTTTGAAAGTCCAATGACTCCAGGATCATCAGTGGGCAAGAGTGGGAAAAAGCATGATGAAGGATCTTCTGAAGGTTGGATCTGGGGCTTCTCTCAATAATAATCTAAACAATTTCTTTCACGTTAATAGTAAGACTTTCTGTTTACAAGCTAAGAGTTCGTTAGTTTAAGTTCTCAAACACAGATGTGCAAACATATGCAGAAAAATTGATTCAAGCCAACCATATCTGCAAGCCAGCTACTGGCTGCTGTGACCTTCTGCAGTAGGGCAGAACTGCAAGAGGCAACAAATGCAGGTGGTCCAGGTGCCCAAGTTGTTTCACCTGCATGAAGATGATGAAAAGACTTTTTCTTTTTAAAGTTTTCAGTCTTCATGAGGGTTTCCCCTGAACACAGTGAGAATCGCTTGGTTCCTTTGAGGTGCTCTGTAGAAGTGCAAATTTCTCTTTTTTTCATACCAGAGTATCTGATCCAGTCTGAATAAGTTTTTATTTCTTAGCAATGCACTACTGACACCTTTTTTAAAACTAGTTGTGGCTAATTCTTGAAAGAGTACTTTGTCAGCTGAACCCTTTGTGTCAAGGGGGAAATAATCACAAAGCTTAGCTGCCTGCGTGTTAAGACGTAGTACTTTTCCTCTTGCTTCTGAACAGAAAGGCTGACTCTACGTTTTTTGACTGTTGAACTGCACATCAGGACCAGCTTATGGCACTGAATTGATCCTTTATTTAGCAGAGATAGTAAACACTGGAGCGGTCTGGGCCTGACAGATAGCTAAGGTCATAGTAACTTTCATTGTAGCTGTTTTTTAGTGGGGAGTGTATTTCCTAGAAAGGTTCTTAGACCTGTGCTTGGCTCATGTGGTTTGAGGAGAAGTCCTTTTGGTTCAGAGTTGTACCTTTTGTCCTTTCTTGTCAAGTTGGGGAAGTGATGCTTCATTTTGCTCTAATAAAGAATTCACCTGGCTTCCTCTCTGCATCCTAATTGTTCTCTAGAGAGCACTAAAGTGTGCTTAAGCATATTGTAACTGTTTACTTACAATGTCTGCTGTACGTGCAGTAACGCAAAATGTTCGATCTCTGCCCTGTCGCTGCAGGCTGGCATGATTCGCACAGACAAGGACGAGTTCTTCATTGAACCTCTGGAGAAGGGGGTCCAGGAGGAGGAGGAAGGAGAAGGCAGAACACATGTGGTCTATCGCAGAGCAGCTGCCAAGAAGCAGCTTCCTATTGAGAACGTGGATACCCTGCATAAAGGTAAGGCAGAGATGTTAATGCCAGCTGATGTATAAAGTGTAGCTGAAGGCACGTAGCCAGTGTGATCTGCTATCTCTGGCTTTTTTATCCTTGAAAATGGAAATGTGTTCTTCTCCCTCTGTGGATGAAAAGGTAGGCAAGGAGTTGAGCACTTTACCTGGGGTAAGCAAGCATTGCAGCAGCTAAAACCATCTCCAGGATGGTGGAACTGTGTACGCTTCAAGCAGTTTCCTTGGCCCTGGAGTTAGCCAGCATAAAGTCGTGTGTTCCACTGAGTCCCCAGGTCAGACCGGAGGAAGAGGATGGTGGATGGAGCAGCGGTGCAGAGGCGCCTGTGTGCGCTGGGGACAGGTACCAGTGCTGGCTTTGCAAAGGCCGTGTTAGAAGGCTGCAGCAAGGACACAAGGCTGATGTGGTATACGGGCTTCTCATTGCACTGTCTTCGCTGGGCTGGATTTAATTCCAACAGGGAAATAATGGTATCTTCAGATATGAACACAAACTTTCTTGATTTATTTATGTGTTTCCAAGTGTGGTATTTAACGTACTAAGTATGTGATAGACAGTGATGGAATAACAGGAGCTAAACATAAACACCTGTTCTGTGTAGTGTTTTCTATTTCTGTGGTAACTGCTCGGATGTTGCACCTTTTTTTCTGAATAAATAAGGGATGCAAATCTGGTAAGTGGATGTTTTGACAGCTGATGATAACACTGAGATTAACTGGGTCGTTTGAGTGGAAACAACAAAATCACTACATTTTTGTTCCAAATGTGTGTACCAAACTGCAGAGTTATTTGCTACTCATACCCTAGTATTATCTTATTTCCGTATAATACGTTTTCAAGTATAATGCAGTGTGTTAGACTGTCCTTTATAGAAATCTTCCCAGTGATCCATAACCCTCTACTATGCCACTTTAATAATTTTAATAATTTTCAGAAGACAAAGACTATGGTACGTGTTGTAAAAATTCTACTCTGTGCTTTCATATTGTAATCCCCAGAAACCGGTTGAAGGAACAGATAGTCACAGAGATGAGGCACTGAAATTAGGGCCAAGTGAACAATATAAATTTCTCAACATTCAAGTTGGAATGGAGAGGGAAAAAAAAGCAAGCAATAGCATTCAACTAACTTTTTTTTTCCCCTTTGGCCATCAAAATGACCCATGAATTTTATGACTGATACAGTGCTGTGTTGGGCTCTTCTGGTTGCCTTTGTACTCGTTCTGGAGCAGAGATGGGGGACACGGGAGTCTGAGCGCCACAATCCCAGAATCATAGGATGGAAGTTGCTCTGTTAGTAGATGTTTATGAAATTATTGCAGTGTTGGAAAATATCAGCCAGTCACTGTATTTCCTCTTAAACAAAAGAGGCTTGATTTTATTCACACCTTATGGCGGTATTTTTGTTTTTGGATGGTAAATATTCCTCAGGAGTAGGAGTCTGGTACACAGAAAAGCATAAATTGTAGATCAGCTCCAGTTATTGGCATGTGGTACCTGCTAGAGGAAGGCTCCGACAGCAGTATCTGAAAACACCTCTGAGATGCAGCACCATGCTGCATGGCTTCTCGTGGAGCTGACGGCGGGGCTGCTCGTGGGCTGCCCACTGTGACTGGCAGCAAAGCTACATGCGGTGTGTGATGGCACCAGACTTCTGCATCTGTCACCTCACCTGCGCTGTGTGCTTGCGTAAGGACTGAAGTTTGTAGGCTCTGGTACAAAGGCACAAAGTAATAATAGCCATCAGCCAGCACGGTGGGATTAAAAAGCAAAAGCGAGGCTGAACTTGTGCAGGCCAGGCTGAGATGTAGAACTAAGCATGTCTGGAACAGCAGGTGTCGGTGGTAGGTAGGAATAGTCATGATTTTTCATATTTCAAATTTTAAAATAAGGAAAAAATGCAAAGAGTAGTGATCTTCCCTTCCATCCACCATCTTTTGATTTGTAAAATTGATTAAAGATTAGTTTTTATTTTGGAAAAAAACCTGATATACTGTACATGGTTTTTTTCCCATGAAATTCTCTTTGCCTTTAACAAAAAAAGTGAACAGCCACTCCAAAACGGGTCTGTTCTCCTCTACTTTTTATTAAACCTGGCTTTGCACCTCTGATTTGCTCTATGCAACAAGCATGGAAAGGACATGCTTTCAAGAATTGTAATTTTATTTTCCAGTTTGTCTTTTTCCAGAATGCATCTAGTTTTGGTTAACAAACGTCAAAATATTTAGTGACTGGGCATTGATAAGCACGCTGCGCTGCGTGTTTCCATAGTGCTCTAAATTAATCAATGGTCTTAGTTAGGAAATACTTAGTAGGGCACTTTCAGCATGCTGTATCTATTAAAAAAAAAAAAAAAAAGAGTTAACCAAGAGCACTCCTCCTCTTCCACCATCCCTGGAGACAACTGCATTGTTGCCAAGTCCCATAAATTTACATGTGATGAATTGTAACGCTTGGACTATTTTTAAAGGTCCAGTCTCCAGGAATCTTATGAATATGTGATGATTATTTTTTTTTTCTTTCCCCTAGGTGAGCTTCTGGCTCTTTTAACTGTTGATAAATACTTTGTAGTTTCTGACTGTGTAAGTATTTTAAAGTAATGAGTAACACAAAGTATATAGTATTCCATAATTTTTAAGACAGCATCTTTCAAAATCCCATGATATGTTAATTTAATCCTATGATTTGGGAGAGGATTGTGAGTCATGATTTTTGAATGTTTGGGTTTGGATAGATAGATACAAATTCCTTATAAATATTCCTATCTCTGGCACTCTTTTCACAAGAAATAGGACAAACTGTTCTCTCCCCAGTGAAACAGGAGGTCAAGAAAGTGAAAGCTCCATGAACTAGGAGTTGGGTGGGTCAGTCGTCATTTCAAGGACTTGGGACTTGTTCTGGGCAGTGGTCATGCCGGACCTCACACGACACAAGGGCTTTGGGATTTACTCCCACAGTTGGTGGGTCCCTTTGGATGCTGCTGTTAGGGAAAACTCCCCAGACTCTCACTTGCAGAAGTGGGGCTTGGTCTGTGGAGCAGAAAATCCCAGGTGGGTGCAGGGGACCTCCTGCAGTGCAGTGCTAGGGGGACTCTTCACACCTCCCGTCTCCACGCAGATGTGAAGAGCTCTTCGTGCCCAAGGTGCTGCCTGAGAAGGTGATCTTGTTTAGTCATTTGAGACTTCGGGGGCAAACTTGCTCTAGCTTTAGTTATTCTGGTAATGAATTTATACAGGGACATAGTCTCCTAAATGCAGTTATTCTGGATGGTGGTTTGTTGGAGATCTCAGTACCCCGAGTCAACATGCATGCCCCCATGGCTGCCCAGGCAGAGGGCTCCAACATGGAGCTGCAGGACAGAAAGAGAGAGGCCCCTGAAGCTGATGGGCAGCTGATCTTCCCCAAAAGACAACTAGGACTAATGGAAGATCCATTGACTGATTGTGAGGGTGGATTCATGCATAAAGAAAAATAAATGCATTTTCCCAATCGTGGAAGTAAATTCTAGTTTGTGCTAACAGGTATGGTGAGGTGGTCCTGACAGCAGGGTTTTTCTAGCATTTTCCATATGCTATTATCTATCTTTATATTATAGTAAGGGAAACAGAGATTTTATTCCATCTGTTTAAAAAATATGAACATAAAAAAGACACACCCTCCTAAGCCCTGGAGAGATCAAGGTATGCATCTTCTTTTATAAAGCCTCTGCCGACATGCTGGGTTTTAATAAGTGGAATGTGCTGGGAGAGGATGGGCATGAAACGAGCGGCAGAGCTGTAGTTTGATTTCAGACTGTACCAGGTTTGCTTTTGTGTTTATGTAAAACTCTATCAGAATATTGGGAAAAGTAAATACTTGTTTTGGCAGCCTGAATCATTGTGTTTTGACTGGTGTAGGATTATCTGGTGTTTGCGAGAATCACAGAGTAAAAGGTATAATATTTCTATCTGTTTTTGCTCTCTCAAACAATACTATTCGTTAATGTACTGGAGAAATGTAAGCATCATATTTTAGGCAAGTAATAATCTGCAGCAGAGTAGTACTGTGAAAGTCTGGGTGAGCTCAGTACAAATTAGGCTAATTGTTTTGGAAAGAGAAATATTTTGATGTAGTGGTTGATGTATTGCAGGTATGGTGGGAATAAACCCTATTTTTTCTGGCAACTGCATTTACTACATGCATGCATATAATAATTTATCTTCCTCCAGATAAGAATAATCAGAATGTTGAAAATATTTTAATATTTCCAGTTGAATTCCTTCTTACAAAGATGAGAAATGTTGCTTGACAGCAGTAAAATTTCCTACATGATAGAACTAGAATTAAATAGGCAAGCTAGAGGAGGTTGTTTTTTCTTGAAACCGCTGGGTTTTTGCTTAAATATTCTTTAGATGTTTAGTGAAGAGATGGTAAGTATTTAATAAATGGTTATAGTGAGGTCTGGAAAACCAGCTTGATTTTTGTCTCTAAAGGCAATCTGATTATCAGGCTTGTAAGCTTTAATATCACATTTCCCCAGCTAAATTACTGTGTCTGTTATGTTGATCAACTGAGAGGAAATGATTATACTAAAACTTCCTTAAGGTTTGCCTTCTCTCTCAAAATCATTGTCTAAATACACTGCTCGAAGTTTTATTGTATTGCTTGACTGATGAGAAGCAGAAATTCAACTTTAGTTGACAGTTTTATTTACTGTGCAGATGAAAGATGACCTTAGCCAAGAACAGTTTATTACTGAGGAAGACAGCAAGGTAACTCTCCAAATGTGCTTAAACCAGGCAGATTGTTGTTTCTTTAACTGCTAATTAAATCCTTTGGAATGGCCAAGCCCAATCTGACACAAGTCTCATCATGAATATACTCGGGGCTGACGGGATGAAGAGAGTCACAGCCTCTGCTGGAGAATTGTGACCCCTTCCCATGGCAATACTTGGGTTTGCTTGTGGTCAGGCCTTCAAAGGGGTGGTGGCCTGGTGCTGAAAGATGTGATCATTTTGCGTGACCCTGTGATGTTCTTCCTGGGGCAGAAAACATTCTTTTCTTTATGTTTTTTTAATTCTACTGCTGTTTCATTCTTTTATGGTGAGGGTGGCTAACGTCTCTCGGCATACCAGTCAGGTAAAAGGACAGAAATAAGTTGCTGCTTCTACTCAATAGAGGCAACCAGCTCCTTTCTGACAGATACTCAAACCTCGTCAGAGCAGAGCTGCTCCTCAGTCCTGTTACTGACATCTCCTGCCCCTCCATGACGCAAAAAAGACGAAAGCCTTTCCTCCTCCTCACGCTGATGGGACGGCAGGGAGTCCTGAGGGGTTGGGGGCCAATTCAGCAGGAGAGAAATCCATGTTGATACAAGCTGAAATAATCAAACACTAGAAGATGTTGAAAAAGATAAGAAAGATAAAAATATGATAAAGTTGTAACAACTCAGTTGCCAGAGCTTTTCAGATTTTAAAGATAATATTTCAGAGGAAGACTCCTCCATCATAGTCCGTCAAACTGTCAATGCCATTGATTTACTGATGTATTTAAATTACTTTTTAGAAACCAACGTGCATCTGGTGTATATTTTTCTGGATTGCCTGAAACGACACTCAAACTGGCTGCAGGCTGGCTGGTTGCCATTCTAATTTACAGAAACTTTCCTGGTTACCTTTGCAGGGAACAGTTCCTTCAGGAAACTGAAGTTTCTCCAAATCCAATCAATATTTCCTCTCAGCGTGTACTCCTGCTGATTAATTACTGTTCGCTTATTTTGCAGTCAGTAAGGCACTGATGACAATATTTTTTGTCTCCTTCCTACATCATCTGTGCATGATAAATACATCTGTCTTTCTCCTGTCTTGGGTTTTCTCTGAATTTCACATTGCAGATTCATGGGGCTTTTCTGGGAAGAGAAAGATTGAGAATTCAGTTGTGATTCAACTTTTGAATAAGAAGCAAGGTTATGCACTCATGAAAAAACAAGTCTCCAGAGAGTGGTATTAGGCCACTGGATGTCACCTTTCCCAGCCACAGGTGCAGCTGATGAAGCAGTTCTTTGCTAGCACAGGCAAATAAGACTCTTGCAGCAATTTTAATATGAAACTTCAGGACAAATCTAAAGGTTTCTATTTTTATAACAGTGCAATAAATCATCTGAGATGATTAGGTGAATGCTAATGAACAATGCTCTTACATATGCTTGGTGTGAAATACAAGGAATAGCCTCATTTTTCCAGAGTTGATGGAATTCTCTAGCATAGACCTCCCCAGCGGGTGGCCTTAGCTGGGCCACAGAATGGTCTCAGGTAAAAAGTCAACCTGTCCCTTGCTTCCGGGACAGTCAGTTTTCTTTTGCCTAGCAATAAAACTATAATGAAGATAACTGAACTTTTTTTTAAATACTAGTAATTTTGCTGTGTTTTTTGGTGGGGTGGGGGGAAGGGAAGTGCTCATGTAAGTAAAGATGCATTTTTATGTGCATGCATATCAGGACCACAGTAAAGCTGTGTGGGCTACTTTTACAGTGGGCTTTTTCGAATTTTCAAGTGCTTTGGAAAGTATATTGCAGCTTCAAAGGATTTTTGCTTTTATTTAAAAAACATCTTCTTTCCCAGATGCTAAAAATCGCTTTCAGAAAGGTTGAACGTGCATGAAATACTTTCGCATTATTATTTATTCACGGTGTCAAATGCTGTAGTTGCTGCAGCACTGTTTTATTTCACCAGTAACACAAATCCCCTCGTAGATAAGTAAAATTGGTGGGGTGGCGTGGAGCGGCAGAGAGCGCCGTGCTGCACGGCGATGCTGTGGCTGGGACAGGGAGCAGGGAGAGGCTGGAGCGAGGGCTGCCGCATGGGCCAGCTCTGCTATGGTTTCCTGGCGCTGCGCTGTCATCTCCCTCTCCCATACACTCCACAAAACTGCAGTCATTCCTGTAATAAACTGTTGCTAAACATGGAATACAGGAACATAATAATACGCTAAGAAGCTCAGTTTCTGTATTTGTCCCCATCTTTCTCATTAGGTAGTTTGAGATCCATGTAGACTTCAAGGGAACACTTAAGGGCAGGACACTTTAAGCAGGCAGTTAAGTCAAATTGATTTCCGTGAGATTCAGATATGTACCTTAGGCTAAATGTTTTTTATTCTGAATTGAGGTGGGTTACTGTTTTGGTTATGAGGCAAGTTACTGGAGCAAGTTACTTCCATTCAGCTATGCATGAATTAAAGGTGAACAACTTAATTATTTGTGCTTATTTAAATACCACTGATTTGCTTGTATCATTAGCTAAGGTAAAAATAAAATTAATTTCATTCTCAACTGATGAGTTCATTTTAGCCTCTCTACTAACCTCAGACACTATGATAAGGCTCTCCTAAGTGATCGTCATGAACAGCTTACAGCTGGAGCTGAATATTACCAAATATTGCTAAATGTAACAAAATGATAATAGAGCTGATATCGGTCTATAAAACAAAAGTTTCCACTTCTTATGCAAATACTCCTGCAAAATTTTTGTGAGAAGCTCTGATGAAAGCGTGCGGAAAGTGCTCATTTTATTTTTCACATTTTTCTATCAGTTAATTCAGCACTAGGTGTGTGAAACTAAGCTTGATTAATCACTTGTTTGTTGATGTTTACATTTAGTCAACACTTATTTGTATATAGATACATTTATAGAGGCAAAACATTTTACAACAGATTTCATTAAGGTTCGTTTTTATTCTTCCTTATAATATCCATTGATCTCACAATCCTTAATGAATTTAGCCTCTCAGTCTCCTGGGAGGAAAGAGAGAACAAAATATTTGCCTTTTGGACAAGAGTAACATAAACCTTGTTTTTACTGAAAGCTGATCCTGTTTCTTGCTGGTAATAGCCCAGTGTAAGAGCAGAGTTCAGTGGAGCAGCAGTTCGTAAGTCAGACCTTCCCTTCAGAGCCCACGTGAGTGCTTGCATGTGTGAGTGTGTGCAGCCGCCCACAGGCATGTGAGGAGTTTTTGCTTATGAAAATGTATGTGCACACCCACATGGTTTTTGCAATTTCACATTTACTGGTGAGTTTTTCTGCAAAGTGTTATCCTATTGGGGTTTGTTTATTTACAAGCTGTGTTCATGTTGTTCAACCTGCTGAGAAAGACAGAGGATGGCAATGATCCAGCGGGTTCTAATGTCTCTGCCAGGCACAAAGGAGGAGAAATTTGTTCACAGAAAGACCTTAATATTCTGTCCTGACAAACTGAAAGTGTTCTGCAACCCATATCTCCATTTAGGAAATGGATTCTGGAACTGAGAATTCAAAAATATGGGTAGCATGTAGTGTTTTGTACCATGGGATTCAAACTCTCTGTTTAATAACAATACACAAAATAGCATCTGCTATGCGTCACTAAAATAGGCTCTAGTAGAAAATGCCGATAAACATTTTCTGTTTAAAATATTTTCTGACTAAAGGCGGCATAAATTTTGTCTGCTATCCATGATAATGATGATAAGTGGTTTGATCAAGCTAAAAGCCTCAGGCATCATCAAATGAAAGCAATGGGCAAGCCCAGAGTTGCAAGGGAAATGGATATCCTTCAAACATCTACATTTCTGTCATTTCTTGCAACAGAAGAGCCACATGTGAGGCCTCATGAAGTGTTCCAGGGATTAAAAATGTATTCCAGCTGGTTCTGACTGTTCTCAGCTGTGTGAAATCTGCTCCTTGGTGGCTGGCCACTGAAGCAATGCTGTGTGCTGGTGGTGGTATCTTGGTGCTTGCAGAAGGGGCACTGGAAGGGTCGCTGTGTTTATAGCAGTGCAAGACCCAGCTGGAGAACAAGAAACAAATCGATTGGTCTTTCTCTGCACTAATTTAATTCATGGTGGCTACTGTACACCAAGCGCGTCCCTACAACCAGACGTTGCGTTGCTCATGAGCTCAGCGGCGGTTAAAGGGAGAGTATTTCAGTGCCTCAGAGCTGGTGCTGCGTAGACAGTCGTCATCGAGCACATTCAAAGAGAACGCCTGGGAAGCTAATGCCTGAGCTAAAGGGCTGGTTTCTTTAGCAGACCGTGTATATGGTAGGTTATGCAGGATGTAATGCATTTAATCACTGCATTATGCACTGTTCCCTTTAAAGGCTGTTCTTCCCACTGCCCTAAACCCATCTCCCAGTATAGCCACCACTGCTCATCCTGCCTCCCTTCCCCGTTGCAATCACAGGTCCCACGTGGCTCAGTGAGATGCAGCAGTGCTGGGGGAGCACAGCAGTACAGACAACTACTGCTCGCCACTACTACCTGCTGGGTGAACTGGCCAGAGGGAAAGGATACAGAGCGTTTCACCTGCCTTTTGTAGATAGGGAGAGAGGGGGGTGCAGCTCTTTGGGCCTGATTCTTCCTGTGGTGTGTGCAGGTGGAGTGATGAGCAAGGAATCACCTGCTGCTTTGATGCTTACGCTTTAGCAAAGCATGTGTTCTGTCTGCAGGGAGCTGGGGAGGACACCTGCAGTAACCTGGTGGTTGGTATGAATTAGGTGCCTGGACTACAGAGCCTTGGCTTGTAGCTAGAGCTTGTGTTGGGCAGTAACTTTCTGTAGCCGTTTAGTAACTCTTGCTTATTTATTCTCTGTGTTTTGAATTCCCTAAGCAGTGCTTGGGGCTGCCTGGACTTTTTAGGTAAAAATAACTTTCACTTGAAAAGCAAGCAACAGCAGTGCTAATGTTCTTTTCAGCTAGTGCATGTCTTTCCCCTGTGCTTTCCTGAAATTATAGAAGGCAAGAGGATCTTAGCCCAGGAAAAAAAAAACCAAAACAGTGAAATTTTTTCTTTCAGTTGCTTTGAATCTGCACTTTGGTATAGTAGTAAATTAATTTCTTCTTGAAAATTTGTGCTTTTCTATAGAGCAGAAACACTGTTTTGAAACAGCGGGATAAGCGGGATAAAGCAGTAGCAGAAACTATGTTATTGCAAACTAAGAGCGCATACTCTGGTTTTTCTAAATGATCATGTTACAAATTATTTATAATTATTTTTCCAAATATTTCATCACAAACTGTGTATGGCACAAAGTCCCACACGCATGTTTGCTGGTAATAGTTTGAATTTAATTGTCTTCGCTCATTTGAATATAAACCTCAGGAGTTGTGTTACCTAACATTTGCATATGAGATTTAAAATGTTCTATCTGAAGAACTGACTTGGACCATGATACACTCTTAAGCCAAAGAATGACTATTTTGTTAACACAGAGGTGCCTTCTTGGATTTGAACCATTTCTGTCAAAGGCCCACAGGTGAGCAGTAGCCACTAGCTTCTTCAGTGACTACCTGTCATCCCAGACGTGGTGTGATGCTCTTGCCTAGTTCGAACCCTGCAACACTGCCTGCACAGACCTGCATCCTGATACTCTATTGCTGAAACTCTGCTATTGTAATAAGAACAAGGGCATGGTTTGGTAATTGGTTTAAACCAATCTAACACTGTGCTAATGGCAGACTAGCCCTTCTCTCTCTCGCCGGCCACGCGGTCCCTTTGCCAGCTGTTGCTATCTGAGCCACATTGCTGAAAGGGATGCAGTCACCAGCTGGAGGCTATTGCATGGTCCAACAATGCCAGAGCAGGCAACTGAATCATTGCATTGCTTTCCTCAGTGCCCGTGGAGACCCTGCTCTCCACTGGCTGCGTGTCTCAAAAGAGACCCTCACAGAGAGTGACACCCAGTTCTGTTGTTCGCTTGTCCCATCCCTGTGCAAAGGGTGAAGTCTCTTGCAGACCAAGAGGTTCCTCTTTTACTATGTGATGTTGCACAGCTCTTGGAACTGCAGTGCTTGTTAATGGGTTAAATACCATGTACTTTATTTTTCAGCAGGTTCTTTGATTAAAAGCCTGGTATGCATCTTTGCTCTTCCTTTTATCTGTGAGTTTTTATGCAGTCACTTACTTGTTCCAGCTCTCTGTGTGTGCTCGGACCATCTGGCACAGCTTGCCTGCCTGGCAATGTGTAGTGCTTTCAAGGGGAAAAATTATTAATCACAATCTGGATGGCGAGGGGGTTAGGGATCGGTTTTATTTCAACTCCAGAGCTTTCACAGGTAGGTAGTTCTTCAGAGAAGGTTTCTCAGCAGCCCTTTGCAGTACTGCCTGATGGGTGTGTGAGGAAAGGCGGCCAGAAATCCTGAAGAACCAAGCGTCAGGGAGGAGTCAGGAGCAGCGGTCCTTGGCGGCTCAGCCTCCGCAGTTCCTCACTGCTGGCCCGCCCGGAGGCTGTCATGCTGCAGGAGCCTTGCAGTGCTAAGGATTGCTTTCTTTAGCACTGCTGGGCTTCAGACAGTTGTCCTTGGAAGAAAATTAATTTCCCTGGGCTTTGCTCCATTTTGCAGGGTTTGGCCACCGCAGAGTGTCAACTTTAAGAGAGACATGGATTTTTTTTTTTCCCCAGTAACCCTAATATTTTAACATTGCTTCAACAATCGTAGCTTTTTAAAACATGGAGTGATTATTTACAGAACATTTGAGGATGGATTCTTTTATCCAAAGAACAAGTCACACATAAGACATGCTCAGTCCTAAAAGTAACCTGAAAAGCCTAATAGTGGTTTCTGTGAAGCCACCTGTGGGAATTTTTTAAACTTATAATCTTGTCAGGTATCTGTGCACTTCATGACCATGTCTGTTTGCCTGTCAAGGAGATCTTTTTTCCTGTTGTACATGTGGAGGCATATTACAGTTGTTGAAGGTGCTTGCTGACTTTGAATGGTGAGAGACACTGAGAAATGTCTTATGCCTGAAGCAGCTGCCTCCAAAACGCCCATCCCTGCACCTCCCTTCAAAAACCACCTTGCACGCTTAGCAGGGAAGTCAGCAGAGAAAGTTAACCTTGGTGGTGTAGGGATTTTTTTTTTTTAAGTTTTAAAGAAACATGAACCATTGCTTTGTTTCTGTGTCTGATCTCTTTTTTTGTGAAGTATCTTTGGAATAAATTGGCAGTGTGGTTTAAGTGACATGGGGTTTTGAATGAGTCCTTGAATGTGGGAAGTGGTGACATTTTGGAAATGTTGTTCTTCCATAGGTCAGCAAACCCAGGTCACTTCATGGGAAAGCATCTGGTATGACTGGTAGCAACAGTAACTGACAAGTGACATGAGAAATTACCCTTGCCTGACTATTAATATATATGAAATTAACAGACACTGCACTGAGAATTTCATCTATGAGCTGTGTTTTGTTGTTGCTGAGTGGGCAGCAAACCTGTTTGTCTAATTGAGCTTCGCTATATCATAGTGTTCAGAGTTCATTCATCCTACTGGGTTTCTTTCTTTCTCGGGGTTTTCCTTTTTTAGTGAGACACTGTTATATATAGTAATGAACATATCACAGTTGTGCATGTCTTTCTCCCTGTGGAGTAGGGCAGAAGTTTGGTTCCCATTTTACAGAGATCTTCTCTGAGTCTCAATGCTCTCGTACCCATTTATTCACATTGAAGCTGGGTATGCCAAACCCTAGATATTTGGGGCTTGAATATATTTGTTAGGTGGCTTTTAAAGCAGATTTTTTTTCAATACATCAAAAAACGGATTTCATGGGGATTGGGGAATCAGTTCTTTCAGGGATCTGAGCTTAAAATGATATATTGTCTAAAGCCATAGATTATATCTGGGCTCGAATCCTTGTTCACAGGCTCACTGGCCATTCTTCCTGTCAGTTCGACTTAGCCTTTTCACAATCCCTCTTAAGAAAGTGCTGACTAAAGAGCAGACTGAAAATCATACATTTTAACTTTATAATCTACTTGCAAGCTGAAATATTCTTTTGCTTTGTTTTTCTTTAAGCAGAGCCTCTGGAGACTTGTTAAACTATGAAATGGTTAGAAAAAGGCAGCCCAAAGGCTAGGGATATTAAATGTCCTAGGCAGCCCTAAAATGCTGCTCAATCTCCAGTGTAAAATATAACAAAGGGGGAAAATCTGATTTTGAGTCACCATAAGATGACTTGAATATAATTTCTAAATTTCCAGGTATTTTTCTTGGATATCCCAATTACATGTGTGCAGAGAAATTGATTGTATTGACATTTCCATGGCAACCCGTTGTAGCGTTTCAGATATTGACCTGCAGGTCATAAATTACTGAGGCAGAATATTTTTGGAAGACTGGCAAAATCTGTCAGTCTACTGCAAAATGTACAGGCAACAGCATAGCAACAACATGCAGATGAGAATAAAGGCTTCGGAATAAAGTCTAGGCTAAAAGTTAAGTGGAAGTTTTCTTTAAGACGCCACTAATGGTGAGTAACATCAAGTGACAGCCCCGAGGGGTTAGTTTCTGCCATTTTTTGGCTGTGGATCTGGTTTGTATTTGTGGCTGGATGTGTGATAGAGGTAGGATGATTGTAAAAATGTTTTAGTAACTCCTGTTACGCTTTTATTAGAGGTGCTAATAGACTTCAAGAGAGCCTCACCTGGCTGCCTTCATGCTACTGTTATACTGGCTGTTGGTGATGATGGTAGGATGTGGGTGGGAAGGGCGCACAGCCTGAATTAGTTAAGACATTAGATCTATGTGGAGGTGTTTACTGGTCCATAATAACTGATCGCCTGCTGTTCCATTTGGGACCCTCTTATCAGATGTCCTGAAGAGAATTAAATGGTCTTCTGTGCTGCTGAAACCCTGGTGGAAAGCACAGGCAAAGGGCAGAGCGTTCCTTGCAAGAAAACTGATACATCTAAGCTCTGAAGATTTGCAGCAGATAAGATTGATTGCACTAGTAGGATTTACAGTCCCTACGGGTCTCGGGTCAGACAATTGGAAAGCCTGATTGTTTCTGAAGTGATGGCGGGGGCATTTCCAAGAATCTCTGGGAGAAAGAAGCCCTTAGTTAAAAGGCCACATTTCTTCCTTAAGATTATTTCTTCTCAATTTTTTGAAGTTTTTAAAGGAGAGCTCAGAGTCTTTGCAATGAGAGATGGAACTGTACTCCCACCAAATAAATTACAGTGTCGCTTTCAAAATTCCCGTAGGCAACACATGTTATGTGATAGCTAATTCTCACAGACCTTACACGAATGCCTTTGTAATAATAAATTACCGGTTGGCAAGTGGATAGAGTTCAGCCGAGCCATGCACTTGACCCCGTTCACACTGATTTTAATGGAAAAGTTCCCAGTGAGTTTAGTGGGGGCAGACCCAGTGCAAGGCTGTGGGAAACTAAGCGGCTGAATTTGCCTGAATTGCAAAGTGTCCTTGTCTGCTTCTGTTTTGATTAATTTTGTACCTTCTGGGTTTTGTGATTTACATTGAGATTCATTTGAACACATTGAAACTAATCTGTAACTTGAAATTAAGTTAAGAATTCAGCATTGAGAATATGACCTGTGTCTTCCTAATGGTGGAGCGTACCTATGGACGTGATGGAATGGACCCAGGTATTCCTAACGAAGGCGAACCACACAGTTCCTCACTCCCTGACACCCCTTTTATGTCTGTCGAGAGACAGCAACATCTTTCATTGATCGTGAAAAATTATCAGAACCCCTTGGAAAATATTCTTATTTTTTACTGTTTTTCCACTGTATTGCATGCATAGACTGTGTGCTTTTATGTGCTATTTTACAGTTGCAACAGATGTGCTTTCATTGCTTAGCACACAGGCTTATGACAATGTCATGCACATTCACGTAATTTGCCCAGCATTCAGGCAGAGTCTTTTTCTGCCTTCAGCATCTTGGCCACCATGAGATGATTTTTTTTTTTCTCTCCCCACTTATGCTTTGTCGATACCC
The DNA here is from genome assembly GCF_047370975.1 of Nipponia nippon. NCBI lineage: Eukaryota > Metazoa > Chordata > Aves > Pelecaniformes > Threskiornithidae > Nipponia > Nipponia nippon. The sequence goes on along the minus strand of NW_028262333.1, from coordinate 12,872,298 downwards.
TTCCTCATCTCAAGAAACACATCATTAGTTTCAACCAGTTCAACCAATTTGGTGTTATTGAATCTGATAAGAAGCTTCCAGATCATAAGCGACCAAGTTACATGTCTTGGGCTTTCAGAGCAAGCCGCTCCTTTTTCTTTTGAATGAGTGCAGTCTTTCTTCCTGTCACCTGGGCAGGTATGCCTTCCTCCAGTGTTTGTTACAGATACATTCAGAGCTGGGATGTAATTTTGTTAAGCTCTGTCAGTAATAATTGTGCCTCCGTTCCTTCTGATGCTTTCTGATTAAATAATTTTCTGAATTTTCTTTGTATAGCCCTCTTTTGGGATATGCACTTCACTGTGCTTAATCTCATTATTCCATTCCTACTTTGTTTTTAATCCAATTTGCAGGACATACATAATGCCTTCCTTTTCCCATAGTACTTTCCAAAAATCCCTGCTTTGTGTTCATGTAGCAGTACCTTCTTCTCATCCCTCTGCTCCAATTTTCTAAAAACGGACCAACTGATTTCAATAACTAATTGAATTAGCATTGGGCTGTTCTTTTGTATATTTCTTCAGTTCACCAAAACTATCTCAACTTCCACAGTGTAACTGGAAGAAGTCTAAAATTTTTACTCCTCAGCTCTGTTGTTACTGGTTTGTTCTTCCAGTTCCTCTCTTTTTGTCTCATCCAGCTGAGCCACTTCTTTTTTTTTAACAACCAAGACTAATGTAGGTCTCCAGGTGATGTATTGGTGATTTCCATCTTTCCCAGATATCCTAGTATCTTTCAGGCTTCTCATCCACATTTTTTCAAGGAACCAGTCATACCCCCTCAATATTTCAACCACTGCATACCAAGATGTCATGTTGCATGAGGCCTTTGCTGCTCTCATTTTCTTCCAATTTATAGTGAAATTATTGTAAGAATTTGATATCACTGTGTTAGCAGTTAGGAGAATTTCTCCTTCATGGACAAATTTGAGTCAAAACACAAAATCAAGAGGCAATCCTTGTTCCCCAAATCCTAAAATATCCATTAAACCCAAGCAAAGCACCTGTCAGTTCTGTTAGAGCTGAAAAGGATACAAACACACTTCCCTGTGCACTAACACCAAAAGAATCTTGCAGTTTTGATCTCTCCCCATTCTTCCAAATGTCATTGTCACCTGCAAATACCTTTCTTACTTCCTCTATAATAAATGTAACTAGTTCAAGTTTTTCAAAACAAGTTTCAAGTTCTTTAGAAACCCAGGAGAAATTACTGTCTTCAGCCTCTCTAGAAAGGATCTCAAGAAGGTAATTTTATTGGTTTCAGGATCTGAAGGGAGAATCAATAAGGCCCGTACACACTTTGAAGCTCCTGGTCTGACCTCTGTATACCTGTTAGCTGCTCTTGTTTCTCCCCCTCGGAATCACCTTAATGACACAGTCAGGGTAGGCCCTTGGACTTCATTTCATTTCACTTTTTGCTCTTAAAAACCGCCAAGTGATTAACAGGATGTTTCAGAAATGCTGCCAAGAGCTCAGGGTGAATTTCCTTCCCTTGGAAGTGCCAAGCTCAGTCTGGAGGAGGGGGCTGCTGTGCAAATCCAGGCTGGGATCTGCTCTCCCTTTGCGGAGGGGTCTAAAGACCCACACCACTGCTGCAAGTGCTTTCATTCCTTGGTGCTCTTGCCCTTTGCCAGGAGAAAACTTTCCTGCTTAGAGTATGGACACGTAGTGCCCTGTCCCTGCCAGCTGAGGGGCTCCCTTGGCCCCTGGGCAGACTGGCAGGGGAGAGCAGCACAACTCACCTTATTCCTGGGGAAGGCAGCTCTGGTGCATGCTCAGCGAACGATGGATCCCTGCCAGGATGGTTGGGAGGCAAGGTGGAATGGCACGTAGCAGAGTGAAGAAGCAAGAAGCAAAGAAGGAGTGCCATTTAGTGTCTGGTTGTAGAAAGAACTGTATGCTTGCAATATGTTTTGCCTTCTGCTGGCAGTCCTGGTGTAAAAAGCAGCATAGCTTAATTAAGCAGTGTCAAAAAACTCGATTCTTCCAATCTGCCTTCCAATCTGAAGTGTTGTTCTTTGCTGATTTAGCTGTATCTTGCAAGAAGTCTATATCCTTATGGCTAAATGATCACGTTTCATGAAGAATTTCAGTGTCATCTGATTTTTGATGCATTTTAGGACTTGGACAAATCTGTTAGGCCCTGGGTGTCATCATTCTGTCCAGAATTTTCCAAACAAGGATGTGTGTGTGCTTTGACCAGCATGAATGTGCAGCGTCCAAGTTGTGTGGGACTTAATATGCAAGATGTGTGGGACTTGGTGTGCATGTCCTGCACTGCTGGTCCGCCTACACACTGTAAACCTGGTACATACCAGTTGTGTCCTGCTTGCTGCGTGCTTGGGAAATTCTGGAACATGCTCTGCATGTGAGACAGTGCTGAAGGACATCTCAAATCTACTGGGTGTGTGTGTCTCACTAGATTTGCAGCTCACACATTGCAGCTGTGCTCGATTTATTGCACTAGTGGAACTGGTTACCTCATGACCAGTGCTCTTCCATGGAGGAGTGGTCCAGAATACCAGTAGCTTGGTCAGACATCTGGACATCTAGAAATGTGAGACAAACAGCCAGTGTTCTCTAATTCCACCTGGGAAAAATTTCTGGGAAGATAAAGAGCAGAAGTAGGAGGAAACCTGGATGAACAAACTACTGTCAAAACCTTAGTCTCAAGGATGTGCTCTTTCTCAAGAGCTTTGTTAGGATTGTGTTTGATAAGAATCAAGTTTCAGTGGTTTTTGGATTGTGTTGTTGAACGAGATGAAGCTTCCTTTGCTGAACTAAAAATGAAGAATACAAAAGGATCTTGTTATTGGGTAAAGAATTTTTTCTTACTAGAACCATCTTACCCTGAAATATGAAAGATCCTTTCCAAATGCAAAAGTTATGCAAACATGTCTGAATATAGAAGTGAAACTGGAAAGCAGTGCATTTCTTTTGCCAGTTTTGCAGGAGGCCACCCACAAAGGTGCATCTTCTTTTTTTCTGTTTCTGGTTTTGGTTTTTCTTCCCCTCTGGAAAAATACAATAAATTTTGGCCAAAATCAGAGCCTATTTTCATTTTATAACCGTTCTTATCAAAGACAGAGTGAAATGTAGTTTGAATTTTCCAAGTAATGTATAATTAGCTGAAAGAAAAAAAAGTTACAATGAAGTTGAAAATTTGGTGCAAATGATTTATCAGAAGGGCTCTAAGTTCTTCATTGGACAGACTCAGACATACCAGCCTTTCTCTACGTGAGCATGGAGAAGCATTCAGTCAAACTGTTTGGTTGAAGGCATTTTCCTTGCTATTAGCTGGTTTTGGCTGTATTTTTCTCCTAGCTTTGAGTGTTTGATAGGTTTGGAGTGTTTTGATAGGTTTTGAGTGTTTGCTGAATTAAAATGAAAGTCCTGTTTTGACTTGATATTTCCAATCTGTTTCTTGATGGTTGGTATTCTCAAATTTTACTTGTCTTGAGAGGCTGTTACTTTCCATTCTGCATATTCACTCCCTCTGACCAAATGGACAGGAAATGTACTTCATAATTTCTGTGTAACCCAGAGAAACACAGAATTCCCTGCAGAGAGATGCTTTGCAATGGTTACAAATGATTCCTCTCTCTTCGCATCTGCCTCTCTGCCTCGCACCGCTCTGCGTACCATCTGATGTCTGATTTTTCAGTGTAAGCAAAACCTTAGAATTGTGGTTAGAATGTGAGATGTTTATCATCCTTTATGATTCAGAAGCCAAATACTGCAGATCTTTGAGGTCGCTTGTATAGCAGTATCAGTATCCTCTGTCTACTGTGGAAATCATCTCTTTGGTTCTTTGGTGCACCCCGAGCCCGTGTACCACCACTCCCTCCTGTGCATTGTTCAGACTTATTTAAAAGAATTCCAGAGGAAAAAATTCAACAATTTGCACTTGGAGCCTACATTGTAGTCTAAATGATCTCACTGCTTAAAAATGTTTTCTTGGGTCTAGGTTTAATAATTTTTCACAATCTAGCCTTTGTAGCTAATCCTCCCCCACTTTCTTCTTTAAAAAAATTCCTTCCCTTCCATGTGCCAGTGTTTTCTAGACACATAAGCTGTTATCAGGTTGTCTCAGCCATCTTTCAATCAAGATGTACTTTTTAGTTCCTGTAGATGATTTTTTTTTCTTCGTCTTCATCTTTATGTAAATACAAAAAACGTACTAATGTAACCTTCTGTAGTTAAAATGATGCAACCTTGCTTGTGTCGTTGTGTAACTTGGTTCTGTGGGAAGACAAATTCTGCTTGGGATAAGGCACCTTTAACCCAGTACCCATGCTGTTGCTTATACTGATAATCATCACCCAGAAGGTAGGACAATAAACCAGAAGGATGCCTTTAAGTGAACAAAGATTTCCACACTCTTAAAAAAGAAAAATAAAGCAAATGGGTAGGCAGCTTGGCAACATAGTCATCAGCTGAGTAAATGTGTGTCCTTGAGCAGAGTTCATGTTCTGCTGTGGTTTAGTGGTGTTTGGAAGGAGGAATGACTCTTATTCATACATTTGTATTCCTGAATAAGCCTCAGTGATTAAAACACCCTGACTGAGCAGGGCTGTTTTTTATAGATTCAGAATTGGGACAAAGCAATATTTAAATGTGGAGGATGCTGTTAATCCTGCAGTGCTGTCCTGACATTGGGTGTAGTTATTTTCTTTAAGGGATACTTTTCTAGAAGTGTTGTGGCTGTGTGGTGTTGGAATGGCATCACATCCTGACTTGAATTAAAAAAGGTTTCAGAGTTAATCAAATATAATCACAAACAAAAACCTTAATAATGCAGGTGTTGAATTCCTAGGTCTGTGTCATACGGAGGCTTTTTAAGAGTTACTGAGTCAATAATGTCTCTCAGCTACACTGGTAATGGTCCAAAACTCTCCAAAGCTATTGAGTTCATTGCAATTGCACTAACTATCTACCAGCACAACTGAAAGTTGACTCTAGTCCCACCTCTTTCTTTTCTGTGTGCTAGATTGCCTCCAAAAATGGGGAGAATGTCATCCTCTGCAAAGGGAAATAGATCACTGAATGTCTGTGCTGCAGTATATACTAACCAAAACATAGGAACTGGTGCCAGAAAATTCCTAGCTAATACATCCAACCTATTTCTCTAAATGGATTGCTCAGCATTTCACTGCAGTCCTTGCCAGTTAAATCATGAATGTCAGCAGGAACTGGTGGGAATTTAACATTATAAAAATGGAGCTCCACCGTTCAAGGTAATGAAAAATCCAGAAGCGAGTGGCACTTGCTAACATCCACACGTTTTCTCTCATCTGGCACTGGCGTGTTGCAGCAGTTTGGCAATGGAGATATGACTGAATCTATGAAGTTCAAAGCATTAATGTTATTCATCCAAGCGCTTTGGAAATCACTTTTTTGCTTAATAAAATGATTGGAAAGTCAAAAATTGACTATCAGAAATGCCACCATGCCAAACACAGGCTTCTACTCAACAAATATTAGAGAATTTGGGAGACTCAAACCTGAGCGAAGCTGTGGCTCCTCTGAGCTTACTGGGAACTTTCCCAGGGACTCCCGTTTGGTAGAGTCTTATGGTATGCTTTTGGCATCTAAAAGTACATCTCATGAATTTTCCTAAGCTCTTCCCTCATTTGCTGCTCTTTGTTGGTACTGAAATGACCCTGGGGCTCAACAAGAGACAAGGTGATGAATTGTCCAACAAAGTTGTGAAGGAAATAGAAGGCACTGATGGAGATGGTGTTCACTGTGCATCTCTAGAGGTCTCTGAAGGCTAAGGGAAGAGGTGCAAAGGATAACAAAGGAGTTGAAGATGCTCAGTACCTCACAATGCCAAAATTTATAAATCTTTTTTGTTTCTGTCTCCTACTACTCTTTTCCATGGCTCATCTTTAGCAATGCTAGAAGTGTTCTTCAGGTTGGCATGGAATAACCATGCCCAAGAGATCAAGGTCAGCATCTCAGCAATAGTTCTGCTGTCCTCAGCCATTCCCAGGACATGGAGTAGGTTAGTGGGGCTTCCACAGAGAGAGAAAATAACAATAGGCTTCTAAGGACAGGGAATATCTCAAAAATGGTCCAAAGTAATAAATCCTTTCTGGTTTCTAGAAAGGGCACAGTAAAAATCTATGTTCCGTACTGATCATGTATTAAGTTTTACATGTTTTGATATAAGTACCTTCTGGTTATCTTTGGCTACCCTGTAAGTGGCCCTATTGCTCTGACACTGAGAACCAGCTGTCCATTCGTGTAGGCCTCAATTAGATGGATGTAAGGGTACTTTCCGGTATAAATATTTTTATTATTATCAATAATAAAAATAGAAACATGCATGTGCAATAATGCTGTTAGACAGTGCTACATCTGCATTTTCTCCCCATTAAACGTTTGCACCAAGAAGTTTTTGCCTGTGGGCAGGGCAGGCTGGCTGGGGCAGGCTTGGTGGCACTGGCTTGGGCAGCTGCTGCCCGTGTAATCCTAGAGAAATCTACCTAAATCCCCCAAATCAGAATTTCATGCTCTCTGCTTGAGGCTGGGTGTGAAATTTTAATTTGCACTTGTCAGTCTGAAGTAAGGGGAAAAGGGAAAGCAAAAAAAAAAAAGGCATATGATAAATTTCACACTTTCCCCTGAACAAAGCAACACGGTACTTTCCTCCGGGCGTCTCAATGAATCTCTATGTGGGCAGTTTGAAGCTGGCGGTTTATCTTGAGAGATGGCAGAGTTGTAAGCAGAGTGGGTAGTATCAGCTGTCACTGAGTTTACGTGATGCTTCCTATTATTGAACTGTGATTTAATTTTGCTAAAGATTTGCCAAACTTTACTGGTTTGGGCTGAAGTTTTTTGTGTCAGGTGTCTGCCAGGACCAAGTTACACTGGAGACTTCAGCCAGATTGGCTTTTGGCAATGCTATTCGTGTCCTACTTGATGAACAGAGTAAACAAGGCTGTCCAGGAGAGCATCTGCTCAGGATTTTGTTCTTTTTGCTGCCCAGGGTGTCCCTTCATGTGTTCATTCCTGATCGCTTTTCAGACCCTGCTCTGATGGCTGAACTTCCTCCAGGGTTTTTCCTTGATGCTAATCACTGCTCTGCCTGAACATTTCACAGCCATTAAGGCATCTGTTTTCATAGCCCTCTGCAGAAAGAGAGTGTTTTTTTCCACATCTTACTGAGGAGGGAACTGGGTAGCCAGTGGTTAGAGCTTAAACTTTCCTCGTATTCTGACTGACCCATTTGAGGCACCTTTTTTTAAGCAATTTAAATGTTCAGAAGACACCGAGCAACTGTAACGCCCAGTTGCAGATAGAAGTGCTTGAGGCTTTTGAAAATCAAAGGCTGGTGTTTCAAGCCAGATGGCTACGAAATGAAGAGCACATACTTAGTGGTACCTGCAAAGAAAAACCTTTGAGGTGTGTGCAGTAGAGTGGAATTCAGTTCTCCAGCACATCACTTTGTATTGCTTCACTAGACACTTTTCAACACACTTCTTATCTTTTGCAACATGTGATAAAAGAAATTCCACGAAAAATTATTCACTGATTCTGATTCATGTCTATACATGCTTATAGTTTGTGTGGTCGGGGGATCAGTGGAAAAAAGTTAAAGTCTGTATCATAATACATAAGCACTGGGGACCAGGGTTAAGGTTGCACAATCATTAATTAAGGCATTTCCACTAAGCAACCTTTGTAGCTGAGGCAACCTTTGACACTGCTGCTTTAGAAATGCTATTTAAACGTGGATTTCTATTTTTCTGTATTAGAGACTTGAAGGACAATCTGTACCTATTGCTGTTTCTTACTCGACTTGATGCAATCTGAGGTGTTTTCTGATGGATACTTGGGCAGTGATTGATTCCTGAAATACTTCCAGTGGGAGTTAATCCAAAGCTCAGTGAAATCATTGGTATTCTCTAGCACCAGACTGCTGGAGAAGGCCTAAATAATCTATATCTCTGCTATGGATAAGTGGTATTTAATAAATGCCAGTTTAGGCTTCTTTGACTGATTTTCCTTATTTCAAGAAACATTATTCTTTAAAAGACAATATCAAGAGACTATGCAGTCAAATATTTAGTCACTGAGGTTTTTCTTTGCCCTGATAAGTTTCTAGAAATTTTGATGACAGTGACTGCTACAGTCCTAGGGTGGGGCAGATATTTGTCTTCGGAGATTTGAATTATACCAATTTGTATGAAATTTCCATGATTTTAACGGAGACTAGAATTTGCCATAAGACAGAACTTGCTCTCCACAGCCTGTATTTTGAATGATGTGATGAAAATGTACTGAAAAAATAAATCACATCTGCTATGCTGGACAGAGTGAGGCATGTTAACATACAGTCGTTAGCTAAATGGTACATGACTAACTAACCAGTGTTTCAGTCCACTGGGTTATGCAGCAGCAATTGTAAAAATTTGCTGGACTTGAGATTATGGAAACATCACTGAGCAGAAACACAGATACTGGTTGAAAAGAAGTGATAATTGAATCTTTCTGAATATTCTGGTTTTCGAAAATTTACTTAAATGTCTCAGCTTGTTGAAAAGGGCAAATTCTGCTTTCATAATATAACATGCTATAACCAAACACACCAGTTAAGGCCCCCAGTCACGCCTGTGAACGAAAACAATTGCAAAGTCCTAACGGCTGTCCAGTGAAAGCAAATGTGGGCTTGATGGAGAATGTCTGTTCAGGTTTATTTCCTTCTACCTCCTGTTTTGTTGCTTGTAAAAACTGGGCAACCATTAGGCTGTCTAGCACTTATGCACAAATGGACTTAGTTGTCCATCAAGAAAATGATGCCATTAAGTGAACCTATGGGGGTAGGAGAGGGCCTGGGAGGAACTTCTTTTGTGTGGGAAAAGCTGTTGAGGCTGTAGTAGGGGATGGTGGGAGTCTGTTTTGCCCAAAGTGGTGCCAGGGGCAAGGTTCCAGTGCAGCCCCAGCCGCTGGAGCAGCTGGGGAGCGGGGAGCAGCATCAGCCAGCAGTGTGGATCCTGGAAGAAGTGCAAGCATATGAGCATGGTTATTATGTATAGACCCTTTGAGTTTTGTTTCACAGGAAAATAGTCCTGCTATGCGTGTCCCCAGGAGTTTAAAATGGAGGTTAATATCAGGTTTGCTATCACTGTAATACAAAAGCACCCTGCGTGGCAGCCAGCTCTGACACACAGCCGCCCACCCCATGTCCCTTGGCTTCCATCTTACACAGTCAGTGGACACAGAGAAATTCCTCTGGAAAAGGACTCAGAGCATCTAGGGTGGTTTCTTTTTCTGAATCACCGTCTGGAGATGCCTTTTTTTCTTCGCTGACTATTTATAGGGTCTAAGGTGAGTAGATTCTTAAACAGCTATCTGCATCAGATGCTAAAGTTAGGCAGGATGACTCACTCTGTGGATAGTGACCTAGTTTGAGCTGTCTGCAGGGGAAGGTATGTGAGAGATGTAGGGAGTCTTGTAAGGATAACAGCAGCAGTGGAGCTGGGCACATCAGGGAAATTCTACTATATCTACGTAGTGTTTTTATAGGACGAACCTTTTATATGACAGGTTCCAGGATGGAAAGGAGCTTATGAAAGCTAAGGTCTCATAAATTGTACATGAGTGACCTGACCTTCCTACTGGATGTCCTGGGCGGATGGTCCTTTAGCACGGGTTGTGCAACAAATATACAATCAGGGAGATATATAAAGGGTTTCTCACAGGGGTGGGTGCCTGAAGTTTGTGCAGGATTTCAACCCAAAGGCCAGTTTCCTGGAACTACTGAGCAAAGGCCATTGGTAAAGATTACTGAAAAGACAGAGAAGTCAAACAGAAATCACTAGTGTGCAGAAAGGAATAAAGGCAAACCACCCCATCTCATTTTCTGAGTTAAAAACCTGCAGCTTCTCTTTCTTACTCCACACAGCTAATTTTGCTGAATTATAAAAGCTTACATAGCCAAGACGGTAGCTTCCTAAATGTATGTCATATTTACCCGTAAAGAGCTATTAAAATGCTAACTGGTGAGTATCGCTTGTGTATCTGGTTACGCAGTGTGCAACCATTAGTTGAAGGTGAAATGAGGAGGCTCCTTACCCTGGTACCAGGTTGCTTTTAAAGACCTACACAAAGCAGAGCTCACCTGCGATGCCACCCAATTAATTTTACAGATCTGTTCTCTTGTGTGCATCCTGGTGAAACAACCAGTCGACGAGCAGCAGCAGCCAGCTAAGCCCTTACCTTCTGTTTCTTTTTGCCAGAATTTTGTTTCAATGGCTTTATTTTTCTCTCTACCTAATATCTGCTTTAGGGAGATGTGGTGGGTTTCTGAGGCCATCAGGCCACTAGTTTGGAAAATGAAGTGCAGGTTGTTGTATCACCAGAATCCTTCCCTGTGTGCACAAACTCGGTGAGACAATAATGTAGGTCCATTTAGGCCCCCAAATAAGTAGTGTTATGCTTACTTATTTTGCCATGAATTTCAGTGAAGTATTTTGACTCATGTGATGCAAGTGGCAGAAGGATGTTTGGCAGTATGGGAGGGCAGTGCAGCTATGTTTCCTGTGGATATGTGAAAACAAAATTTAATATTAAAGTTTTTTTTGTTCATTGCTAGAAATGCCATTTTTAATAAAGGTCTTGTCTGTATTCCATCATATAAATTTGCCAACTTGCTTTCATGGTCGTTTTCCTAAAGTTAGTCTAGTTTTTTCAGATAAAAAATATTTTCTTCAAGTAAAGCAACATGTGTCTAAGAAATGAAAAGACAGTTAAAATGCCTCTGTTTTCTAGAGTTTAATTAGTGAAAATAGTGTATGTTGTATGCAGAGAAAAGACATATGTTGGGTTTTGTGAATATTAGTATGCTGCAAGAGTTGACAGCTTGCATGTAGGTTACAGAGTTTCAGTTCATTAGTGATACCAAGAAAGCAATTACAGTTTCTGGGAGACAGGTAAAGTCTCCGGTGGCAGGTTTTAAGGTTGTTGGCATTTGTTGCTCTGAATGGGTGAAAGACTGTTTCCTAGACATATATGTTATATATATACTAGATATATAAATATATATTTTATATGTGTATATATATAAAATAAAAGGAACCTCTTCAGAGAGAGGTAAATGCACAAATTGACTACCAAGAGAAGAGATAAATGACTGCTTTGGCTCCCTTTATTATGGCCACTTGTGACTGCTAACTTTTTAGTGTGATAACTGCCATTCAAGGACTAAATCTGAATTCTTCTAATCTTTCCCCACCTTCCCCACTACGGAATACAACAACTGAGATTTTTTTTTTTCCTGTTCTACTTTAGAATTGCTTTGAAATATGTTTGATGGGAATGGAAACTTTCTTATGCCTCACTAGAAAAAGAGGTTCCCTAGTTCATCTTTCAGGCACTGATGAGCTGCAGGACTTTTTTGGCCTTGTACACCACTCTTCAGCTTGACATCCTCATCTCCTAAACATAAAACATGAGCCAAGCTGCAAACACGGGCTTCCAGTAAGATAACCAGTGTTCCTCCATGCTGCTACGGGACAGCCCTAGAGTACATGGCTCCTAAGTCCTGGTCAGATGGCAAATACTAGGGTAGACAACCATGGTTTTGACTTAAGTGGTCAGGATTTCATTACAGTATCTCAAAGCTTTATCGATGTATATACTGATCTTGTGTTTTCTATTTCATCTGCCGCCCCAAAAGGCCAAGCTACATCACTTAACAAACTTTTTCCCCCTCTCTTTCTCCCTTCAGCCCCTGAAATCATGCTGAATGCCTCTTCAGATCTGAATTCAGGCAAAGTAACTTTGCAGCATGTCTTTCTCTCTCGCAAAGGACTGTGTCCTGGGATATACCTGCAGTTGAGTCCCCTTGAGCTGTTCTTAGTGCAGTCTTTCCCCACAGGAGCAACTTCAAAACTGAGCATCTCTTACACCAGAGAGTTGACTTTGGCAGTCTGTGGAATGGAAATCATATTTTGTAGCCAGTTTGGCTGGCTTGAAGATTGGAGACCAAACCTCCTGATTATTTTTACACTGAATGCAAGAGGTGGCCTACATTTTTGAAGGTAGCTGCTGTGTTACAATTTTTAATACTTCTGTAAAGGCCTCATTTTCAAAAGCTGCTGAGCCATGCTTGCTCGAGAAGTCAGGCTTTTTGAAGACATTTCAGGCACCAAAAAACACTTGCTGCCTGAGAAGATCCTAGCTACGGAGATTGTGTTTGGGTTTTGATAGATAAAACTATTTCACCAGACATGGCGTAAGACACCAGCAAGGCTATAAATATAATTGGTTTAAGACTAAATTATAACATCATAATGATGAAGCCAACTGTCCTTTATCACACGAAAAAGAATTTTCATTTCTGTTACTAGTGACACTTGAATCCGTCTTGGGTCACTGCAAGGTCATTAGGTTTTCCATTTAGATGTTTCCTAAATGAGTTTTAAAGTACTTTAACTTTATGCTATTCTTAACTCTCTGAATTAAAAGGAGGCATAAATCAAGCCTGAATGGGCCCTAAATATGCACTAAAAAAAGTCTGGGATGTGTCTGACCTTTTCACAGTGGATGGAAGTCTGCTTGGTGCCAACTATTTATTTATGCCAGTGATACTGGTTTTCTAGCAAAAGATACCAGAGTGGTGGTAGGGAGGGCTGGCAGGATTTCAGCTGTAAGCGTATTAAGCTGGTACGTGGCAGGACATTACAAAATAAATGTCAGCACCTTTGAATGGTGAAATCTTTGATCCCTGAAGAAAATTACATGATTTTTGCTTGCTTTCAGTTCAGGTGCACGTACTAAGTCCGGGCTGCGTTACAAAACCATCTGAGCCCTTCCCCTTGCACTGGAGTCAGGTGATCCTGAACCAGGCAGGGGAGAAACCTCCCATCCCACCCTGTCTCATCACCCAGTATTTGCAGGAGAGCTGGCACCTGATGGCTTTAGGCCTTTCAGCGATATACCTATTCTACATTTGTAGAAAACCTTACTTTTTTGGCTTGTATTTGAAGACCTGACCTATTTCCCAGTGGAATCAATTAAATTTTCTGCTGGCTTTAGTAGGATCCAGATTGATTTTTAAAACTAGATAAATAAATATGCTGTTTTATTAACTGAGTGTTCCATTTTAAAAATAGGAGTGATATTTTTTCCCTGTATAACAAACAATAACATTAAATTATGTTGATGAAATGATGATGATAAAAACTTACGTGAAAATGAGACGAACTGCATTTGACATTTTCCATAGTGCCTTGCAGTTCTGAAATTTTATTTGCTCATGAATAATAACATCTGAGCCTCTGACCGTATAAACCTCTAAATATAAAAGCATCATAGCAAGTTCTCTGGAACTCCATATGTGCCTACAGATAAGGACATTAGTGAGCACTGTGTAGTTTTAGACCATAATATGGCAAGAAATCCACTTTAGGATTAACTTTTTCCTGGGGAGCAAGTTTTGTGCTGCACAGAGCCTCATTTTAGCTTTTTTGGGGTCTTTCTTTGATAGGACTCGGCGTAGGTGGTTCCCATCACAAATATATATTGCATATATTGTATATTGTATTGCATATTGTGTGTTGCATCTATGTGAAAATCTATGAGCAAACATTGTGCAGGTACACAGAAACAGCCCTATCATAACCAGCAGCATACTGTACAACTATCTTGTGGAAAAACTTTGCAACTACAAAAAATGTGCTCATTTAATGGAATGGGCATTATTGTAATATCTTGTATCACAGTTCAGATTTATATGAGCAAGTTGAAATTTCTGAAGTGAAGAAGTAAGAATAAAGCTGAATTCAGTTAGCTGGAAGTGTGGTTGATCAGTGGCTGTGTGTACTGAAGTTGGGTAAACACCTTGTGTCTTAGAATTGACTTCAGAGTAAACAAAATGTTTGTTCCTTCTGGAAAACTTTGTTGGCCTAAGGTATGGTTCACCTTATTTCAACTCAAGCTCAAAATAATCTTGCAGGCCTGTTGTTGTTCTTGGAAGCTAATAGGGAAGAACATATGCTAAGCATTGGTAATGTCAGTTAAGCCCTTAATTAGTGATGAACGAACCTCAGTTTTTCCCTGTGGTTCAGTTCAGATACTGCTCAAAAGCTCAGCAATTCTCCAGGTTTTAGCCAGGTTTTTTGCAGCATCTCAAGTTTTGCAAAACTGGATTTGTTACTCTAGTAAAGTTAAGATTTTTTTGGGATTTCTAGATTGGGATCAAGCTGTAAAATCCTCATCCATTCCCTGGCAGTGTTTTGACACTTTAGGATGGGCATGAGGAAGGTAGAAACAGGTGTTTCAAAGATAGACACATGCCTGGATCAGAGATTATATTCTGTATCAGCTTCATACACTCTTCTGAATTCAGGAAAATCTTAGCTCAAGTTTAGAGAAGATCAGCATTTGCCTGTGCTCCAGCAAAGCTGCATTCCTCCACTTTGAAGACAAGTAGATAAGGGTATCGCTGAGCTTGTGTGCACTCCAAGAAGGGGACTTGGGCTGTAGGACCTTCACTTGTGAAGCACCTGGGCAGATTTGTACCTGCTCTGTAGCAAAGCAATAATGACCATATATCAAATGAAAAGACAATCTACTCATTGCTTGTCTTAGTAAGCAAATAGTGGTTAGTCAGGGCTGTGTACAGCTTCTCAGTAACAGTGGGTATTTGGTGTCTGATGAGTAACTGCTTTCTGAATGTCTTCAGAAGTGCAACAGGGTCCTGGGAGGAAAGACAGAGTTTGGTCATTTGTCTCTCTACTGTGTCACCTAATTAAACACGGTGCCATAAATAGCACTCCTTATAGACATTGGAACAGGCTTGCCTCCATATCTGGAAGAGGAGTGAAAACGCATCTTTGCAGAGCTGGGATGTCTGAAGAGTTAGAAAACTGCAATTAAAGCTTCAGTTTACTGAAAAAACCCCAAAGTATTTCAGCTTTGTTTCCGAGCTTTTCTGTGCTATGTTTTTAGCAGAGTGCTTTTTAAAGTAGGACAAAAGCCTTAGGTTTGGATTGAGAAGAGCCCAACTCCCAGCGCATGACTAGGCCCCTTTCCATGTTACCTTTGCTGCCACGTTTTTTTCATGTCCTCTTATAGGCACAGAATTAAAGGTTATTTCCATTCCTGCTTCTTATCACTTTGATCTTTTGCCAGCTCTTAACATCTTCGGCAGATTTGCTCTGGATCTGTTATTCCCATACCTACCCTCTGCCTGTGACATTCTCTGACATTTCGATTTCTGTACCACCCCTTAGTTTCTTTCTCTCCCATTTATTCTTTAAGATTTTTTTTATTATTATTTATATATATTTCTCCTCACTGGAACAGCTATACGAAATTATTGATATTTGCATACAATTGCTACCATGAATCCCAAAGCCGTCAGACTGCTCAGAATATTTTTGCATTTTCTGGCTGTTTAGCGAAAAAAAAAAAATATCACTGTTTAATTCCTTCTGCAATACATCTTCCAGGTGGCTTTCCTCTATGGTTTAATTGTTTATTATTCGGGATCTTTTCTGACATTAAAGAGAGTCAAACCAAGGACTGGCAAAGATTAAGGCTCAGTAACAATGGTATGACTTCTTTCTGTCTTTTTCTGGGGGAAAAAAAACCACCAACAACAAAAGGATATGTTTGGCAGGGGGAGAGGAGGAAGAACAAGTAAAGGGATGGATAGAAGGGAGAAATTAAAAAAAAAAAAGAAAAAGGGGGAAAAAGGAAAAGCTGCTCTGTTACTTTTGAGTTACTGCATGTCTATTTCTCTGCTGAATCTATTTTTCATGGGTTAAACAAAAGAATGGAGTGTGTCTGAACCTGTTGTAACATAAAACAATATCTCTGTCTAATGGTCTAAAGCCATGAGCAAGAGGTGGGAGTCCCACACTAATCATTATTCTGCTGTTTTGTCCTGCGTGTTCTCAGGCCAGTCATTAATGGCATTTATCACTCTTCTTCCCTTGCATAATATTCCTCATGGTGAGCTGGGTCTGATAAATCATGTTTGAAGAAGACAGCACCCAAAGTGATACAATTTACAGCTTTTACCCTCTGGTGTACAAAATACAACACAACTTTGTATCTGCATCTTTGAAGGAGGTCTGCAAAGCCAGTGGAATTAGAAATTAGTAAAAGGACTTATATATACTTTTCTGTGGGGAAAAACATACACTAAACTTCTGATGATGTTGAGTTTTCTTATGCTGCTTTCAGAGTATACCTGAAACGAATATGAGCTGGAAGATCTGCTGTTACTAAAGGTGGAGAATAGCTAGTGGGCACCTTCAGAGAACGTGCAGTGGTGAAGGTGGGGATGTGGTGGCACTGGGCTGGGACATCAGCTCTCCATTTGGTCACCTCCCCTCCCAGGGCCACGTTTTTTCTCTCTATATACCATGGTGTAACAATACAAGTCTCTTTTGTAAGTATTTTGAGATCTGTAGATTAAAAAGTTGGCTGCTGCTTCTGCTTTTGCTGCTGCTGCAGATGTGCTTGTTAAATCCACCTGGAAGCTCAGGCAGAACATTACTGACTCTTTAAAAAAAAAAAACAAACAGTATGGTACCGTTTATGCAGAGCATCTCTGCTGCAGGGTGGGACGGGCTCTCGCCAGCCCTCGGGGCAGCACCCCAGGCGCTTAGAGCTCATCTTTGCGGTGGTGTTTGGGGACTCCTCCTCACTGAGACTTGTCTCTCACCCGGCATGACGGCATGGCAGGGACGGCTGAGCTGCAGCTCAGTTGATTTAGGAGTGAGATTTAAGACTCGCTGTCTAGACGTTCTCTGCGGTGGATTGTCAGCTTCAGACTTAACGTGTTCCCTTTTTCCAAAGTCATTCAAATTGACTGACCTTTGGGGCCTGTTGAAAAAAAAGTAATCTATCATTTCTAGAAGCTGTAGTGATATTTCTTTTGTGCATTTGTAATAAATGGCTTTAGCCTTGTCTTGTGTCTTGTTTATTCCTTATCTTAATTCACTCTCTTAAATTTATACTATATCTCCTACAGTAAAGTCTGCATTAAGGATCTTGTTGAATATTATGATGAATATAAAAATCAGTTGCTTTTGGAGTGCTCTTTCTAACTGATTCATGAGCATCCAGGTCTTAGAAGACTTTATCCCTTGCTTCTATAGCAAAATAAAGAAAAGTCTATGGGCACATAGGTTTGGATTCAGGTATCTGGCTTGGGAAGTGGTGCAGAACATGATTTGCTGTTGGTCTTTGGGTAAATACAAGTTTTGTTGAAATGGTTGTTAAACAGAGACTGAGGTCTTCCACGGCATTACTTGCTGACGAGTCGGTCTAGCTGTCTGGTTTTGGCAGAATGAACCTGTGGCTTTATGAAACATGTTTTAATGGAAATGTCTCATAGCAGAGATTAACAAACTTTTGCGCAGACAGTTTTGCTTTATGGTGATGGCTTTATGTATGCCTCTCCCAGGGCTCATTACCCTCTGTGCAGAATACAATCTCTGTTACTGCACTTAACTGTAGGCCATTCCTGCACTAAACAAAACAAAATGCTTATGCTGTTACTGAGCCAACTTTTAGTTAATATATGGGGTTGGGATAGCACAGGTTATATTCCTGGTTTTCAGTAGTGTCTCATTAGCCACGCAGACAGCATCTTTTTGCATTTCAGGATAGATAAGTTTAACCTTGGTTTTCCCTAGCCCCAATTTAACTGACTTCAGTTACTCCCAACTCTGGTAGAAAAGAATCAGAGTATTTTTTGATTGGTAATAGCATGTTGCCAAAAATGACAGTGTATTACAATTACAACTGGGAGTAATCAAAAAAGATGGTATATTTTAGCGGTGATGCAATTATCCCTAAATTAGAAGTAACAAAAATGAGGTATAGCCAATATTGAGATTAAACTCAGAAATCATAGCAAGTGAAGACACAGAAATGTAAAGGAAGTATAAAACATCCATTTTCCCTTGAGATAGTACCGGGAAAAGATGGAAGAGATTTCTGCTGTGAGGCACCACCTGCCCATTTCCTTGTAACTGCTGCTCTGGTACTCATCATGAGCAATGAAAGGGGGACGGTTCTGTGAAGCAAGCCTGGCGTCCTGCTGAGCATCCGCTTTCCGCCTATCTGAAGGTGGCCTGTTATGCCAAGGGCTTTGTCCTGGACAGTGGGGAAGTGTTGGGCTAGTGACAGGATATAATTTGTGGCACTTGATGTCCTGTCCTGTATAGCCGGGGGTACATTGGAAATTTCCATGCTGTAAGGGAACGCAACCTTTCCTAAGGATGTGGGTTTGTCTTGGAATTACCTGCAGCAGCAGCAGCGATGATATCCATAGTGCTGCTAATCAGTCTCTGTCAAACTGCTGTATAAAGGAGGTTGGTGTGATTAGAATTGTTTGCTTTAGTTCTTCTATGAGGAGACTTTTGTCTTTGAAGAATAACAGAGGAAAATGTCCCTTCATATTAATTAAACAAAATAACAAAAAACGGCATAAGATGTGAGTTTTGTATAAGTGGGAAGGCTGAAGAGAACAGCTCAATTGTTTAGTAAGAAAGAACAAATATCTGGCGTGATATGTGGTGCCAAGGGTCTTGGAGGGCCAACTTTTTGATTAATTTAAAATTGTAAGTTAATTTGCTTCTACATTCTAATTGTAAGTTAATTTGCTTCTACATTCTCAGGGCAGGGTCCTATTCTTAGAGATTTAGTTCTGTAACTTTGGGCATGACATACTGTATCCTTTATATGGAGATGGCTGGAGCTTCACTCCGAGTTCCAGACTTGGCTCAGCCTAACGTGTGGAATCACAGCTGTGACTTCTGAAATGTCCCCCAGACTGTGCAGGTATGCACTGAACGCACACAGCAAACCCCAAAATGGTTAATTCATTTGCCCTTTGCCAAGCCTGAGAAAGTTTCTTACCATTTCCTTGTCCTGGGATTAAAGCATCCATATTGCATGGGTTTCAGAATTTTGCTGAAAATTCCTTGTAATGGTTAAAGAGGAGAGAAGCTTCACTTTAATTTACTGACTTGCATTCCAGGATTCTGAATGTTCCTCCAGCTTCCAGCGATTAAATAGCAGTGCTGGTGTCTGGACAGACCCAAGGGGCCTGGCTGTGCTTTTATGGGCACAAAGTTCTCTCCTACAATGTGCTCTGATAAATAGCCTTTGTGTTGCTTGTTCTTTTCCCATTACCAGGAGTTCCACAAGAGCATCACTCTGTGGTGAGCTGGAATCAAGCTTTGAAATAATCTGCTCAGAGAGATTTGAAATGGAATTTAAAACATAGTGGGACATTGATTGTGAGCTCTCTGCTTCTTCCTGGCAAGTTAGAAGCAAAGATCATGGTTGGAGTTTTGAGCTTTGAATTTGAGACCAATAAAATAGCATGTCATTTGAGCTAATGATATCTCCAAGTGTACTAACAAAACACTATTCGGGTGGTCTTGGAGAGCAAAAATATGGGATAAATACTTCACAGTCCTCTCAGCGACAGGATTATCTCTGGCACAGAGGATGTCTGCTTACTAATGTTTATGATGATAGTTGCATTTTGGTTATTTTGCAAAGATTAGGATGAAACTGTGGGTCTCTAAGTTAGTGGGAAAATCTCTTATTAGTGTCAGGAGGTGAAAATGTGCTTGTAAATTTTGGAGCAGAGATTTTGTTTAAGGACTAGCACTAAACTGGGCACAAGACAGGACCTTGACAAGAGGAAGGAAGATAAATGTGAAATGCCTTATGGGAATTGGAGAGGCTGAGCAACCCAGGAACATCTGTGTGATGTTGTCCCTATATACTTTTCTACTGCAGAAAATTTATTTAATATATGGCAGCATGTACATAATTAGCTGTTGCATCTTTCTTTTTCTCTCTTGCGCAATTTTATCCTGAATATCAAGCATCACTCCAGAATCTCAGTCTGTTTAATGTTCAGAGTACTAGATGATGACTTAGTTCTCTATGTGAAGAATACTTAGCTGTGTCTGCCTGCAAGCAATTGGATTATATCTTTATTAGCTAGTAAAATAAAAGGATGGATAACAGAATTGTGGATATTTTCCACTGATGCATAGTTTCAGTGTGACTGCAGCTCACATTCTATGATGTTTGAAATGGCTTTGGTGTGTTTTTCTGTCTCTCTTGCTCCGCTGAGCACATACCCACTTCTCAGAACTATTGACAAGGTTACTTCAATTCACCCACATATTTGGATTAGTTTTTCACTGGTCTCCATGGTAAATAACAGAACTAAGGGCCTTGGCCAAATGGAAGCTGGAAGAACAATGCAAGAACATCTGTGCTGCTTGCACACAGTATTTGAAAATCTCTTCTGTCTAGGTATCAAAAATTTGTGACAGCTGTGAAGGTCCTACAATTCCTTCAGTGCAACTAAAAGATTAAAAACCCAAAAAGGCTGGAATTGTATTTAGAGCAATCACATCCAAGAGACTTTCTGAAGGCTTCTGCTGTGGAAAAAATTTAAATGCTTTTTATGATATCTTATGGGACAGGACTAGAAAGAAGTTAGACTGGGACTCTGAGAAATTAAATCTCTCTCTTGCTTGCCGTGGGTTGTCACCCCAACACGTGCCTGTCCCTGGAAAGATGCTACTTTAAACACTGCTGTGCTGTGGGAAGAGGAGCCAGCAAGGTAGAGGAGGGCTAAAATCAACATTGGTGTATGGAAGCCACTGTGGGATATTGCAATCACCTGGGCAGTCTGGAGGCTTTCATCTCTACCCTGAAGAATGAGAAATACCATGGAGAACAACTGCTGAAGTGGGTGCTTGTTACCAATGGGACAGGTCTCCTCTCCTCCTGTGAGGCACGTTGGACTTGCGCATGGTGGTTTGGTGTGTACAGGGATGCACAAAGCACTGTTTGCTGTATGTCACCTTACTGCAGTAGACCCTCAGGTGGATTGCTGGGCTGGTTTTAGGAGGTGTCAGGTCCAATGGACACTGGCTTACTAGAGCTGATCACCTGAATTACTCCTTGTTGCAGTTTCTGTTCCTTGTTTCTAGTGTGGAAACGGGGTGAGAAAAATGTTTATTGAATGTGACTGCTTCAGTGTGTCACTGCATCTTACCCGTTTGTCATAGACTGTGTGTGAATATGCCATAGATAAAAATATACAATAAAACCTGCATGATTTATGTGGGTTTTTTTCTTGATATGGGTAATAAACTCACTGGAAAATGTGGTTTAAATTACCCATAATATCCATTAATGCAGAAAGCAAGATGAGAAAGGTAACTCTCAAGCCTGTCTGAAGGCTTGTAGGGGCGGTGGGGCTCCTGGGATGTGCAGGGAGGGTGCTCGGTGTCCTGCTTAACTTACAGCTGCCCCAAAGCTGGGTGAGGCCAAGGCTGGGCACATGTCCGCAGGCGCCACAGGAGGTCTGGGAAGGCTGGTTTCTCTCTTTCGAGTGCCCTGTGTTGCTCTCTCAAAGCAGAAGGCTCCTCTGACCCATGCTCGGCAGCACAGAGGCTCTAGGTGTGATCATCTCCCGGCTGCTGGCAGCCTGTTCTTCTGAAAGGCCAGCTGATTAATGTGAAATTTGCTGTTATTTGATATAGAGCATCTTCTAACAAAGTCCAAAGAAATATGTGATGAAAGCTTTATATGTAAGTAATTATAATGCTGCAGTATTCAGTGCAAGCAGAAATTAATATATGACGTGAAAATGTCAAAATAAAAGGTTAGGAAAGTGAATTACAAAGAAAGTTGAACATTAGCTAAGAGGCAGTGCTTGTTGGCAGAAGCTCCCTCCAGTATAAAAAAGGTTAGGAGGGGGGCTTATAAAGACTGAATATTTCACACACAATTAAAATTCTGTATCTGTTATCTTGAAGAGTCATATTGCATAGTTGAACTAGGACAATTAATATAATGAAAAATTCATGTTTATAGCTTCTGGCTTTTGCCCAGGAATACTTCATAAGCCAAAAGTGACCCTTTCCCTTAGAGGTGATTCCAAGAGCTCGACACAACATAGGTGGGGCAAGGGAAATCTATTCAAAGAAAACAGAGAATTCTTAAAATAATAGCTACCAACTATAAACACAACTGAGAAATGTTTAATAATAATGTTCTTCATAATAAACCAAGATATCCCTTTATATCAGAAGGGCAGCCATGCAACATTAAATAATGATTTAGAAGGGCTGAGAGTGGTGGAATCACCGTTTCTATTTTAGCAATAAGCAATAATAATGAATTGTATAGGAGGATGCTGCAAAAAAAAGTATTGGAGGAAATGCACAATGATCGATTTTTCAGAATTAAACTGTACAGACATTGAATCAATGAGCTCTTTGTGCTTAAAGCTTCACCTACTCTGGCTACTGAAATTGGAAATTTATGTTGTCAAAAAAATTGTAATAGCTATAAATTGCTATGCTGGTGTCTTTTGAAGTTAATCCACTTGCTTCCAGTATGAAACTGACTGTTTTCTGGTTTTCGTAAGTTGCCTTGTAGATTGAGTGAGTCTTCTGAATTGCTGGTTTTCCTTCCAGGATGGATTTGCTATTAAAGCTGTTGTCCTACTGTATGTAGATTTCAAGGATTATTCATTCATTTACTTAATGTATTGTCCCAAATTACTTATGCAAAGTAATGCAATTTAATGGTGGAGTTATTGATCATTTTTGCTTTTGTAAATGTACTTTAAGAAGGCAGATTAAGTGAATCTTAACAAAATCTCAAGTTAAGTACTAAAAGGATTTCTGTTTTGGCAAGTTGCTGTAGGAAGTGTGCTCTAGACCTTGCATAACCTGGCACGGATCGATGGCATCTGGTGGTGCACTGACTTTTGGGAATGCTGCACTAGCAAAGTAATTGTGTGTGGTATTCTGCTTGAAAGACTGAAAGTGACTCTTTTCCTCAGGTGCACAGAACCCTCTTGCACACAGTATTCACTTTTGTCCATCTTTATTGATAGCTGTACCTGAGTCTTCATTAATTTTTAACATAGATGCACTGTATGCAATGCAAGAAAATTATGTCTTCTGGCTGCAGTGAGTCTGTATCCTGCCTGTGTAATGGAAGTGCTGCCCACAAACCACAGGTGTCAATACCAAGTCTTGTCTGTGGTTTTACACCAGTTGCACGTACAAGGTCCAAATCCAAAATGGATGTACCCATGCATTTTCTGTGGTGTAATTAATTTATCTCACATAGAGTTTCCTGTTCTCTAGAACACAATGAATGACTAACTATCCTCCTATTAGATCCATTGCTCCATAAAATAGTATCCCCTGATTTTTTCATCTATTTAAGGAGGCAAAGTCTGGCCATGTATATAACTCTCCTCCTCCCATTTTTCCATCATTTGCCTCTCATCTGCTCCCCCAACATCCTAACCCTCTGCCCCACATGGGTGTCCTCAGCCAACTGACCACCAGCAGCAGGCGTAAGAGCGGGTAGTTTCTTGAATTATTAAAACATTAGTTTCAGTTAAAAGCATAATTTTTTTCTCTTCAGCTACTCCTGTGTTATATGAATGGGACAGCTGTGATCTGACCTACTGGGTTTTTATTTGCCTAACATTCCCTGGGCTAGGTTGCAGTGAAGGAATTTTTTGATGGCGTGGCTCAGTTGTGGGGGTACTTCTCTTGTGAAAAATGACTTTGCAGGGAGGACATAGTGGACTTCCATATACTTTGCTGTGGAAATGCTATCAAATTTCATTGCGTTGTTAGAAATAGAGCATTTCTTTGAGTGCTGAGCTATGCAAAGTCAAACCTGGATCACAAAATCAAGTTGATTTCTCTCCTGCTCACTCATCACAACAACAGAGTCTTGTACTCAGAACTTCGGTAACAATCTTGTTGCATCAGTCCAAATACAACCCAGATAATTTTTCTGTACATATCTTGATCCTGGAGTAAAACAAAACCCCAGTGTCAATTATGAACAGAAATAGGTCAGCTACAAAATACAGCTAGAAAGAAAGGCATGACTTAAAATATCTTTTTAAATCAGGCATGGGAGAAGTATAAATCCTAAATCTCCTTAAAATAGGTTTTTTTACAGGATTAATAAGCCTGTGCCTTACATTACCTTGCTCAACTTCTTTGGATGTTATATGCTCTGTGGCAGGCTCCTGGGGCCAAGGATGCTGCTGCTATTGTGTTACAGTCCCAGTGATGTGACTGTAGGCTGGAGGTTTGGAGAGTGTGGTTCAGTCTCTGTCCTTTGGCTGTTCCCAAATCACCATTTCCAGAGCAGTTCACCTCCAAGAGAAGGTGTTTCCTTTGAATGCCAAGGCAGTCTGTGCTGAGCTCTGCCCGTCCCTCTGCCTTAGATCATAGAATCATAGATCATAGAATCGTTAAAGTTGGAAAGGACCTCTGAGATCGAGTCTAACCGTTAACCTAACTGCCTGGTGCACCTCTAAACCATGTCCCTAAGCACAACATCCACATGTTTTTTGAACACTTCCAGGGACTGTGATTGCCCCACTTCCCTGGGCAGTCTGTTCTAATGCCTAACCACTCTCTCCATGAAGAAATTTTTCCTGGTATCTAATCTAAATCTCCCCTCGCACAACTTGAGCCCATTTCCTCTTGTCCTATCAGTTGTTACTTGGGAGAAGAGACAAACCCCCACTTCACTACTAGCTCCTTTCATGTAGTGGTAGAGAGTGATAAGGTCTCCCCTCAGCCTCCTCTTCTCCAGGCTAAACAACCCCAGCTCCCTCAGCCGCTCCTCATAAGACTTGTGCTCCAGACCCTTCACCAGCTTCGTTGCCCTTCTTTGGACACACTGTAGCACCTCAATGTCCTTCTTGTAGTGAGGGGCCAAAAACTGAACACAGTACTCGAGGTGCGGCCTCACCAGTGCCGAATACAGGGGCACTATCACCTCCCTGGTCCTGCTGGCCACGCTATTCCTGATACAAGCCAGGATGCTGTTGGCCCTCTTGGCCACCTGAGCACACTGTTGGCTCATGTTCAGCTGGCTGTCAACCAACACCCCCAAGTCCTTTTCCGCCAGGCAGTTCTCCAGCTACTCCTCCCCCAGCCTGTAGCGTTGCATGGGGTTGTTGTGACCGAAGTGCAGGACCCGGTACTTAGCCTTGTTGAACGTCACACAGTTGGCCTCGACCCATCAATCCAGCCTGTCCAGGTCCCTCTGCAGGGCCTTCCTACCCTCCAGCAGATCAACACTTCCACCCAACTTGGTATCGTCTGCAAACTTACTGAGGGTGCACTCAATCCCCTCATCCAGATCATTGATAAAGATATTAAACAGAACCGGCCCCCAGCCCTGGGGAACACCACTCGTGACCAGTCACCAACTGGATTTGACTCCATTCACCACCACTCTCTGGGCTCGGCCATTTAGCCAGTTTTTTACCCAGCGGAGAGTGCACTTATCCAAGCCGTGAGCAGCCAGTTTCTCCAGAAAAATGCTGTGGGAGACAGTGTCAAAGGCCTTACTAAAGTCCAGGTAGACAACATCCACAGCCTTCCCCTCATCCACTAAGTGGGTCACCTTTTCATAGAAGGAGATCAGGTTGGTCAAGCAGGATCTTCCCTTCATGAACCCATGCTGGCTGGGCCTGATGCCCCGATTGTCCCGCACGTGCCATGTGATGGCACTCAAGATGATTTGTTCCATGACCTTCCCCAGCACCGAGGTCAGGCTGACAGGCCTGTAGTTCCCTGGATCCTCCTTCTGACCCGTCTTGTAGATGGGTGTCACATCAGCTAACTTCCAGTCATCTGGGGCCTCCCTGGTTGACCAGGGCTGCTGGTAAATGATGGGAAGTGGCTTGGCGAGCTCCTCCACCAGCTCCCTCACTATCCTCAGGTGGATCCCATCTGGCCCCATAGATTTGTGGGCATCTGGGTGGAGGAGCAGGTCGCTAACTGCTACCTCTTCGATAACTGGGGCTTCATTCTGCTTCCTATCTCCATATCCCAGCTCAGGGGCCTGAATACTCTGAGGATAACCAGTCTGACTATTAAAGACTGAGGCAAAGAAGGTATTAAGTACCTCAGCCTTTGTGGCGATGTTTCCCTCTGCATCCAACAAAGGATGGAGATTCTCCTTGGCCCTCCTTTTGTCACTGATATATTTGTAAAAACATTTTTTGTTATCCTTAACTGCAGTGGCCAGTTTAAGTTCTAGCTGGGCCTTTGCCTTTCTAATTTTCTCCCTGCGTAACCTAACAATATCCTTGTAGTCTTCCTGAGTTGCCTGCTCCTTCTTCCAAAGATGGTAAACTCCCTTTCCCCCCCCGCCCCCGAGTTCCAGCCAAAGCTCTCTGTTCAGCCAGGCCAGTCCTCTCCCCCGCCTGCTCGTCTTTCGCCACATGGGGACAGCCCGCTCCTGCGCCTTTAAGACTTCCTTGTTGAATAACATCCAGCTTTCCTGGACTCCTTTGCCCTTCAGGACTGCTTCCCAAGGGACTCTGTTAACCAGACTCCTAAACAATCTAAAGTCTGCCCTTCTAAAGTTCAGGGTAGCGGTTTTGCTGACCCCCTTCCTTACTTCACCAAGAATTGAAAAGTCTGTCATTTCATGGTCGCTGTGCCCAAGACAGCCTCCGACCACCACATCGCCCACCAGGCCTTCTCTGTTAGTAAACAGCAGGTCCAGTGGGGCACCTCCCCTGGTTGACTTGCTTACCAGCTGCATCAGGAAGTTATCTCACACACACTCCAGGAACCTCCTAGACTGCTTCCTCTCTGCTGTGTTGTATTTCCAGCAGATATCTGGTAAGCTGAAGTCTCCCACGAGAACAAGGGCTAGAGATTGTGAGACTTCAGCCAACCGCTTGTAGAATACTTCATCTGTTGTCTCATCCTGGTTGGGTGGTCTATAACAGACTCCCACCAGGATATCTGCCTTGTTGGCCTTCCCCCTGATCTTTACCCACAAGCTCTCGACCTTATCATTACCTTCGTTGAGCTCTAGACAATCAAAACACTCTCTAACGTACAAGGCTACCCCACCACCTCTCCCTCCTTGCCTATCCCTTCTGAAGAGCTTGTAGCCATCCATTGCAGCACTCCAGTTGTGCGAGTCATCCCACCATGTTTCCATGATGGCAACTACATCATAGTTTTCCTGCCACGCAGTGGCTTCCAGCTCCTCCTGTTTATTGCCCATGCTGTGTGCATTGGTGTAAATGTACTTCAGTTGCGCTATTGATCTCATCTCCAACACAGGCATGCCACCCCTAGGCTCATCCCAAGCAAGCCTGGTTTTATCCCCTTCCCCCTTCAAATCTAGTTTAAAGCTCCCTCAATGAGGCCTGCTAACTCTTGAGCTAGAATCCTTTTCCCCCTTTGCAACAGGTGAACCCATCTGTCTCCAGCAGGCCTGGTGCCATGTAAACTGCTCCATGATTGAAAAACCCAAAATTCCACCGCTGGCACCAGCCTCTGAGCCATGTGTTAATGAGGTGGGTCTTCCTGTTCCTTTCCGTATGCCTCCCGGCTACTGAAGGGATGGAGAAAAACACTACCTGTGCTCCTGATCCTTCAAGCAATCGCCCCAGTTCTCTAAAGTCCCTTTTGATTGTCTTTGTACCTCTATCAGCTACCTCATCGCTGCCAATCTGAACAACCAATAATGGGTAATAATCAGATGATTGTACCAACCTAGGGAGCTTCCTAGTAATGTCTCTGACCCGGGCCCCAGGGAGGCAGCAGACTTCCCTATGGGATGGGTCCGGTCGGCATATCAGGCCCTCTGTTCCCCTCAGAAGGGAGTTACCTATGACAATTACCCTTCTTTTTTCTTACCAGTGACCGTTGTAATGCGTGGGGCTGACTGGCTCCCCCTAGTCAACCCCTTGGATGGATCACTGTCTGCATCATCATCCTCTTGGCCCTCAAGTTCCAGGGCCTCATACCTATTGTGTAAGGGCACCTGGGGGAGTGAGGTCGGCCGGGAGAGGATTCGCCTGCTGCACCGAGCAGGGATCTGTTTCCATCCCCCTCCGTCTCTTAGGTCCCCTCCTTCTGCCTGGTGGCAAGAGGGTGAGGGAGCCTCTCCTCTTGATGCTTCCATCTGGCGTGCTTGTCTCAGGGATGGTAGGGAGTGGCTCCACCAGTCTATCTCCCTCTCGCACTCCCTGATACTCCTCAATCTTGTTACTTCTTTCAGCTCTGCCACCATGCTGAGCAGATCCTCCACCTGCTCACACCTCATGCAGATGTTGTCTCAGGTGCCCTCTGTTACCAGAGCAAGGCTCTGGCACTCCCTGCAGCCAGAGACCTGGCTGGCTGCATGTTTTAGTGGGAGCTCTGTCTGCGTCACCACATCCCTTCTGGCAATGGCTTTTGCCCAAGCGGAAACCATGGCTAGGTCTCTCCCAGGAGGGCGAAGACCACAAGTAGAGCTCGGTGGCTGCCTGCGCAAACTGCCACACCGTGCCCTGGTCGCTGGCGCTCCCGGCAACGCCCAAGCCCCATCTGCCTCGCTCGGGAGAGCTGCCGGGCTTTGGCGCAAAGGCCCCACTCCTGCACCCGCTCAGACTGGCTGTAGATCTAACATTGATTTAAGAGGAGAGGACC
Source organism: Nipponia nippon (assembly GCF_047370975.1). Classification (NCBI taxonomy): domain Eukaryota; kingdom Metazoa; phylum Chordata; class Aves; order Pelecaniformes; family Threskiornithidae; genus Nipponia; species Nipponia nippon. Next base: position 12,843,749 of record NW_028262333.1, on the reverse strand, counting down.
AGTGTGGGAAGGGGAGTGGGCTCATTGAGTGTTGGGTTTTTTTAAAGCTTTTTATGGAATCTGGAACATCTGAATCTAGAACTGCAACATAAAAAATTAATTATGAAATGATCATGCCTTTAATATGAGTCTCTTTGTTACAAAATCTGGAAATGATTCCATGTACGTGCTCCTATTATTTAAATCATAAGCAGAATCAATATTTCTGGGGTGCCTTCTCTTTTAGCAACTTAAATAATCCTTCCTATGATAAGACCTGTTCTGAACACATCTTCTTTAGACTTTATTCAGATGTTCATCACCACAATGTTTGAAAATCTTCTACTTCAGTAGCTGTAGTGATGTGCTCAGCATCTCAGGATCTCTATTTGGGGAGAGGCGCAGTGGCCAGTCTAATAACTGATTTCTAGTTATTTATTTTTTCTGTGCTATCATCCTGCAGATACAAAACTATTCTCGTCTTTTTTATTTTGCTTATCATTATTTCTGTTTAATGATAGATGATCCAAAGGAATACACAAAACGAGGAAATCTTGGAAACCTCTCCTCAGGGTGCTGTGGAGAATGTATATGGGAATGCACAGTTTAATTAAGACTACCTGGCAGACATTCAGTCAAGGGAGGTCATGCTTAAGTAATTTGCTGGAGTTTTTTGAGGATATAACTGCCACAAGAGATAAGGGGAAGTCAGTGGATGTGGTATATTTAAATTTTGAAGGAGGTTTCTGCATTCAGAGTGAGTGTCCATGCTGTGGCCTGGCAGGAGAAGCTTAGGGCAGTGGCAGGGAAGGCACCACATGCAGGACTAGGTCCACTGGGAAGCAGCGCGGGAATAGCAATGATCCTGCCTGTATTACTGTGTGCGTTGGGGAAGGGCTGTGTTGGCAGTAATGCATCATGAAGTGGGACAGCTGAGGAAGTGGAGAGCATGCGTGGACATCAGTGGGAGAAGAGGGCACCAGTGGAAGCCACATGCAAGGGAGCCTGGAGACAAGGCCACCTGCTAACTGTGGCATGCTGCCTGCTCCCCTTCTGGCATCTGCTGCCTGCCCCATGCGAGAAGCTGGGAGTTTCTGTCTCATCCTGGTGCCCAGGAGCTGGCCCTGCTCAGTGGCTGCCAGAGCACCCTGGGGAAGGGACCTGGGCAATCCCACCCAGCATGGGACGTACAGAGGTGGCTGGGAAGGAACAGAGCCCTTCCTAAGCCTCTGCTTGCAGCTGAGTGGGGAAGGAAGGAAGGATGTGTGATGTATAGTGGGAATTATCTATACTGTAGCTGGAAATCCTGGCTTGTCTTTATGCTGTGCATCGGTGGTATGCTCTGACCTGCTGTGTATAGGTGGCTCTGCAGGAACACGCTGCGGTTCCCATGCTGAGAGCCAATAGTCACTCCTGGTCAGAGCCAGAGTGATTAACTCGTGTGTGTATGTAATGCAGCCAGCCAGGAAAATCCCCTCTTCCTTGCAAAACAAGGAATGAAGCAAATGGACAGTGTAGACACTCCATGGTATATATAAACTTTTTATCCAGGTGCTTGTGCTACGTATATATGGAGTGGGTTTAATCACACCGAGCAGGGAATTGTATAAGAACTATGCAGGAGGATTAACCTTGATTTAAAGGGAACAATTTTTTTATTGCTTTTAAACAAATTGACAGGTTAGCGCTGGCTCCTTAGACATGGTAGCAGTCATGCTAAGTCTGAATGACAGAAGATTTGAGTGGTTTCAGCATTAAAACATCCAGAGAGGCCTTTCACAGCCCTGGACCCAGTTGACATGATGCTAAGAAGCCCCCAACTTCCTAGATGTCGAAGGGCTGCGAAGTTAAGCACGGTGTTCCTCAGCTTTGAGTTTAAACTTTTAAATCCCAACCTGCCAGGCACTCAGAGTGGGCCTCTTCTGAAGCTGAATTACATTTAGCATATGGTTTTATTAGATGAGACTTTTCTCAGCCATGTCAGGCATGAAAGACTGGGTATAAATAATGTGTTTAAAAGCTGCATAGAACTGCTGTCTGTAAAACAACGTGTTGCTCCAAAATTGCCAATGAGAGCTCCTGTTTGCTTTGTTGTGGAAGAAAGACATGTGCTCTGACAGATTATCCTTTTTTTTTTTTTTTCAGATTAGGAAATAGAAAATCCCAGTTGTTTCTCACATTTCTAATTGACATTCTAAAGAGGCACATTCAGTGCAGAGATGTGCAGGAGCTACTGAGTTCTATTGGGTTTTAGTTATGGCTAATAAAACCCATTTTCTGCACAGTTATTTAATTTGCATCTGTAATTGCTGCAGTTGTACATAAATTAGACATGCAATCGGAAGCCTAATTCAGCTTGTCCGCTCCTTATGCTACATCCATAATTACAGAGCCGTGCTAACTTCATGTTAGGAGGCAGAGATTTACAGAAGTTTGAGGAAGCAGTTGACTTCAGGGAAAATAAGGCTTGTTGCTGTTGGCTGCTTACATGATGGTTATACCTAATGCCCAGCCTGGACTGGAAACACCTCATGATAATGCAGTACCAGCACAGCGGGGGACGCTCCCTGCCCTGCAGAATTTACAGTCTAAGCCCATCCTCAATGAGCTTTAGCAGCAGCCACGCATCATGGAGCAGAGAAAAGGCAGTGCAGACCCCAGTGCACACGTGGGCTGCCTGCAGCCCTGTGTTAGCTGCCCTGGTACAAGCTCAGTCCCTTCCTGGCTCTTCCTGGCCTCTTGCCCTTTCCTCCCAAGGTGCCAAGGGGAAGAGCGGGAAGTGGAGGATGCTAGCTGGGATCTCGTACTCCTGTAGTGGCCCCCTCCTTTCCCAGGGAGCAGTAAATCTGGGCAAACTCTGTAAACCGTGAGTTGGTGTGACTATACGTGGACATTATTCCAGGATAATGAGTGTTGGAAGCAGGGGTAGGAAGAAGGCTGTGCTGGTGCCAGCCTGGCTGTGATAATCCTGCATACACGAAAAGGCTCCATTTGGCCCTGTCAGCCTGATCCTTGCCACCATGCTTGTCTGTTGTGGTGGTCTCTCTCCTCAGCATTTTTCGTCAGTCTTCCAAGATGTTTGTGTCACTGCCTGTGATCCTGCCCCTTTGCAGAGGTGCTCCTGCTTTGCTCACCGCTGTCAGGAGCAGCAGTGAGGCCCTGGGCACCTGCAGTGAGAATGAGCAGCCCCGGGCACCTGCTTCAGGGGCAGGGGTTTAATGCTGCTCCTTCCTTTAGAATTACCTGCCAATCCACCAGCTGCTTAGGTTTCCTAGAGGAAATTTTCATCCCTAGCAGGTGTTCAGTTGGCTCTACCCTGCATTACCCAGAGCCTGCAAAAGATGAGCTGCTTGTGCAGGAGAGCATGAAACCACCAGTTGTCAGCAGCCCGCACTCTGGGAGCTGGGCGTTGCTTCTTTGTCACTTGGTTCTTTCTCCCTATTCAGTCACCTGTTCCTCCCAAATGTGTGTTTTCAGACCCCTGCACTTCTATGCCATCAGCACCTCTTTTTTGCCTCTTTTCTTGCAGTTCTTCCCAGGTGTTTCTATCCATGGTCCAGCACTTGGAAGCACATTGAATGTCTCTTCCCAAAGCCCTCTCGCTCCGTCGTCATATTCTACGTGTATCTACCAAACAGAGCAACTCTTCTCCTCAAACCCAAACAACCCTCTTCCCCCTTACACAGGTGTTTTGGCGTGAACCCTTTCCTTGCCCAGATAATTATCTACAGAACCTGTTGGAGTTTTGCCATCGCTTGTCTTTGGGGAAGGGTGTTGGTTTTCTGGAGGTTATTCTGGGTCCCAAGGAGAACGTGGAAATGCAGCTCTGTTGAACTAAGCTGCTGATACCAGTGGGGCAGGATATTGCTCACAGGCCACCGGGCATGGTTTTGGCCTTGATGAGATAGATAATTGTAGGTAATGTCTGGATTGAGCTAGATCCAGGCCTGGAAGACTGGGAAACAAAGAGAGAGGAGCTGCATTTGCAGCTTGATAAGAAAGTATATTTTTTATCCTCTCTTTGCCTTGACTAATGGCAACAGCGGGTTTCTGCAACAGACGTCGATCTCCCTGGGTGAATTCAGGACATATCTGCAAGACCACATGCTGTAATCTATAGGATTTTTTTTAATCTTTTCACAAGGAAGTTCAATGGGTTGCCTTAGTTTCTCTGTTGTGAGACTTCAAATGGACCTGAAATTTGTGACGTTAAGAAATAATCCTGGCAGGTTAATGCTTCAGACATTTTGTTCTTCACTGACTCTTCTCATACTTTAGGTCATCCAAGTACTGATGTTGTCTTTTGTCTCCCAGAGCATTGGGAGACCTTGGCTTTCCAGATAAGTTTTTTAAACACAATTTCAGTGGAATTGTTCAAAAATATTTAGTCCCCCAAACATAAAAACCCCAGTGCGGAGCCCACAGCTACAGTATGACACTCCCGCTTTGTGGTTTCACCTTTAAAAGGTTTTTTTCCCTTTGCTAGCTGCTTTGCTTCCCTTCTTCTCATATTGTGATTTCTTTTCATTGTGGTGGGGTTTTTTCCCCCACAGCTGGTTGCTCAGAATCAGTACTTCCTGATTTTTAGCAAGGCTGAGAAATGTTGCTAAAGGCTTGGATAACAATCTTGTGTTCAAATGGCCTTCTGGGTCAAGAAGTAGGTAAGAGCTTAAAGCTAGACAATCTCTGCAAAAAACAAGCTCTCGGGCTGGAGGGTTGAAGATCTCCCTCATATTGCCTGGTTGTGTCGAACTCCCAAAAATTCCAGTCCTTTGGCAAGGTGCAGCCCTTCGATTCTTTCTGTGAACTGACTCCTTTAATGCACATTATATTTCAGAGACCTAAGGCATGGACTAACTGCAACATTTGCAACTTGACAAGCTAGAGCTGGCTTCTGTCATTGGAAGATAAACACCCCGAGGTGCTTGCATGGGTGCATGTCCTCCTCTCCTCCTCTCTGCTGTAGCCTGAGCTGGTTGGGCGCTTTCATGTTGTGGAATAGATGTTCACTGAAACGAAACATGAGTCCTTGCTCCATTATTTTATTTTTTTTAACTCCTCAAAAAGCCTGTGGCTCAATTTGAAAATCATTTCAAAACAATCAAAACTTGGTTTTGGTGAACCCGTTACTCAGCAAAACGTAAGAGGTGCCCAGCTGCACTGCAGTATTTCAGACTAAGGCACCTTGGACTAAAACCAGAATGTAAGAAACCTTTCTGAATGAATGCTTCAGAAATTTGAGAGAAGATTAGCCAGAAATAGATTGGAAAGAGTGAAAAAGTAGTAAATGAAAATTCTCTGATCCTAAGAGAAGTATAGGAAAGGTCAAATGGAAAATTTTGCACTGAATGCAGCCTGGAGCTCAGATGAAGATAAGCTGGAGAACCAGGCAATGAGAGCGCCTAGATACCACCAACCCTCTGCTTTCTTTTGAAGCTCAGTGGGACAGTAGCAGGTGTTGATATAATTTTTCTAATAAAGTTGAAACCAGTGAGAAAGTGATGGGTATTGATTAGTGTCAGCTTCAATAAATACATGTCCAGCTTCCACGCTGCAGAAGATCATGCAGAGTCCTGCAAGTCCAAAATAATTGCTGGGGACTCATGGGGGCTTCCAGGGCACCAAAGCCAAGCAGAGTCTTTATTGACTGTGGTACTTCCACGTCTTTTTCTTATTGCATAATTGAATAGCACTGTTGTTGGACAAGTAAACGCTGTGTTGTCTGACTTTCAAAAACATTACTTTTCAGCACTGATTTATGGTCTCAGGTCTGTGTGAACAGATACTATAGGAGGACTGAAGGAGACTTTATTTGTGGTACTCGTGTTGCTCAGGAGACAGGTAGGGAGCTATACAATAATCTGTTGAAGAGACCCTGACACCCAAAGTGTGCCTTCTTCAGCTACCAAAAGATACTACTTTTCCCTCCAGCCTTGCTTCCCCCATGCTACAAGATGGCACTTTATTTCTTTAAAGTAAGTTCAGTTAGTGTTTAGCTTTGCTGTTTAGCTTTGTAGACTTCTCTTCTTTTTGGGGTAATGGGAAAATCTAAAGAATTTCTCTGTTGAACAACTGAAGGAGTAATACTCTTGCTCAGCAAGAATTGAAAGAGGCTAGAGTCTGTTCTGACTTCAGATGAGGGGACCATGTTACTACTTCTGTTAGCACAGTATGTGTTAATATTTTCAGTGTTTGTATGACCAGTATTTTTATCTAAACATTTAGTTTTTTTAAAGAATAAATAAGATGGTTATACTTGTGGACAGCTTTTTACCTTTTGGTTCCTAAAATGAAACATAAACTATGGTGTTATAGCCGATGATTTGTGGAAATTTTTTGTATTTGTTCCATCTCTTCCTATGGTCATTGTTTAACTCATCACAGGCATTTTTAAAATCAAGTAAACCAGGAGCAGCTTAGTTAGCCAGTTCTTAACTAGGTAGAAATAGATGATAGAATTCAACTAATCCAAGTCCATTGCAGAAACTCAGATCTTGAGTGACTCTGGTTTTACCAGTTTTAGACAGAATGTCTTAATGACTGGTAGCCTTTACTACTTAACACCAGCAGAGTGCTCAGTTAACTTCTTGATTACTCTAGCAACTGCTTTGTAAGGCGATTTGAAAGGGTTTTTTTTGTGTTGGCTTTAACATTTCCCGTTTAGTCTGCAAAAGTAACAGGTTAGAGGCTAAATGGTCTTTATACACCGTTCCAGTTCAGGAGGCAGAAACTACTTGAAGCTTTGGAGCAACTGTCTGGTTTTCCCCTTAACAGCTTCTACTGTTTCTCTAACAGCCATTGACTTGTCTAGCCTTTTTAGCATCAATTTGAGTTAGCACCATTTAAAGAGAATGTAATTGAATCTTTAAAAATTGAATATCTCCATTCACTGTTGTTTCTGATAGTTTTCCAATATGTTTGACAGCTTTTAAAAACATTTCTAATAGAAATGTTAGCTAACGAGCGAGTTGTCCACCAACCCTCCAACCACCATTGTACCTTGTTAAAATACAGAGTTCTTTCTTTTTAGCAATTATTACATGTGTGTGTACCTATGTATGTGTGTACATATATATATATATGTAAAAGGCTTCCCAGCCCTTCTTACTGGACATTGTGCATTTACTTTCCAAAGTCTGATTTTATTCTCTGTAGTAAGAGCAGAGTAGTCATTAATACTAAAGCAATTTTATAACACTCTGCAAAGTGAATACAAATGCAATTTCTGACCACTTTAAGCCTTATTTACACAGACAAAGATGATACTGTCTTTAATTCAGGAGATAAATTCCTTGCTACGTAATTCTTGAAAGGCTTTTATTTTGAGGTGCGTTGTGTCTGATTTGTCCCTATAGGAGAGTTCTCTATCGCCTGCCAAGGAGCATTACATCCTACCAGCTACATCTCATTTAGTAGACAAACGACCTCTGTTTGATTAGGCTGGAAGCCAATCTCAAGGACGAGTCAGACGGCACTAAGTACAGCTTGCTTATCAATAATACGTGAATAACCTGACAAAAATACAGGAGTTCTGAAATGATGATCATTCCTTTGGAGGAAGGGGGGTAGATGGTGGAAAGAGGCAAATGGAAACTCTTTTTAGTCCTGGCACTTGCAATTGAGTTGGGTGAAATTTTTTATTGGTGATAAAAAATACTGAATTTTCACTGAACTTCACACAGATAAAGAAAGAAAAACCCTGAAAATGTTGAAGGATTTCATGGCAGTCCGTTTGAAACAAACCATTTCCCTTCTTTGCCTTGAAATATCTTATATTTTGAAATTATTCTCTGAATTGAGACTTGAAGTACTTGATTTCATATCAAATGAGTAAAACGTGATTTCAGATGAACTGAAATGATTTATTTGTTTCTTCACTTTAAAAAAAAATCAGTATTCCAAGTCCATTTGACTCAAAAGGAATTCAAAATATCTTGGACCTGCCAGAGAACTAAACAACTGCATGTTGACCTGCCTCTAATCCCTCTAAAGCCACAGATATTAATGCTAAATTTATCTTGAAAAACAGAAATTAAAGCCCTGCCTGCATGTGCTGGGGAGATGGATTGCCTTGCAAACCTAAGCTCTCATCCCTGCGCTCCCTAAAGCTTGGAGGCTGTTTGCAGGCTGCAGCTCTCAGGGTTGGGGAGCAGGAGGTGGGAGCAAGCCCTGGCTTTGCCTTCCTAGGGACAGTGGGGAACTGCAGTAGGAAGGCCAACCATGATTTCTTTTTACTTCCCTCTTTTGCATTTGTATTGTTCCATCTTCTGCCTCTTGATTTGCCTTCTTCCCAGAGGGTTTTGATATCCATGCATCCATCCAGCTTCTTTCCTTTCTCCCTTCCTTCCCCCCTCTCCATCCCGAGTACATGCTCATGAGAAATGCTGCGTTTTGCAAACATCTCGTCTCAGCCGTTGTCTTTGGGACCCTGTCTCCCACCCACACACTGCAATAGGGCAGCATTTAGCAGTTTGCCTTTTGTCTGGCCTGACAGATTCAGAGCTCTTGTACAAATGACAAAAGAAGCCTTTGCCCTTGATTTTGAAACGCCTTGGGAACAAACCTCGTGCGCTTTCACTGGAGCAGAGACTGATTCTCTCTTTCAGGGTTTTTTACTGTCATTTTGAAGTTTAAGAAATTCCTGCGTCCTCCAACTTACTTAGCTTTGTCTTTCCTGCAGTTTCTAATCAATTGCAGCTGTTTTGGTTATTGCAGAAAGTCCAAGCAGATTTAGCGACAAAAATATTTTCAAAACATAGGTAAAACTATAACTCCTTCTTGCTCTGATTCAAATCCTGCCAGTGTAAGTAGCCAAGGCATCGTTCATCGCATTGCCTTTGCTCAGACTGCCTGGATGATGTTTTCTTCTTGTGAAACTCAAATTAACCTTTTTTTCCTGACTGACTGCTGATTTCTGGTGAAATATTTTGAGATGTACAAGAAGTTGGCTCAACTTAAAGGTAGTTCAAATTGCACGCATTTTTCACCCTAGAATTATTAAACTTTCTTCCTATGCTTTTCTTCACAAGGTGAAATGAGCAGACTGTTTACTTTGTCTAATTAAAAGATCATTATGATTATATAGAAGAACAGGGGCTGTTTGCATTGTCATTTGTGTCATACATTATTTACACTGATGAGATTTATACTGTGTTCGTTATGCTTGACATTGAAAACATTTAACTGGATTATTTACAACTTTGTGAGACTTTATACCTGACAAAAGAGCTTCCTTTTAAAAGGATGGGATAATTCTGCTTTGCAACATTACCGAAGGGCAAGATTTGTTTTTCTGTAGTTACGCCTAAAAGGCATTGGAAAGATACCTATTTGCTTCAGCCATTATTTTTCAGTAGTACTTCCAATGATGTATGGTTATTGTATGTATTTCTTTGTCTTTTCTCCAGCTTCTCATCCCCCCTGCCCTGGCTAGGAATTTGAATTTTTTTTTACCTGTGTGTTTTTAATGTTTGTGTGTTAAACTGTAATTAAACTTAATTTCCCCTTCTTGCAGAATAGTTGGCTTATGGAAAGACATCTGCCATCCGCAGTAACCTGTTGTTATTCAGGTCCTGTACCATGGTTTGGCATTTCATTCTGTTAAAAATGCAAGTGGGATTGTTAGACATGTCACCTACAAAGCCAGGGGGTCAGCTAGGCACCTTACTTAATGTGCTAATTTGCTGTAATTTAATCATGCTTGGAATATGGATAGGACATTCAAGTATCCCAGTGGCAGACTTGGACTCAAATAGCCCATAAACACTTCGTTAAAGCCTGGTCGGGGAAAGTAAGTTGTGGGTCAGATCCGGATCCCTTGCTCAAAGGGAAGCAAGAAGGCTCTGTGTTTGTGACTTCAGGTGGGATCTCTGGGGCTCGTACAGCGTCGTGGAGCCATGGCTCTATGCTGAGCGCCTGCACGGGGATGTGGCTGAACTCTGCAGTTTAATTAATTACGCAATAGCTGCAAATGCGATTGAGAGCACTGAGCTCCCTTTGTAGCTCCACGTGAGTCATAAAGCAAAGCCCGCTTTGCACGGGTGCACACATGCACTTGAGCCCTTTTCCTGGGGCAGCTGTGGGCTCTGGAAACTGGTGGGATGTGGTAAATCAGGCAACATGTTTTACAAGTCACAGGCTCTGCAATACAGGCCAGTTTACAATGACTTGCCAAAATATTTGCAAGATAAGCATTTCCCAGATGCAACCAATTAAGTCAGTGAAACTTAGAAGTTGGCCCATAAATTAATTTTCTACAGACTAGCTTTTTTTGCCCCTTTTTGAGCTTAGTTTTAAGCACTGAGTTAAAAACATCTTGCTCATTCATTATTTGGTGCTAAATTGTGAAACCTGTGTTTGCATTAGTAAGGTTGATAGCTGAAAATTTTCCAAAGGATAAGTTTTGGTGTTGGAAAAACTTTATGCTCAGTTCTCAAAAAGCTCCATTTCAACCAGGTCACACAGATTGGTTTGCCTGGTTGGTTTGCCATTCCTTTCATTTCCCCTTTTTGACTATTATGTTGTAATAGGAAAGTTAAAATTGTAACACAATCTATTAAACCATTTTGCAAAAAAAAAAAAAAAAAAAGTTTTAGCCCAAGGTATTCTATTACCTCGCTCTCACTTAATCTTTTAAGAGTGCAATTATCTCTCATCTTTATGTTATTCATTGTGTGACTGTGGCCCTGATGAGATCAATTTAGTTTTCAACTTTTCTTTTTTAGTATTGTAATACCTTTTCTCTTTGTTGTGACATGCCAGAAAATATCTCCTTGGCAACATCTAGCTGTGGTTATTCTTAGTGCTTCTCACCTGGCCATTTGCCATGGCATCCACCTAGCCATTGTCACTGCGCTAATTTGTTTATCCTTCGGAAAAGACAAGGGTTTTTTTTCAGTTTTGAAAGTTCTCCTCTATTTTGCCACTTTGGTAGGTTTCAACTTCGTTATTCTTTATAACTCTTATTCAGGCAGGCACTTGAGCATGTCCTGAGATTTAAAATCATTGTGCTGTTGCATAGGTGACAAGAAAGAAAAGGAACGGTGACTGTGCCTGTGTGTTTGCAAGAATGTGCATTCATCAAGTTTACAAGAATTGCCATATAAAGGCCCAAATATACGGTATTTGAAATACTGTTAAATACTTTGCAGTCCTCCTGATTTCAAATGCCACAACCAGATCGTTCCAGCAGAATTTCAGCTGCCATATCTGCTGGCCTTCTTGCAGCTGGAGTCTGAGACCTATTTTTGAGAGCCCAACCCAGCTTACCCTGACACCCGTGGCAAACTTCCCTGGACAGATGAAAGGTGGAGCAGGCTCTGTGTTAAAATGTGATTTGGCTAGAAAAGGCCTCACCGTAAATTAAGAGGCAGGGAGCTCTTAATGAGATCATATGGTTAGCAAGGCATTCAGCCCAAAAGTTTCCTTTTAAATTACTGCTTCTTTGTAGATAAGGGCAGGATGAGGATTTGTAACCTTGGTGAGGATGCCTGGTGCATGCCTGGTCTTTAGACTGCTAGTGTGATCTTGCTTTTGGTTTATATAAAAAAGTGGAAGAGGAGGAATTTGAACACACACCCAAAGAGAGTTCTGCTGCAGTAATTGCTCTTGGTTAAGGATTTACCAAGGAGCAGCCGCTCTGTTAACCTGTGATTCAAGAAATCACAAGACTCCTACGAAAATTGAGCTCCAAGTTAAAATTGTGTTGAAGCAATGTCCTCCTGGGGATGCCTTTCAAACAGGGCTGACTTTGTATCATGTACCCAGTGCACTGTGTGTGATTTCCTTCTCTTGTTTAGGCTATTTGCAATTTGCTTTCACCTCACAGGAGTTCTCTTCCATTTTAATTCACCTTGCTAGATTTACCCAGTTTTCTTATGAAAGATCTATAGCAGAAGGGTCCAAATGCAGACTGTAGTATGGGAAAGGGATTTATAAATTATGAAAGACCAATGTAGCTGAGCAGGATGGCTAAGGGGGAGAAAAAAGACAAATAGGTGACATTTGGAAAACAAAATAGAAAGCAAAGAAGGTGGTGAGCTGGGCTGTAAAACCAGCACAAAAAACGTTTAAAAAAAAAATAATCAGAAAAACTATTGATTAGCAAATGAACAAAACACATCACAATTGTGTGCAACTGGAATGAATAACAAAACTCCAAACTGAGGAACTTAAAAATGGGAGAAAAAATTGCCAGGGGATAAAAAGCAAGATTTGTTGACTGTTCATTGTTGCCTCCAACCTCCACGGGTTGGGCTTCAATTTACCATGGAAGACAAATGAGGATTTTCGTGGAATACACGAACAGGCTAATTGGGGACTAATCGGGGAGTCAGCTGATCACAGAGGCCAGACATGACAGAAGCCTACAGCATACGAGTGGCAGGGAGCATTACAGAAAGATGACTTGTGATTTAAAGTGCAATTCCCAAAAGAGCAGTTCTTTGTCAAGCTGTTGAGGGCATTTGGTACGTTTCCAGAGGTGCAGATGTACTTGAGCAGTGGGAAGCTGAGAGCTAAAGCAAGTCCACCCTGCCTCCTTCTGTTTGCCTACCACACAGCCTGTTCCTCCTGCATTTGCAACACCAAGTGATGGATGGCGTCACACCTATGCTGTGATCGCAAGTCCCAGGCTCGGAGTGGCATTGCCACCAGCTGCAGTGCAGCTGAGCAGGAGTGCGTGCCCTGTGCTTCTGTGCTGTCGCAGCGCTGCACATGCAGATATGCTTGCCACTGCAACAGACCGGGCTTCAGCTGTGCTTCACTGGTGTTCTGTCTGAGTCACTGGCGTTAAAAAGAAAAAAAAACAAACAAAAAAACCCAAACACCAACAAAGTTCGTGGCTTGCAGCAAGCCACATGAAGGAATGGGAAGCCAGGAGTCGCTTCGGGAGTGTGTCCCAGGAATGGAGATCAGTGGCAAAACAGCACGTCAGAAGTGCTGATCCTTGTGAGGCTGCAGAGAAGATACTCAGCAGTCGGCTCAGGTGTTTGTCTGCTCCTGCCGTGACAGATGAAGTGTCCGCAAAAGCAGACAAGCTGCATTTGAAATGGTGGCTGGCTGGTCTGAATGCTGCACACTCATATTTGAAACGAAATTCCAGGGAGTTGCTGTGCTGACAAGCCGCAGATGATGGCTGTGAACACCACATGCAGTTCAGTCTCCCAGCTGCCTGTCCTGGTCTCTGCTCTGGGCTTGCCAGAAAGTCCCCTTCCCCCTACCAGAAAGAGGAGGTAAAAAATTAGAAACTGCTTTATTAGGACAATATTGCTGCTGTGAGATTGGGGAACCCTAAAGCTGGTACTCTTAAAGTGCATTAGCATCATAAGAGACTCTTTAAGAACTGTAGGTGCAGCCGTATTTCCCTGAGCCTTTTTGAAAGGGATCATGAAAAAACAAAACAAGATCACAAGCCAGCAACTGTGTTTTTGGTGGATGTCCTAAAGGGAGTGACAGAAAACACAGGGAGAGGCAGTTTTCGTGGCAGGCAGCACATTCATGCTTCAGTAACTCGCAGCATCTGTTTGAGCTTTGCCTGCCACAATGGGTAAGGCAGAATCAGGAGATGTCATGTAATTACGTTTCTGTAAAGCACATGATATCAAAGATTAATGAGCAAGGCAAAAATTCCCAGAAAATAAGGTGGTGTCAGACATCTCAAACTGTCACAGATGGAGAATTCTTCTGAAGACCTGCAAAGGCAAAACTGATGTTTGTGTCAATGTGAATTTTCCTTGTCCTCGAGATGGGGATCGGAGCCAGGCTGCATGATGCTGCTGTGGTACTGGGTGTTCACACCTCTAGTCCCAGCAAACGTGGACGCTCAGGTAGAGCCCGGATACAAAAAGTAAACTAGCAGATTGAAAAATGGAGCAGTTTAGGTAAAAGATTGGGATATTGCACATGGCTCAGGAAAAGGGAGCAGAGAAGAAGGATCTTGTATGACGTATAATGCTGTGAGCAATTTGCACCTGCATGGTATAAAGACCTATCCTCTAGGTTTTGATGTACTCTACATATATTAATGCGTCGTTGGGGCTGTCACAGCTAGGGACATTGTCTGGTTCTTGAGTCAGCAAACGACTAGGACTTTGCTACCTAGGAGCAGTTAGGATCACTTGCCTGCATTAACTGCAAACAAAAATGGAGGACACCCAAAAAAGCCCCAGGCTGCAGCATCAAGCGGGATTGTGCACATGCTTTTCCCTCAGCTTTTTGCTACCCAGCTCTTGGCTGCCTTCTGCATCTCCCAGCACTGCGGGGAAAGTCTGTGTCAGAGGCAGGAGCACCAGCCAGGCTGCCTTGCTCCTGATTTTATGCTTAAGCCAGAAGCACAGGTTTCCCTTTTATTGACAACTTGGGCACTTTTTATTTCTTCACTGGAAGATGGTCTGCAGCATTAGGAGAAAATCACTGAAATATCACTGAGTTTTTAGCTGACTTTAGAAAAAAGAGGGGGTTTTGTGGGATTTTTGGGTGAACTGTTACAGTGCTGCTGTCCTTTTGAATTATTCTGGATGAGCAGCACAAGAGAAAAATACAACCTTGTCTCTCAGTGGTTAATTTTCACAAATGTGAATTTTTCCTAGCAGGAGCAAGGAGAAGGTTTCAACACAGGCTATTGTTAGCTCCTGCAAATGCCAAGTGTCTGCTCTTGGGAGATGGAGAACAAAGTTGGCACCGATAATCAGTGGCTGATGCACTGATTTGGCAAAAGTTGCTGAAAATGAACATCTGATGGAGAGGTCTTGGGATGATTTAGTAAAACACAGTGCAGTTTGAGATGACTTTTGGGATGTTATTGTGCAAAGTGCAGGGGCGATCAGAAGGAAGGTAACATGGAAAATGTGAAGGAGGAGTTTGGTGTCTCAGTTCTTTGAGTTTTTCTCTCGAGCTTTTCTAGCATATTGTTAGCAGTACAATGATAGAACAAAGTCACTGATATTAACTAAGGAAAGCTGAGATGCCAAAAGATGACAAATTTCTCATTTACTACAGATGCAACTTTGTTTTACTTCCTCTTTGGTAAGATACAGGTATTAATTTGATTTGGATGTAACTGTCATTTAGGAGCAAATCCAACATTGAGTAACACAGCATGGGCCATCAAATCCAACAACTCATCATCCAAGAGACTGAGAGGCAGAGCAGCACATGAGGAGGAGTCCGTGCAATGTGTGGTCAGGCTGTGTGTGGAGGCATCCCTGCCTGTCCCAGGAGAGCCTCCTGGGAAAGGACACTTGGTGGGAAGTTGGGATATGAATCAAAAATCTTGCAGCTAATGTTTTAAATATTTTGAGCTGTGCTGCTGGTCTTGGGATGATTTCAGTGCCAGCTGGACCTGGTGTGGCTTGCTCTCTGCTGGGAAGCACATCAGGTTGGTGTCTCAGAGGTACCAGTGCCCACTGGGCCTGTTGTCTTGAGGGGGTAACACTCGAGGGGTGAAGGTAAATGTCGGTGTGGAGAATTTTTATGCTCCAAGCAAAATTTAAAATCGTTGGTTGGCACCCATTGACAACGAGATGACTCCAGGGAACCTCCTGATAACTTTTCTCAGGAGCTGGCAGGACTGCAAGGGTTATAGTGTGACAGTGATGAAGGAAGGAGCAGAGAGGGAGGACAGGCAGTTTTCACTGCAGGAAGGTAAATGCAGCATGGTAGGATCACATTTTGCCTCTGGCTGATTTACTCACAGCAGGAATAAAGATACCGCACTAGGAGTTAGTTTGACTTCGACACATAAAGGAAAGAAATGAAAGCACAAATGTTCCAGATACCTTGACAGCCAACCATCCACCAAAATAACAGCACCCCCAGCCAGCAGAGCTGCCTGTCTGCAGCGGCAGTGCAGGGCTCAGGCTCTCCCCGCCTGCCCAGCACTGCTGTTCTGCAAAAGCAGCTGTGACAGCTTTGGCCTTGCTGCTGATTACTGTAGTTTTTGGTGAGCAGCAGAGAGAGGACACGACCTGCAGCCCCTGCCAGCCTAGTCTTACTTTTCTAGAGAGCTTTTAAGATTTATGGTCAAATTTACAGTAACTGTGATTTGCCGTATAGATCATGAATGTATGATTGCCCCACGATCCCATAGCAAATCCCCTGAGACCACTGTGATAGCTAGGTAATTACCTCTGGGCACTAGCAAGGATTAACACTGAAGTTTTCTTGGTGGAGCAAACCATGAGGTAGGGCTGGACCTGGCTGCTTGGCAGGTTTTGAGCCCTGATAAAGAACTGTCTCCATTGCTGCACGGCTAGACCCGTTCCCCCTCCACGTTAAACCTGGGAGCAACAGCTGGGCTCTGCATGAAGAGTGAATTTTCATGCTGAATCATGGATTCTGACCAGACTAATTTTAAAAACTTGCAGCCCTACGAGCAGAAGCTGCTGGGAACCTTGAGGCTGGCAATGAGAATGGTTGTGCTTATTAGCTGCATTAAATGCTGCCCTCCCAGGAGAAGGACATTGTGGCTCCATGGGGCTGTATGACCACCACGGGGGGCCTTCTGTCTGTCTGGAGAGTGAGGGGAGCTCTGCCAGTGCAGTGCGGTGGCCTGCAGCTGGGGGGTCTCATGACAAGCATGTCCTTGAAGCTTGGTGGAGAAATGGTAAGAAGCTGCCCATGCAAATGTGTCTCTCGGGGATTGTCCTTTGACTGGAGGTCTCTTCTAGGAGGCACAGAGACAAGCATCTCGCCACACAAGGCACAGCCTGAAGCATGGGGCAGTAAGGAACACTGTGATGGGGGCCAGGGAGGCCAGGTGTGCGTCCCTCCTGGCAGGAGGCTGTACAGGTCGGTACGTTGCTGTCTCCACAGTGAGGAGCTGCGGGGGGCTCTGCTCAGGCTGCACAGGACCTGCTGAAATGGCAGCCCGAGGCAGCGGTCTTAAGGCAGGAGCACAGATGTTCTTGTAATGAGCCCAGTGATCTGGTGACTCATTCATCCCTTCCCAAGAAGCCAGTTTTGATGTGAAAACTTCAATAAATCAAGATGGAGAACCCACTTTTGTAACATTTCCAAGAGTTGTTTCTTATTTCTGCTTTGAAGGTGATGGCTTTAGCTTCTTCCCTTTGATTCCTATTATGTTTCTGTGAACTAAGCACTGGAAGCCTTTAATCAATGCACAGTGCTCTTGCTGCCTTTCTTCAACCTCTCTGAGCAAGTCTTTTCTTGACATTCTCTGAAATCAAGAGGTTCTCGGTGGGGCTTCCAGGGCTCTTGTAATGCAAATGATAATAATGATTTTAATGCTAATAATTGTTACTCTATAAGGTGAAGTGTGAAGATTCCATATTTTCATGTTAATTTTTAGTAGGTAGGTGCCACATTAACTGTATCCCGTCCTGTCAGAGAACGTGCTTTTCATATCACAGGGACTATTAGAAATCATTAGTAATAAAGTTGGATACTATTGTGCCTGATGGATTGGTCTTTGACATATAATAATGCAAAGTGACATGGCAAATTGGGAATGAAGGATGAAAAGGTGTTAAGAAAATTGAAAACATAGCTATAAATTAATTAATTTCTTATCTAAAATGTGTTCCTGAGTTTTAATGACAAAGAGGATCCATGTTACTACTGTTGAATGGCATGTGTGTATCTAGGAAAGGAGCTAATGTGTTGAAGTGGGAGGGATTGATTTGTTACTACCTGCCCAGATAGAAAAAGGCTATATTGGCAACTACACTTGCCTTGAAATAGGATTCTGTGGGCAGTAAGATCAGATTTTGAAGTATGGTGTCTATCTTTAATTGTTCTGAAATGGAGGATATCCTTGGTAGCACAAAACCCCCAAACAGTGTATTTTTGTTACAAATACTTCTAAGCAACAAGTATTTTACTGTAAACAGCTCCATTCTTCTCGTCAAGACATTGGCAGGACTTGCTCTCCTTTTGGCCTTGTATTTATTACGCAGTATTACTTTGTAGAAAGTATTCCTTTTACTTTGCAAAGTAAAAATCCTTTGGGTCAGATTTTTCTCTCATTTAGGTCATTTTTAATTGACATTAAGTGAAACTAATGCTGTTATATAAACCCACAGAACATAACAAACGCTGCTACTTCAAATTTATACCAGCTTAGCTGAGACCTGAGCCTGAACCTCTCTTGGCTGATAACTCATTTGTCTGTTTGATTTCAGCAGCTAACCTCACTAATTTGGATAGTCTCGACAGTGCATTGAGCTTTATTGAAGACCGGGTGCATAGATCGAGGCAGCGCTATCGAAGGCATGCGACGGAGGATGATTACAACATTGAAGTCCTTCTGGGGGTTGATGACTCAGTTGTTCAATTCCACGGGAAAGAACATGTTCAGAAGTACCTGCTGACCCTGATGAATATTGTGAGTACAACCCCGCTAACTGCACTGTGGGAAGGCACTGAAAGGACAGTGAATGTAGGTTGGTTTATCCATTTGAATAGGACATAACAGATTTTTCTCACGGCAGAAGATAAAATAACTTTAGGAGGAAAATCCAGGCCACTTTCAGAAAAGCCAAAAGGGGAGAAGGAAAAGAAGAAAAAGGGGCCAAGGAAGAAGCTGACTGTGGGACTCTTAAAATGTTCAAAGTCCTGCTTATGTGCTTTGGTGGATGGGGGCATAGGGTCAGGGGCTCAGGTTTTTGGAAGTCATTACATTCTAGCTGTATATTCCCTTAACCTAAGCTCCCTGCTGAAAAACATGGTTTGGAGAACTGTCTTCAAATAAGGTTCTATTAGAAACTTCGATTGGCTTATACGTTTTTAAAACTACTGAGTTAAATTCTTTGATTCCTCAACAACCACTTTAGGTCTCAGGCCACCTACCTACTCCTTGTTCACGCTGCAGTAAAATGTTATGCAGTATGTCACTGAACTTTCTTAAATTGATTAAATACTATTTACTCCATGACTGACATCTTTAGGTTTCCTTAGTTAAATATTTAATCTTCAGAACCATAGTCTGTGCAACAGACTATACAGTGTAGTAGTGATGAAAAGAGACGCTAGAGAATATTATATTTGAAAGAACCATTTTTTCTTTCTAAATATCAGCACAGCAGACACAGCAGCCCTCTATACCCCGGTCAGTAAGCAAGGACTCTATTTTGTGGGAAAAGAATCAAGTTTTGAAAAATCATCCCTATTATAGATCAAAATACATTTTATTCTTCTGGCCAAAAAATGGAAGTGAGTGGTAACCCCCTTGATAGGCAACTGATACAGAGATGACTTTCTTCTTTCTCATTCTCATCTGGAACAGGAGTCTCTTAATAAAACACACTTCTATAGAAACTTTAGGTTCAGTGAATGTGTGTTCTTAGTGAAATATTGTTGAATAAAAAATTGTAGGTCTGCTCTGTTTTTGACAAATTGAGTATGACTGCTGAAGTTTACAGTTGTGTCAAGAGGATGAGCGTCTGTAGGTGACTTCTTGGCATTACAAACCATAGAGGCAGATATATGAACAGAAATCCAGGCTATTATGTGCATTTGCCTGGGATGTATTTTTTCCAGGATATATTTTTTTAATTGTGAAGCTTGTTTTTTTCTTTCTTTATTACATTCTTTTAACAATGTGTAGAATGTCACTGTTTTTCACTTTAAATGAGAGGTGGAATACAATTTGAGAAAATCCCTTGTGTGATACAAATTCAGTTACACTGACTTTTTATAACAGTATTGTAAATAGTTAAAAACATGCACTAACATTTGAGTTATAGGGTACTTAGTGTCTGCTCTGATGGCTGTAAATACATATATTCTAACAGAAATGACATAGTGAATTCCATTTATTTGTGTGGTTTGTTTCTTCTGAGGCTTAAAACAAAGTCTACAGTGAAACAGATGGTTTTATACATCTCTAAATTAACAAGCCAAACAGGCCAAACCAGGAATGTGGCAAACAGGCTGAAATAGATTAAACAGGACTCTTTACTTATCATGTCACTTAAATCTATGTTTAAGAATTAAAATATACAGTAATGATAAAGAAGCCATAAATGTTCCAGCTCTGAAATATACTTTTTCCTAATTTTAGCAAACCATCCAACACACAAATTGTAAGAAATAACAGCTCTTCAGCATGCTGTCTCTGCAAGTGGTTTAGAAAGTGCAGCCTCTGTAACTGTACCCACAGGGCTGTAGCAGCTCTTGGCATAGGCAGTAGTTGTTTTGTTGGGAGATCTGAGGTAGTAGCTGTTTTGTTGGGACACCTGAAACATGTCTTTTGGGGACCGAGGCTGTGTCCCTTGCCTTGTGCCCAAACACGAGGAGCTGTTTGAAATCCACAAGGCCTCTTGAGGAGGCTCTGGATAGTCTTTGGCAATCATCAGTGTTGTCCTGTCCTTTCCTTCTTCAAAACTCAGCTGGTTTCTAGAGTCTGTATTTTAGCAGAGGGATGGGTGATGGTAACCAGTTCTGTTTCCAGCTGTCCAAGCATTGCTCCAGTATAGAGAGGCAAGAGGGGGTTGTTACTGCAGATACCAGGTGATGCTGGGGACCCATATCGTGTTGAGGGTCATCGCAACGCAGAACTTCTCCTCAGCAGTGTAACTCCAACTAGCAGCTCCTCTTTCCCTCATTGTTAGATGGATGCAAGGCGTATTTCTGTGTAGACCATTGCTTTGGTCTCCTTTGCTGAAATTCACAGTGATGCCCCTGTTGTCCTCCTCTACCTCTTTGAGTAGTTGGGGGGGTGGTTTGCAGAAAATGGGCCTGATATAAAAGGCCTTGGGGTCTCTAGCTGTTAGGGGTTACATGTATGCAGTATGTTTCTAATGAGATGCGTAGGTCCAAGGGTAGCTGAAAAAGAAGAGACAGCTACAAAAAATTCCAGATGTCTTTTTAAATCTGGTGGAAGATCCTACCGTAACCATCAGATTGTGTGTACCATGCTAGTTTTATGGATGTAATCAATTAGCTTTGTACAATAACAAGGCATTAAGCATAAAATCAATTAGCTTCGTACGGTAACAAGCTAGTAAGCATAAAATCAAAGAATGCATAGTAAGTAAATAATATAATAGTGGAAGTATTTAATGGAGATAAGAGGGTGATCAAATAGTTGCATTTCTGTGGTTCTAAAAATGAAATAAATCCCAGGTGAATCCTCCGTATGCCCAGGCTCCTGGAGGCATGACATCACTTTCCCAGAAGCAACTGCCAGCATGGCTGCTTCTCCCCACTTTGCTTGATTTCACTGTGTGTGATGGCATGAGCAGTTGTCCTTAATTAACTTTTCCCAGGGATCTTGGGTGGAACCCTACCACCAACCCAATCAAAACATTTTTTTTTTTCAAGCCCAGTGCAATGAGTTATTCAGTAAATCTGGTTTGTGCTGCTTAAGTGATGTGTTACAGTCCACACCTAAAAGCCATAAAGCGAGAAGAAACAGGGGCTGGGTGTTCTGGCTATCTTGAATAGCTGTGCTGATATTTATCCCAAAGTTTGCAAATGAAGTCAGTCCCAAACAAATGGTGATAGACGCCAGAGGATTTTTAACACTTTGGGCTGCAGCCACGTATCGCCTGACTGTACGCCAGCCGTTTCACCGCAGTGAGCTCGGCCTCTTGCCACCCCCTTTTCATCCTCCAGACATTTCCTCGTACAAAAACTCAGGTTTCTCTTGACATCCTCTCTTTTCTCTGCTCAGTACCGTCAGGACATTCAGTCCCTCTTCGGAAAATATGCCATCGTTTTCACATTAGAGACCCTTGGCTGCCTTTTGTTTGCATCATTTTCTTTCGTACGTCATGCTGTGTTTTTTCTTGGGAAGGATATTAGCTTGCACAGTCCTCTGCATTTCCAAGCATGAGCCCACACATTGCACAAATTAACTTTGTATTTATAGCATGCAGGAGCATTGCAACAGAGGAGAGATATTTGGGCAGTATCTTGCAGCTCTGTAGTTTACTCAAGAACGTGGAAGGTAATTTAATTTCAGCAAGAAGGAGGCTAAAAATCCCAGGGATTTTATCTGCTCGTACAAGTGTTTGGAAATATTAGAAAAGCGCA
Organism: Nipponia nippon; assembly: GCF_047370975.1. Lineage (NCBI taxonomy): Eukaryota > Metazoa > Chordata > Aves > Pelecaniformes > Threskiornithidae > Nipponia > Nipponia nippon. The sequence continues at coordinate 12,821,774 of NW_028262333.1, read as the reverse complement.
AGGCTAGAAGCAGTGCTGGAAAATTATCTTGTTCCTTGGGAAACAAAAGGATTTCACTGCAGGACGCCTTGGGAGGAGGAGCAGGGTGCTGAATGCACGTTATTGAGCTAAAGTGGGTATTGGTGGTAGCCAGCCCTGGGGCTGAAATTCTCTGATCGTTTCATAACCCTCTTTAAAATAGTTTTCAGGATTCAGCAGGCCTTTTGCCGCCTGCTGTGGAAGACCAGCAGACCTGAGACTCACCAGTACATTTACCTGGCTAGGCCTGCAGTATTGATTAGGGTGAATATTTCAGCCTCTACAACCCTGTGTTTAGGGTCACATCCAGGATGGATATCTTCAAAACAGACTTCCTAAAGAGGCAGAGGTAGAATATGTGATCTTAGAATATTTTGGCCATTCCAAATAGCAAAGTCTCATGAAATAAGCTCAATTGTAAATGGTTTTGAATGTATTAGCTCCATCTGTCTTAACTTCAAGTCTTCAACTTTCATGCCCCTCTTCAAATTGTGGATTTTTTTCCCAGTGAGGTCCCTGTTTTAGCTTTTGCTTGTCTTTCTTCCTCCACAATATTCCTCAGTTCCTCAACTACCTCATTTTCTAATGCTGGCGATTGTCATCCTTGTATATTTTTTGGAAGAATTTATCTACAAAGTATGCACATTTTTTGATTTTTGGACAATTTCCAGGGGCAAAAAAATCTTTAATTTCCTTTCCATTCCGTTACTGTAGAAGATGTGATATTGCAATATTTAGCACTTAGCCTCTGTTACGTATGTGTAATGGATATATGGCCAAAATGTTTGTCATGCTAAAACCCATCTCCTCAAAGTAGATAGGTGCCTAAGTGCCATTATTTCAAAGGGATATAGACCCTAAATAGGTTTTATACCTCACTCTGGCCTAGACTTATCTGAGTATTTAGTCATTTACCTGCCTTTGAAACCAGTGAGAATCAGTTTTAAAAATTATCCCATAGGATTATGTCTCTTCCAGACTTTAAGTGAAACTTCAGCTCCAGAACAAATACATTAAACAACTTTTCATTTGAATAACTGAAATCAGTGGGAGTTATGCTGCTGGGGGCTTTGGAAAGTCCCCGGAGTCTTTCACCTGCATCTTTCAGCACTACACGTCTGTCTTTGAAATTGTGGCCCTGAGGCACTTCTGAATATGTTACCTGTCCTCTTTTATAGGATGTACATGATACTACTATTATAGATGAGATTTCTGCTTTCGTATCTCTGGCTGATGAGGGATGAAGATTTTGCAGGTACAGAACAGCAAGTCCCTAATGAGAGGAAAGGGCAGAAATGCTGTTGGTTCCTATCTGGCAGTTGGATGAAAACCTGAAAGCATGCCTAATTCAAGCTGTTAAAAAGAAATTGATGATTGAATATTTTGAAATAATGGTGCAGCCTGTATTCAGAATCGTGCTTTTTAAACTAAAAAGCTTTTTTTTAGGGGGGAAGGATATTTCAGTAGTATAGAATTGACTAGATTTTAAAAAATTAAAACATTCATAAGCACCAATTCTCATTATTTCAAATCAGTTTTTTCAATATGAACACTTCAGATCTGAACTAACTCTAAGAAGTTCCACAAATAACAAATGCAAGTCCAGCTCTGTTCATCTGAGGGACTTTTAAATATATTTATGTGAGTTAACTCCATGTTTAGACTGTTCATTATAAACCATTGGCTGTGACTAGTGAGAAGTGTGTCCAGTGTGCCCAGGCAGTGTGCCCAGGTGGCCAAGAAGGCCAACAGCATCCTGGCTTGTATCAGGAATAGTGTGGCCAGCAGGACCAGGGAGGTGATCGTCCCCCTGTACTCGGCACTGGTGAGGACACACCTCACGTACTGTGTTCAGTTTTTGGCCCCTCACTACAAGAAGGACATTGAGGTGCTGGAGCGTGTCCAAAGAAGGGCAACATGAAGGGTCTGGAGCACAAGTCTTATGAGGAGCGGCTGAGGGAACTGGGGTTGTTTAGCCTGGAGAAGAGGAGGCTGAGGGGAGCCCTTATCGCTCTCTACAACTACCTGAAAGGAGGTTGTAGCGAGGTGGGGGGTTGGTCTCTTCTCCCAAGTAACAACTGATAGGACAAGAGGAAATGGCCTCAAGTTGCGCCAGGGGAAGTTTAGGTTGGATATTAGAAAAAACTTCTTCACCAAAAGGGTAGTCAGGCATTGGAACAGGCTGCCCAGGGCAGTGGTTGGGTCCCCATCCCTGGAGATATTTAAAAGCTGCGTAGATGTGGTGCTTAGGGACATGGTTTAGTGGTGGACTTGGCAGTGCTAGGTTAACGGTTGGACTTGATGATCTTAAAGGTCTTTTCTAACCTAAACGATTCTATGATTCTAAGAACAGTTTCTGAAGAGGCCTCATGAGATTATTTTTGTTCATTATCTTGATTGCCACACTATAGTGGAAGTTGTACTTGTGATTGGGCATTCAGGAGGTCCTGCAGGAAATACCCTCTCTGAACTCTTACAGGTTTTACTCATTTTCACAGAGGTATTATTTCTAGTGTCAATTAGGTGAGCATTGCTCATTATTATTAACTGGAATGTGCCCTGTTGGACATAGCACAGAGCATTACATAGGTTTTGGTATCATCCTTGAGGTAGAGGGTAGTTACTGTTAAAAGATAGATTTTTCCTTTACTCCAAATACCAACATGAACTTTAGCCGTAAAGGTTACAGTCAGGGCCTTTTGAGTTGTGACAGTGTGGTTTGTGTGATGGAGTATGGATAATTAGTATCAACTTTCAAATTTTGGATGCTTTTCTTAACCAAACCACTTAGATTTGAAGAGGTCACCATATTTATTGCACTGACACCACACCCCTATCCCTTGTAGTAATATAATAAATGAATCTGCTTAACTATTTTATGATACTATAGTTGATTTTATTAAAGTGATCTTGAGACAGTAATTCAGGAAGTATTGAGTCTTTTGGTGCAAAGGTAATTTACAGTGTTTAGAGAAATTTCTCAGAGCAGTGGTTTACGGGCAAGAATAAGGAGTTCCAAGAACCTGAGGGAGGAACTAAGAAAAATAAATTAGTCATAAAGTCAGAAAACAAAGTCTATGACCTTTCTAAAGCCAATGTTACAGTTGAAGATGAGATAGAGACCCATAACATGAAGCTACCTAGTGCCTTGCCAACACATCTGCTCTGGGGAATGTTTATCATTTTGATCAGAAGCAGCTAACTTGGACTTGGTGACATCTACTGACTCTCACACCAGGGAAGGTAAATCAGGACTCGGACTCGTATTTGCATACAAAATGCCAGATTCTTATCTCCATTTTGCAATGTACATTGCCAAGTTCTTCTAAAACTGCCTGTTGCCTGTGGTTTTGAGCAGAATGATAGATATTTTCCAAATCTGAAATCACAGTTTGACCTTTAAGTTTCATGTGTGTTGTGTGCTTTCATTATACTTTTTTCCTTGTGATGCTCAACAAAGATTTCAGAAAAAAAGAGTTCCTCTCTGAGGAAATGAGGAAATGCCTTGTAGGGACTAGAAAGGGAGACTGGGAGCCCTGGATTTTGCCTGATGACTTTCTGTGTGACCATAGTTTATCCACACGAGAAACTGATGTAATATTATTCCTGTGGGATTAAGATGAAGCTTTGGGAATGTTAGAAATGTTAGTTTGGGATCTTCAAAAGCATAAAGGAGGTGATGAAAATAGAAGAGGATAGTGGTGTTTGAAGTGGGAACACAGAAAATTAAAGTGAGAGAGGAACGCTTTTGGGAGGGTCAGATTACAAAAGTTTGTGCTCAGTATCCACCATGACATTTCTGGTTCCTATTCTGTAATTCAAAACAGCCGTTTCTTACAGAAATAGACAATCACTGGATGCCCACCAGGCACTGAGGCTTTGCTGCAGATAATTATGATCTGATGAATGAGCTCCATCTCCGGCTGGGCTCAAACAATGGCTTGCCAGGAGCTCTGCCATCCCATGGGGAAGGCGCTGATGCTCTCCGGCTCCTCCGCTATCACTCTGGTGGAGATCCACACATGGTTCCCGCTCTGCCCGAGAGCACTTAGCTGTTGGTAGTTTCTGCAACAGTAGTTACGTAAGGATGTTGGGTGATCAAAGAGTAGTCTAATTGGGTCGGATGGATCAGCAATTTGTGGTGGCTGAAAAGCCAGATGCATAAACTGCATCTTGTATTGTGCCCTCTCCAAATGGTTAGATATGCCCTCTGATGGCTGCTGTAGCTGGATCAGATCCATTTGAGGTTGATAGTAGCCAGAGGTTGAAACTATTAGATGTCTGTCAGGGGTGTGTGCTCAGAGAGCCTGAGGAAGTGGTGCTTACCCAACCGTACGGTGCAATGCATGGAGCCGCAGAGGGTGCGCCTCGGGATGAACTCAGCTGCAATGATTTATGGTTCAGCAGGATGGAGCCATGTTGTGTTGAAGTGGGTTGTCTTGTGCATAGCAGATACTAACAAACTTTGCAAGGCTGGGAACTCCTTCAAAGTGCATGAATGAGTTTGCCGATGACTTGCCAAAGCATGCAGATTATTCTTTCTCCTGTTGTGTGCTGGTTTAATTAGAGATTCAGGGAATCACCTGACTTCCCCAAAAAATCCTGCCATCTGTATCAGCAGGTAACCCACTCTGCACAAAGACTAGCAAAACTGCAGGCCATTTATTATTTTCAAAATTCCCTTTTAGGATTGGACCCTGCTTTTCTCAATAATAAAACCTTTGCAGTGCTTCTTTCACAAAGCATGGTGCATCTCACAGGTGCTTATCTTGTCTTTACTTGGGTTTTTGTGATGTATTCTATGTGCTTACTGTGCTGACTTGAAACTTGCTAGGGCAGAAGAATTATAAAATAAGCAGAGAGGGACAGAAGAAAAAAATAAATAAAGACTCTGTTTTTCTTCTGTGCCAGCCTGATTTCTGAACAGAAACTTGAAATAGAAATGCATGTTTTGCTTTGATTGAGATATCCCAGAAAAATAAACCAAAGTTATCCCAAAATAGTTTGTGAACTACAATAGCTTGATGAAAGTCTCTTTACAGTATTCCACCATGCTTTGAATTCCTTGAGATTTGCCCAGCCTTCTTCATCACCCTCTATAATTGCTGAATCACTGCAGGACATCTAACAAGATTTAATGCATTCACTGCCTTCAGTTCAGGAGCTGTGATTTTGGGATGATCTCTGTGTACTTTCTTTTCCTATGCAGCAACAGAATTCTAGACTTACTGATCTAAGAACAACAGGAGATCGATTCTGATTTTTCTTGTGTTCATATGAACCAGGATGTCCTACTGAAGTACATGGAGATGCAGTGCTGTAAAAGTACTATGTAATCATTTTCACACCTGTGTGTATTTATTACACAGACATCTGAACATATATCTCCATTGTCTGATTATCTCTGCTTTGAAACAAACATTTCAGCAGTTGTGTTGGATGAGAGCCTGGAACTTTCCTATTCCACAGGTTGGTTGGTCATTTTGTGCCCTATACAATGAACTGCACTAGCTTAACTCTGCTTTCCTGTTGAAATAACAGGTGGAAATATGGAGAATCTGAGCTAGGGATTGTGGAGGCCCTTTTGGTGGGTGCACTTTTCATGAGCGTTTGAGAGCACTACATTCAGTCAGTTGGCTCTCATATCTTTAATAATGTCCTGAAACAAATAGGTGCAATTTAGGCCATGCTGAAAAAAAGAAAAGCATCTATTTCAGCGTTATTATCTATGTGCAGTGAGACACTACTACTAAAGCCACAGTTTAGCCTAGAGAAAGGCGCAGAGGGTTCAATTCATATGCTGTGTGAAGAGGGGTTGGACTCATCCTTATTAATGAAACCAAGACCCAGAGCTTTGAATTGACCCACTGTCTTGCAGAAAATCCAGTATCCCAAGAGAACCAAGTAGCTTTTTACAGTGCTTGTGCTTTTCTGTTCATTCACAGTTTGTTTGTTAGATGTCATTTGCATGAACAGTCAAACAGTGTTTCAATTCTGTTCCATCAACGTTTTCAAGCCAAGTTTCATTTTGGCATGCAACAGCGATATGGTTGTTCTGTTACTCAACTATTGTTAAAAGAGGCTTAGGTTAAATTCTGGAAGTTAATGAGAGAGCGGTGTGCAGCAATTTGGATTATGCTTTATGAACTAATTAAATACTTATTTACATGCTGTGTTTACTGTCCTCTATGCACAGGAGGTTTTGTTCAGTACTCATTTCATGTATAGGTAATTTACAGTTTATTTCAGCCTTATATCCTTGATGCCTGTGCTCTCTTCCCACTACACAAAGAGTGAGGCAAATTAATATCCTTGCCTCCCTTGACAACACACAAGGGTCTTTTTCCTGGGTGAAAGAATTTTTGTAAAGTAAAATGCATGTTTATGTCTACTTCTTTATAATCTGTGTTCAGTAATGGTCCTCAAAGTAAAAGTAAAAGATTTTTTTAAATACAGGAATATAAAGTTAGTCTTCTAAAGTTTTGTTTAGATATGTAAATAAGTGATCTGATTTCCAGAGGTATTGTTTACAACTGAACAGATCAGCTACTGCTACACCGCAATGAAAATAGCAGCCCCTGAAGCCAGTCATAGCCACGGGCTCCTCACTCACCATCTTCCAGCCAAGGTTCTGCTCATCAACCAGTAACAAGCCTGGATCCTGGGCATCCCACAGCATGTTCCCCAGGTGCCCATGCAGATGCCCTGAAGGGTGCGAGTCTGCTCCTGGAGCCACAGTTCAGCCACCCTGTCTCCTAACCATCAGTGCAGGATGCTTAGGACTTTTGAAAGCTTGGACTTTTACCAGGCTTAAAATTAGGCTTATATCCAAAAATACTGATAAAATGAATTAAAATTCACATTAAGATGTCAATGGGGATTGCTTAGCAAAACTTACACTGATGTATTTAGTTTTAATGATTTTTACAGAGATAAAAGATGGGCCATTAAAACTAGGGCTGATTGAAGAAACAGGACATTATTTACTATGTTTCTAATGAAATGTTTTCTGAAAGTTACTTATTAGCTTGTAGTAATGAATCTGTTTTGTAGGAATGAAAGAAATTTAGGTCCAGCCAGCAAAGCAGTCCAGTTTGGTGCAACCTTTACCAAGGGAAGGAGGTTTTAGGAAAGATGCTTGCCTTGCAGGGAATCTCATCTGCCTCTTCTAATTTGTAAAGCTGAACCCCTGCCATTTGGCTGAGTCTCATGCAGTCTTCATCACCAAATACCTAAATCAGCCTCTTTAACAGTTAATATTTGCCTAGCTTGCTTGTAGCAGTGTTTCCTAAGTTTCCTAATCTTTATACATCCACATTTCATTCTCTACTCTAAATATTTACAGTTTTCTTTTCAGTGTTCCTAGGGTGATTTCCCCATGTGCATGTTCAGTTATGTAGCTCTCGTATAAAAAAAGAAGACAGCTTTTAATTTGCTGGCATTTTGTAGCTTTTGTTCTGCTTGCAAAGTTTAACATTAATTAGTTTTGACACACAATAAAGCCAGCCCATGTGGCCGACCATGCTTTTTGAGGGAGGTATATCCTCTTGTCAGAGTGTGATGTGATGGGTCCCAGATGGAAGAGTTACAGGGTGCAGCTGAGCCAATCCAGCAAATGGCTCTCAGGAGAGATGATGTCCCTCTGCTCACTCGTCCCCTTCCCCATGCATGGTCTTGCCCAGCAGAGAGCTATTCAGGATTTTGCTTGGATTACTGTGCTCTGGGCTCCAGCGGGCACACACAGCTGGGATGAGGTAGGGAGGAGCTGGGAATCTTCCTTCTTAGCCACAGTAGCTGTTAGATCAGCTCAGTTGCATCGTGTAGGTGCATCATGAGCCGTACAAGTTGGTTTAGGCTGATACTTAAATACCTGTTAATATGAAGTCTCTGATGATGTGTTGATTTTAAATGATTTCCTGAATTGTGGTCTGTTGGGAGGCTACAACAGAGTTTAGAAAATAAAACATTCCTTCTCGCATTGGTGGAATTTTCCCCATTTTATATATGATCACAAAGTGATCTTTGGCTTAATGACAGTGCATAAAAGGTACGGCTGTATCACTGCTTTCAGTTACTTGTTGCCAGTACCGTGGTTAAACTGCTGAACTCTTTTGCAGGTCAATGAAATTTATCATGATGAGTCCCTGGGTGCTCACATTAACGTTGTCTTGGTGAGGATAATCCTGCTGAGCTATGGCAAGGTAAGTAAAGGTTAATTTAAATGGAGGGTATCAATATCTCTGAACTTCATTCTTTTATGAACAATGTAGTTACTGGTGACATGTATTGGGTTTGTATTTTAATTCATACATTGTCCTTACCAGTGCATGAATATAAAGAACTTTTATGTTTATATGTATTTGTATCTTCACATTTCAAATAATTTCAATTTCTTCTGGGTTTTCCCTGTGTCATTTTAAGTAAGTTGCTGCTTAGTTCTGGCAGTCTATCTTTTCAGATTTGTTTGGAATAATCCATGAAACATAGTGAACATTTTGGTTCCTAAAGAAAACACGAGGTGTTGTGGTAGAACTGTATGTAAGTAACAATAAACACAAGATCGGTTCTGCAAGATGCTGGGGGCTGCAGCCTCATACCAAGAACTCATTTAAACCTGGGCTTAACATTAGTGGGACTACACGTGTGCTTAAAGTTCTTTAAGCAAGTTCTCTGGGATAGGGGCCAGAAGGCAAGAGCTCTGCAGATCAAATCTGTAATTAAGAATACCAAGTGTTCTCTTGCTGTTAATATGGAAGGGGTTACTCTACAAGCAAAACTCATGTGAAGAGGAATGAAATGCTAAATGGTTTTCAAAAGTATTGAACTGCTTAGTATCTGTGTTGCCAAATCAACATCAAATTCCATGGAAACAGGAACAGGACATTTCAAGTATGTTGATAAATGCTTTGGTTAAGGACATGCATGCCCAGCTGCTCAAAGCAGAGTGTTAAAATCTCATGTCCCATTCTGTGACCAGAGTTGCTGGCATTTGCATGTTCATGGAATAAACCTGGGTTCTGGAAGACTCCATGTATGTTCATGCAAGTTGCTGAAATGCTGTCATTGAAGAGCCAGCACAGATGGTGTCAGTGGTGAACCTCCACTGACGTTCACCAGTTTACCCTGCTTGACACCAGCTAAGAATTTTCCTCCCTGGTGCAAATGAGGGAGCTCTGAGTTTTAGTCTGGACTCTGCTGGAGACCGGTTACCTGGATTTGGGATACCGTGTTCTGTCTGAGTTTCCCCATCTGAGAATTAAACACACCGATCCATCTCCTCTCTTCCTGCAGTGATGTAGATGGTGATGTAGTTAAGTGTTTTGGATAAGTTTAATCAATCAGATGTGTGTCCTAAAAGAAAAGGTAAAAAAGGTCACATTTGCCATTTTGTTGTTGTTTTGTGAATTCTGTGATCGAAAGTTCATGGTGTGTGTAGTTAACATTAAATTACAAAATAAATGAAATATCCTTGTGATTGCTGTAATGACAGCAATTTGTGGGATTGCAGATTGACTAATAATTCTCAAAAAATTCTGATATTGCAGTAATGGTAGAAGCTGGCAGAATTATCACATGGGCTAGTCACCACTTTGCTGTCCTCATTTCATAAGTATTTCATAATTGTTTATGCATGTCCATCTTTAGCTCTACGAATCTGCACCAGTAGTCTGAACTGTGATAACTTCTGCTGTTTTTCTGATGGCAGACAATAGCTACAAAAGACCTCATTTCACCTTAAGAATCTATTTTCTTGTGAAGAATAAAGTGTTGTCCATTGATAATTTGAAAGTTAGCGATTTCATATTAATCTTCTTTAGAGAGGAGAGTGGGGTGGAGTGCGGCCACCTTCACTTCTTGGTGGGTCTTTGGCCACATCACAAAAATAGCCAGTGCAGGTAGCGCTATATAATCTGCTTGTGGATAGTCTACTTCTGGATTCTAGATCCGTAATCTGCAGTGGATGACGTTTTAGTTCCTGAGTTATCCTGTTGGTTTCAGCAGGGCATAAAATGGAATAACTTTAGTATCACAAGCTTGCCCTAAATAACCATGAAAATAATTTTTCTTTCATTTCTATATCTGATTCTTATTTACATGAAAGACAATTTATGGCTTTCTGAAAAAAGTAAAATTAATGTAAAAGGTATAATTTCAGAGCTCCTCCACCTTATGGTGTGGGGGCCTGCATGCCCTGGATGTATAAGAATAAATTTTTTTATGTTCATATTTTTAAAGCTCTTGATCAGAGGACTAGTACCAGGGAGTAGAAGGTGAGGAGGATTCTCTTCAGAGGGTTGGGATTATTTAGCAGTGGAAAAGCAGAAGAAAAGGTATATAGTTCTTACTTTCTGAACCTGTTCTGAGGAATTAGAACAAAGCCTTCAATATTTTAATATCACACTAAAACGCACCAGCACTAGCAATTTTTAGGAATATATATTGAACTACATAATGAAAGGAAGGGCGCATGTCCAAGTTAAGGCAGTGCATGAATGAAGCAGCCTGGTTGGCTTCACAATGTGAAAATATTATCTCAGTCTTGTTTGAGCAAACATTTCTTTTGAAATGATATCTTCAGATTCATTTGCTTCACTGTAGGCAATTTATATGTATTATCAAGGGTGCCACTTAAATATTCATAATAATTACATTATGGTTCTGTAACTGATGACGCATATACCATCAACATCAGGTTTATGACAGCACTCTGAGCTATTGCCAATTCTACACCCCTGAACAGCCCTCTACTGTATTGTGTTTTTTTTTTTTTAAAGAGGATTATATTATTTTATACAATATGTCATCTGTTGATAAGAATAATATGGACAATACTTGAGTTGCATAGCAACCAGCTTTTCAGTGAATCTTGCTTGAAGGTACTCCGTTCCTTGAAATGTACTTATTTTTTAATATTTTCAAACACAGGCAACTGTACATTCAAAAGTTTCAATAATTTCAGTAATTGCATCAATTGCCCAGGTAAGATGAAAAAATGGAATCTGTTCCATGGTGATCACATGTTGAAATTGCTTCAGGGGCAAATTCAAAAGATCTGACAGGCTTTACTGAATTAACACTTCGTGTAAGTTATCACCTTTGGGCTTAGACTGAGGGTATGGCAGGTTGAGACCTGCCAAGGAGCACCAGGCTTGGACACTGGCTGGGTGGTGTGTTTGAGGAGAGGGCAGTGTGTGGCTGTGCCGTGTCTGGGGTAGGTGTGCTGAAGCTACCAGCCCTTTCCTGACTCCCCACTTGTCTCTTAGTACTTCAAACAAATGCACAACTCTATTTGATGTACCAGAGGGGCTGATATGAAGGCTTCGACCATGCCTGGCTGCTGCCCGCTTGTTTATCAATTCCATCAATAGGATAGAAAAACGTGTTCTGCAAAGGCTGTTCCATATCTGCGGTGGCTTCAGAAGATACCATGAGTTTCTCTGCATTTTCTTTAAATTGACTCCCAAAGTCACAGGCTTTTTTGATGTGATGTGATACTGCAAATAAGTAAACAAGGTACACGCAGTGCATTTTTCTTCAAATGGGAAAAAGATGAGCTGGCTTGCTTCTGCCTTTTTGACTTCAGTAGTAGGAAGATTGGTTCCAAATTTTGGAAACTGCAGATACGTTTGAGATTAATGTAATTCAACATTTGGGAAAATTATTCCATTTAGACCTATTTTGGTTGTAACGGCTCTGTAATCCAGCTAGCTCTGGAATACTCAGGGGAATAAGCAAAGCAACCACTAACACCAAGTGCAGAGGAGGTGGCAAAAGATGAGCTGAAAATGGATTTAAAAACCCTGACTGGTTATTATAAAATTTGTTTGGAAATGTTTAAATTCTGAGCACTGCATAAAATCCTCTCATTGCCTCTTTGAGGTGGATGAATAAAGACTATTATTCCCATTTTACAGCTAAAAAACCAAAGATAAGTGTTATTTTCCAAGGCCACACGGAAGGCCACTGGCAGGCTGGGGATAAGGCCTCATAAATTCCTGGCTCCAGCCCCATGCTCTGTCCATCGACAATGGTGACTTTGTGTGCAGATGAGCTGCCCTTGCACATCGGCAGAGAAAAGCATACACGTTAGCGGGGATGTGTGTAATTAAGACAGTTATTAATAAAAAAAGGCAGAAAGACTGGGGTTGTTCAGCTTGGAGAAGAGAAGGCTGCAGGGAGACCTTATTGCAGCCTTCCAATACTTAAAGGGGACTTATAAGAAAGATGGGGACAGACTTTTTAGCAGGGCCAGTAGTGATAGGACAAGGGGGAATGCTTTTAGACTAAAAGAGGGTAGATTCAGACTGGATATAAGGAAGAAATTTTTTACAATGAGGGTAGTGAAACACTGGAAGGGGTTGCCCAGAGAGGTGGTAGATGCCCCATCCTTGGAAACATCCTTGGAAACATCCAGGCTGGATGGGGCTCTGAGCAACCTGATCTGGTTGCAGATGTCCCTGCCCATTGCAGGGGGGATGGACTAGATGGCCTTTAAAGGTCCCTTCCATCCCAAAGCATTCTATGATTCTATGATTCTAAGACTTTTGCAGGAATTGCAGAGGTTTCAATAAATGCAGCCACCTGAGGATTTATGAGGGTTATTTCTTGGGAAATGTGAACCTGGCAGTGCAGGACACCCCTGAACTCTCCTTTGGAGCAACATGCACAGCTCGAGTCACCTGTATTCAGATGGAACAGGGTGGTATAGGCTGAGGGATGCTGTGTCTGCTCTGTACGCATCTGGGATGGCAACCAGCAGGGAGAGAAAATCCGTGTTCGCTATAAACTGGGGCCAGTGCTGGCCCCAGAACAAGTGGTTGTACTCTGGCCATGTGTTAACTTGGTCAAATTGAAAGAGGAACTTGACCATCAAGGCAGAGAGCCTTTCAAAAAGATTAGGGGAGGGAAGAAAACCCAAATGGCTTTAAGATGGCACTTCAGGAAGAAGGTAGTATGGGATGGATGCCTACAATCTTATAACACAGGACTGTTCAACTGAGAAGGATTTTTCAATTGTGTATGTCTGAGATATTAGCAGAGCTCCTGCTGCCTTCGTTTGAGACAAGATTTTACCTTCGATGTTTTCATAAAATGGTGTTCTCTTTACCTCTGCCATCTGACCTTTTCATGTCTAAGCTCGATGCAAGCAGGGAAGATGTTCTCAATTCAGCCAGGATGAAAGCAGTGGTTTGGTCTGAGCCAGGTTCTTCTCTCTGTTTCCCAGAGGGTGGCACAGGTGACACAGCTGAGATGGAAGGACAAGCTAGGTTTATCCCTTAAATCTGACAAGATCCCCCCAAACCTCCTCTTCTCCAGCCTCTGCTTGTATTAGAAGGTCACTAATGTGAGTTGAGTATCTAGTTTTCCACTGACATTGGTAGATGCAGAAGACCTGAAAGTATCAGCAGGAATCAAGCCCTGATCTTGAAGCGTGCTATGCAAATGTGTCTGAAGATGGAGTTCTTGACCCCAGCCTTTGGCCATCTCCAGTAACCAATTCTGCACAGACTGAGTTGCAAGGCCAGAACCTACATATTACATAGCATTTTTGCTGCTGTTCATATTTTTGCACTGTTTTCATATGTTTAGGGTGGGGATGGAGGTATTGTCCCTCTTATTTTTTATCTGGGTAAATTGTTGAATTGCCTTATTTATGTATTAGACTCAGCTTATAATTTCCCAATGTGTTTTGTTGGGACCTTGAAGAGCGTAGAGCTGGCTGATAGCATAAACAGTACTTTGTATTCCTGATCTGCTTACATTTATACAGAATAAGAGACTGAAAAATGTTTACAAACTGCTGCCATAAGAAAGCTTCACAAATCCTTTGAATGCAAAATGACAGTTTGCTGAATGAGCTGTTTTTGTTAGTTCAGTTACCATGGACACTCAATAATTGTATTTATTTACTTTTTGCTTGCTTCAGGATGAGACAAGAATATAGAAGATCTAATCCAATACACAATGAACAATAGAAGTGCCAAGTAGAAGCAATGGAAACAGTGTGTTTTGCAGAGACTTCACACATTCAGGAAGGGAAAGTCATATGTTAAATTTTTTTCCTGAATGCGTATACTGCTATGGTCCAACTTTTGCTACCATAGTTTGAAGCCTATCAAGTTAAGCATATTTCTGCTCCTTCTGGAGCTACTGAAGAGTGGCAAAGCCTTCTCCGTTGGTACTCTTGGAGCACCACCTAATGGATGAGTTAGGAAAGGTCCTTTTCCGGCAAGCTTCTGAACAGCCTAAATTTCTTGTGTTCTTATCATCAGTGCCTACTCATCAACACCATTGCAAAGTTGTACCCAGTTATGCCAAATGGCAGATAAATAAAAGAGTTGTTTAAGGAAAGCTGCCATTCTATGTGGGATACCAGTGTGTCTTTCACATGTACTGGCAACTTGAACTTTCTTTAGAAGTTTGGGTAGACTATAGACTAAATTTGCAGTTTTCTTCTAAGATAACTTTGTATTTTAAATTGTTAAAGAAAAAAAAATTGCCATATTTCTTACTTTCCAAACAATCTCCACAAGTATTTCAAGGACCTTCTAGTCAGCTTCATAAATTCTTGTTCTTCAGTGTCTTCATAATAGAGAACTGAAAATCACACTGGTAACTACCTTTGACAGGCAGCAAAGAAGGCTCGAAGGCCTCTGGATCAAGGGAGTAGCAACTTTCAACCATTTCTTACTGCCCTGCTTTGCCTTTTCGTACTAGTGGTAGTTGCAACTCATTTGTCTTCCATTTTTGTTTAGTTTTTTCTGCTGCTTCCGTCTAAGAAGGAAGGGAGTAGAGAAGAAATGAAAGCAGAATTGAAAAAGAAGGAAAATGGGAGGCATTAGTAGATGTTGAGTTTTCCAGAGCAAAGATCTCGGCTGATTCTTTAGGGCAGACTGTCCTCGTAACCCTCTGTGTTGTCTCCTCACATGGGGGATGTTCTCCGAGCTGAGGCCTTTCCACTTCTTGGCCAACATCTTCATCTGTTTCCATCAGCAGTTCTCTGAAATGCTCACAGATTTTTTGCTTTTCTTGCTGTGAGAAGGAAAGTTTCTCTTTCCATTGGCAGTTTTCCTGCTGATCAGCTGAGTAATGCTCTCCACAGGCCTGCTGTCCTGTTTGGAAAGAGGTCCTTCCCAGCCAGGTCTGAGCTCCTAGCCAGCTGCAGGACCTGCGTGTTCCTGGCAGTGTGGGCCCTTTGCTGGCCAACAGTAACACCTACACCTCTTCTCCATATGCAGCCTGCTAGCCCCCAACCTTTCTCTGTTTGAAGACTGACAAAGACGGATTTTACCTTTGTTTATAATCCTTATTACTGTACACAGTTCATCTGTTTTCCTCTTTCTCCTTTCGCTTTGTCCATTTAATAAGGGGCAGGGCTTTTCCAAGTCTGATGAAAGCTCCTCGTTGACTCCCAACAGAAAATATTATCAAGTGTTATCTGATATCTCTACAAGAGTAAATTTTTGGACAACATCCTTCCAAAACATATTACATCTGCCCTGTCTAGTAACAAGCTGTGCCTGGTCCCATGATTTCCTAAGCTCCTTTCTTGCAGGACACCAGCATTTATCTTTAAAGGCAAGGCAGCCGAAAAAGTGAATAAAAATGCTGTATAAAGATATGTCTGGCTCAGGAAATCTCTGATCCAAAGACCACTGGAGCCTTGGAGATTATTTGGAGCAAATACTACACTATACTTGCACTCCTCTAATTCCCTTCACTGGGCATCCCATTGCCTACTGTCAGGAGAGGACCATGGCTTATATGGCTCTTTGGTCTGAATCAGTGCAATTGTGTAGCACAGTGAGGATGACTCGGACCCCAGATCTGCAGTTCCCTGGCCATGCAGTATTCACTGTTGGAGCCTTTCTGATTTGGAAGTCCTTTGCAAATTGCAGAAAGTGGGAATTTCGGTGAAAATTTGCTATGAATCAAGTGGGTTTCTCTTTTCAGGCTGCTACATTACAGTGAAGACAGACAAGGGATTAGTGGCCAGATGATTTGAGTGCTCAGTGGACTTTGAGTACGCAGCAGGTAGACTGAGATTTTCCTCTTACTCTTTGGAAGTCCTCCTCACTGACACAGGACCTCAACTTGCTATTTATATCTGTAGCACATAGGCACCTAGAATAATTGACTTCCTACTGGATGCATCGTTTCCCAACTTAAAGAGCAGTAAAGCTCAATTTTACATGTGCCATATTTTGGTGTAAAATTGTGTCATTGGCAAAGAAGTCGGGCCATCAGCTGAAAAGTGTTTTATAGACTTGTGCATTCTCAGTTTCTCCTCTTACGCCAAAGGGATTTTCTTCATTTTCCCTGTTGCGTTGGATGCAAAAAAAACCCCACAATGCTCCACATTAACCCATTGGTTCTCCTTTTGTTTGCTTGAAGACAAACTCCAAAATCACTGTTTTGATAAATAAGCATTGAGATGCTCTTGGACTGAGCCAGTGGTTTTGCTCTCAGAGTGGACTTCAGTATACAGTGAAAACAGTTGTTGACTCATGCCAAATGCCAATGCAGTGCCTGCACTGTGGGAACTGCTGGGTACGTTGCGGCAGACCGATCTGGTCTCTGGCAGACTCGCCATTCATCAGGCAAGTGCTGCAAGCTGCTGTGTTAGTTCATTCAGAGACTAGTCTTTTGCTTTTGTGCTGGGGTCCCCTGCAAAGGTTTAGGGGATAGGGAAGAGGTGACATATGACAGAGGAGAGCTATAAACCAGTGGTTATTTAGAGTTCATTGCCTTTTTTATATTCCATGCTTGTTTGCTGATCATGCAGAGATTTCTTTGCAAATATTTGGATACCCTTAAACAAAGCACATGTTGATACTGCGTATTTTTTGTATGTTTTCTGATCGATGCATCTTAGAAGATGTGATGATTTTCATTTGGTAGAATGTACAGGAGGTCATTATGAGACAACGAACTGTTAGCAAACGATACACAACTTGAGATTTTTCAACTTCATTTTACAGCAGTCTTTGCTTTTTGAATCTTGCAGTAAGATTTCTCACTGAGCTCCTTGAAGGGATTGGTTTATTTTGTGAAGCTCTGAAGAAATGAGAACAAGGTGGAGATGATGTAGATGATAGGTTTTTTGTTTGTTTGCTTGTATGGTTTGTTGTTTTGGTTTTTTTTACCACTGATGGATGTCATTAGACCTCAATAGTGGTCAAACCTTGTTTAAATGAATAGAATTTTTGCTTGAAGAGCCAGGATTTTACCCTGTAATAGTCACCCAAAGTTTGTTTAAGTCTGCCCTTATAAATATACTGTCGTGGTTTAACCCCAGCCAGCAACTAAGCACCACGCAGCCGCTCGCTCACTCCCGCACCGGTGGGACGGGGGAGAGGATCGGAAGAGCAAAAGGGGAAAACTCGTGTGTTGAGATAAGAACAGTTTAATAACTAAAGTAAAATAAAAATAGAACAGTAGTAGTAGTAGTACTACTACTACTAATAATAATAACAACAACAACAACAACAACAACAACAAGAAGTAATAATAGTACAATAGTAATACAAAGCAAGCGATATACTCTACAATGGCTCACCACCCGCCGACCGATGCCCAGCCCATCCCCCAAGCAGCAATCGTTGCCCCTCCCCCGGCTAAGTCCCCCAGTTTATATACTGAGCATGACGTCACATGGTATGGAATAGCCCCTTGGCCAGCCTGGGTCAGCTGTCCTGGCTGTGCCCCCTCCCAGCTTCTTGTGCACCCGGCAGAGCACGGGCAGCTGTAAAGTCCTTGACCACTGTGAGCGCCACTTAGCAACTACTTAGCAAGAACCAAAGCATCAGTGTATCATCGACATTGTTCTCACCCTAAACCCAAAACACAGCCCCATACCGGCTACCAAGAAGAAAATTAACTCTATCCCAGCTGAAACCAGGACATATACGAAGATGCAATAAAGGCACCTCAACTGTCCCACCATTTTAATATGGTTATTGGTTCAATTTCCAAGGGAATTATGGCTGGAAGCAGTATGATCCAGCGTGGGATTATATTACAACTTTTTCATTCCACAGTGGCATCAGAATCCAAACTGTGCCTCTATTTGGTTTATTAATTTGTTTTTCTGAACATTTGCAGAATTGTAATATCCCAGTTTTGCCAAAATCAGACCTCAATTTGGTAGACTTTTATCAATTCCAGTTGTTATTCCACAGCCCTTTGAGGATTTTCTTTTTCATGTAGTCAATGCTCTGTGTACTTCATCATGCACTCAATTAGAGGACACGTCAAATACATCTGTATTTAAACATGAACTATATTTCTTCTCTCTTATTTTTGGCCCAGGGTAGGTTTTGCTCTACATTAAATATTTTGGAATGGCAGATGCTTACAGTACCGTATAGCATCTAAATTGTAGTGGGTTTTGTTATGATTACAGTGTTGTCATGGTAATATAATTTTTGCAAATGAAAAGCCAGAGGTCACATATGTAGTTCTTACAAATCCTGGAAGGCCTGGGATAGGTCAATTAGTCATACATTTTATAGCATCCCACATACAATAAGCTTTCTTAAGTCTTAGCAACGCACAGTATTAAGCAGAATTAGCTGGGAATTCTTAAGAAAGTACTATTTTGAAAAAAGGAAAATGTAGTAGTTGAATTTTAAAATACCTTTCTCCTTCTTGTTCAGGAGAATAGTCCTTTGCACCGCACCTAACACAGGTTAGCTCATTTGAGTCAGCTAAGCTGTGTTGGCGCCAGCCATGTGCAGTTTCTAAGGCAAATGGCGTACCACAGTGGGAAGTTACGTGTGCTAACCATCTTCAGATATGGAATGGGATAAAGAAAATGCACTTTAAAAGACAGTCATTGGGAAAGTCTGTTTCTGAAAGTACACAGCTGAAAACAGCGCACTTAGTTTTTATGCTTAAAACATCCAGTAGTGTTCAAAGGTCTGACAAAACAGCCCTAACAGCTCGGTTTCATGGCAAGAGTGGCTGGTGAACCTTGGCCATTAGGCATTACCCTTCCCCACGCCGGGTTAGTCTCCGCTGGCCAACAGCAGCTGCAGTTCCAATAGGCTGCAATGGAAACTCTATATCCAGACTGGAAGTGATGGTGCGAGCTGGTGCCATGGTGGCACAGAAATAATAACACACAGTGCACAGTACAATAAATACAATTTTTTTTGTCTTTTTTTATATCTTAGACCTCATGAGTATGTCATGGAAATTGCATTTAATCTAACCATGAACATTAGCTATTTTCTTACTTTCTTGATCCAGTAAAATTTGTTTCCGAAGTGTAATTGTGTCTTTATTAAGAACAGACTTTTAATGGACATGGAATGTTTGTTCAAGTGCCTGAAAAAGTTGGGAAAAAAATTGCGACACATTTAATAAATAAATGTTTTTTCCTGCACATATGCAGTCTATGAATCTGATAGAGATTGGGAACCCTTCACAAAGCCTGGAAAATGTGTGTCGCTGGGCCTACTTGCAACAGAAACCTGACACTGGGCATGCAGAATATCATGACCATGCTATCTTTCTCACAAGGCAGGATTTTGGTCCATCTGGCATGCAAGGTAAGATGTTCATCGGGGGTTTTTTTGTAAATGTCAAGACTTCTGAGCAGCTTTTGTGTTTATCACTTAGCAAGGCTAATTATGCAAAGTATATCTTTTGCTTAGTTTTGGTCAAGATTTTCTTTCTGTGAGAGCTCTGCATACAGCCATTTTCAGTTGTAACTGTTACACTATTTTATCCTTTCTTACTGGTTACTTATTTATTGGATCACTTCTTTGCTCGTGCTGAAGCCAGGCAAATGGGATCCCTATGTAAACCGTCCTGAACATGCCCGAAGATTAAAGAATAGATTTTGTGTTTAAAAAGTCTCCAAAGCTGTTGCCGTGTTCCAGCAGGATTGCCCAGAGCTATTGTTACAGAGAGGTCTGGAACAGCAGGGCCAAGTGCTGTCCACTTTTTCCTTTTTTCAGGGCTCTGCCTCCTGTGAGATCAGGTTTGTTCACTGGAGGGGATAAATCTCAGAGCTTTCCCGTTCCTTTTGGGTTGGCCAGATCTGCTGTCAGCACAGGGCTGGGACTTCGCTTGTGCATTCCCTGAGGGCTGGAAGTGCACTGGGCTCCTCATGAGCTGTGACATAGCAGTGTGTGGTGTCCTTTTCCCCTGTTGCCTCATGCACTTGGAGAAGGCAATTGCAGGATGGTCCTAGAGGTGACAGCAGTTTTCTGGTTTATAAAATATAGTTTTAATGTGTATATATATAAAATATATATATATAAAAACCCTATATCTATAAAAATCTATATAAATATAGCTTTAATTTGTTCAACAGGCTGGTTTCATCTGTTTCGTAGATGAGGGAGCATGTTATTAAATGGTCGGGGGCAGAGGTCTCTTGAGAGGACCACTTCAACTATATTTGTGTCACAACAGAAGACAGATATTTGTCCTAGAGCTTCTGACCACATTGCCTTTCCATACTTGTTCATTTTCTGGAACACGGGATATTTCTCACAGGCTACGCTCCAGTCACTGGAATGTGTCATCCTGTTCGAAGCTGCACTCTCAACCATGAAGATGGTTTTTCATCTGCATTTGTGGTGGCTCATGAAACTGGACATGTGTGAGTAGCACTGTGGACATCCTGTGTCCTACCTTATAGTGTCTTTGGTACTGACAAATATCCATGACATTGGAAAGATGCAGTTTATGTTAAGAATCAATATTCAGGGTTAGCCTTGGCTTCAGATCTCAGCTCTCTCAAGGCTTTCTTTATAGTCTTAAATAAGCTTTATATTTTGGTATTTTCAAATGGAAAAAGGAACTAATACCAAAATATCTTCCAGGGCTGCTATGAGAGTAGATTGAATGATGTATTATAGTCTCCTGGTGGAAATGTAAAGTACTCATAATGATATATGAATTCATGGAGTCAGTGGAATACATGATTCTTGAAAACAATCCATATTAAATAAGCACATCATCTGTATATGTTACTGCTGGTAAAGGATACAATACCGTATAGAAATGAGGTGCCAAGCACTGAGGTTACAACTGTTCTATATATTTCATATAAAAAATGCAATCATTTTACTTATTGATGTGATTAGAACCAATGACCGGGCAGCAGTTGTCAGAGCTTTGGTTTCTCCCAGAGCATTTTAGTTTCTCTGTTTGCAGAGAAAACCCACAGATTTCCTATTTTCTCTTTGGTAGAATAACAGTTCCCAGAAGGCTTTTTCTGAACAGTTTCAATCTATTCTGTTTTCCCTAAGAAAGCCTGTAGGCCCTTTTCTCTTTGTTGTACCAGAATTATTAAGGGCTTTAAACAAAAAGTTGCCAAAGTTTATTGAATCTCACTGTAAACATATCTTAATGAGACAGGGACATAGAACTGATATCCAGATGGTATTTGATTCCAGAATTTTTGAATTAGGATTAAAAAGAATGCACAGTGAGCTTTAAAAGAGCCACCACTGAAGAATGTTTGTAATCCCTCAAATCACATTCAGCCCCAATCTGTTAATTTGGTTTAAGTTATGGACAGGCATTGCCCATATTAGTCAAACAGTGCTCGTAGAAAAAATGCAATATAAGATCCTAACAAAGGAAAAGAGAAAATATATTCATAATAAAGCCAAAAAGAAAATTTAAACATATCTGTAACTTGGGGTAATTTTCTAGAAAGCACCCAACACTTTCCAAGCTGTTCCACATTTAAACAATGTGGAATTGCTACTGCGCAATAGCAGCAGCTAGTCTAAACTGGCTTTCAGTGTGGTGTCTTTTTTTTTCCATCGAAAGGACTTGTTTACAATTGCAAATTACTTCAAATTAAGCTAAGGTGTGATTTTTAAAAGTTAGATAAACTCCTGAATAGCTCCAGATTGGAGTATGAATAAATTTCTGTTAATACTCCTGGAGGGTGGACTAGATCCTTAATCCAGAAATGGATTCAATTAGCAGTAGTTATTCACAAATGTGGATGTGCACAGAAGTCGAAAGAAAGCATTTTTAGTTTACCTTGAAAGTGGATTAAGCTAATCACATGAAAGTACTCTCAAGGGTCAGTGCTTCTATGTGGGAGCTACTACAGAGTAGCTCTTCAGCTTGTCTCACCCTGTCTTATTTCTCATGACTTTGCTCATGTGGACGAGGGTCATGGGACTTAAGAACCTTGTTGCAATCAACCACTGGTGACATTTGGCATGTGAAAGCACTTGGGCACTCAGAGTTCACCTGCGATGTAACTGTGCTGGCTCTCTTCTGTGCGGGCCAGTTTAGGCATGGAGCATGACGGCCAAGGGAACAGATGTGGGGACGAAGTCCGCCTGGGGAGCATCATGGCCCCCCTCGTGCAAGCTGCGTTTCATCGCTTCCACTGGTCTCGTTGCAGCCAGCAAGAGCTGAATCGATATCTCCAGTGAGTAGCTGTTAAGCAGCCTCTCTCCTTTGATTAGGAAGCATGTAAGAACAATTCTGCATCTAGCGTTTGTGCTTTCTCCTTTTGTTAGTTACTCAAATGGGGTTGAATAAAATAAACAAAGAATCTCCCCCATCCTATTGGGAACGAGATGCTTTCCCATCAATTGCAAATAACAATGCAGGTTCTCAATTAGTTTGATTTCAGTCCATTTTAAATTGTTCTTATTTCATTTATGTCTATTCCTTTTCTGGATATTGATAGTATATATGCTATCCTCTCAGTGGTTATGAGAAGACACTATTACAAATCTCATTGCTAACTTTCCTCCCTCCCTAATGTAATCTCTAGGTGGAAGAGTGCCTATGCTACCCAGCAGCATGGTGTCTATCTTACAGATACCAAATTTGGCTTCAAGGGCCATTTGTTGCTTATGATACCTGTCAGTGATAAGGTGGTGCTGCCTAAAGAAGAAAGTCTATCTTTTAAGTGCTCAGGGCTTTTCTTGACTTAGATATCTAAAGAAAAGGCGTGGTTCCAGAATTAATTCTTTAGTTGTCACTTTTTCTTTAAGTACCCTAAATACAAAAGCCATTTTATTCTCCAGTCCTTGTAACAGCTTCATCCATGTCGCCTGCCTTCCCTTTGAACCTGACCTGCGCTGGAGTTCCCTGACAAACTGATGTTTATGACCATGTTTTTGCTCCTTATAGAAAAGATCTTTCCCTTGTTGTTATGTGCAAGTTGTATGGAAAAATGTGGGGAAACTACTAGGATACCCAGCAAAACCTGAAAATAAGTAGGAAAAAAATGCGGCAAAATACATGAAGTAAACATGAGTTAGTCTTTCTGTCAATATTTTTATTATGTTAGGTATCTTAGGTATGGCAATAAGGAATAAAAATATTCTGAGAGATGTGTGATTGTTTCAGTTAGCAAGATTGTTTAGAGCTTTAGTCATTCAATAAAAATCATCTGGCCTGGGGGGCTGCTTTACATTCTTTTAAGTACAGCTATTTTTAAATATCTTATAACAAAGCAGAACGGTGGTTTGCTTTGAAGTAAATCTAACCTCAAAATTCTGCTTTCAACTATTGGTATCTTCAAGGCAACCTGAATGACTGCCAGAATAGAGTCCTGTATGGTGTCCTCATGTCTGTTAAATAACTCGGGGACATTTCAGAGATACTGTTGATCATGTTGGTCTTGTGAATTAACCAATGATCATACCATGTTAACCATTCATTGATATTAGCATCAGTCCTCTGTTCTCCATGCGACTTTTAGTCAAACATGATTCTAGTACGTTGCAGGCTGTCCTCACTATTTAGGACAAGAGGAGAAACTCCCATATTCATCACACAGAACGGAAACTTTGTGCAAATTATGGATGGAGCTGAGAGCTATCAGGAGAAACAGACAGGGAACAAACCTGAGCGTTTAATGCAGGCAGGAAAGTACACATGCTTGTAAATGAGTCACTGCTTCTCAGCAAGGACACAGGAAAACTGCAAGCTTAGTGGTAATCTCATATGGTTAGCCTGGCTTCTGCTTCTAAAAATTCACTTGAAAGACGATTGCAGGCAGCAAGAAATTCCACAAATGGAAAATTAATTAAACTTTCTTTTCTTCTTGGTCTCATTCTCCCTTTGATTCCTTTCACATAAGGCACCTGGAGACTGATAGGAATTTACCTGCAAGCTAAATGGAAATTACAATGAAAGGCCTTCAGAAAAAAAACATAGAATCCATTAAAGGTGGATACAACGTGATGAAGTTAATGTGAGTGTAACTGCAATATTAGCTGCTCTTCACAACCAGTGTCTGAGAAATCGTAGGCTATGTTTTGTTTAGAACAAAAAGGCACTGAAACCACAAACACTGCGCAAATCTCACAGCCCCATCTGTTACGGTAATTTTTGCCTGTTGCAGTTCCTATGATTGTCTGCGTGATGATCCCTTCGAACACGACTGGCCTTCCCTTCCACAGCTGCCAGGAATTCACTACTCCATGAATGAGCAGTGCCGCTTTGATTTTGGTTTGGGCTACATGATGTGCACAGCTGTGAGTACTTACGTTTGGCTTCTGCTATTTCTCATCCAGGAGTATTGTAAGTGTCTCTGAAATACCCTTAATACGGACAGTGTAGTGAAGCCCACAAGGAAAGATGTTGTGGCCACTTAGCTGTGAGCAAGGAATAACAACTGAATGTTGACAAATATGTTATTTTAAGTATCTCTGTCTTTTTTTTTTTTTAAACTGGAGTTACAGAAATAATTATTCTGTAGTTTCATAAATAGCTGTAGACTTCAAGCAAAGAAGCTTGCTGCATTATTGAGCCGCCTATTGCTGGCAGCTAGTTATTTTGCTACAAAAGTCCCACCCAGATATGAAGGAGATGGATTTGGCAGCACATCTTTTAGTGCTAACACGGGGCAGTACACTTTTATGAACCAATTTTACGGAAACCATGATGCATTTTGATGCGTACCATGAGAAAATAAGCATGACAGTGAGTAGAGCAACTTGCAAGGACTCTTGATGACATGGTTGGCTCTCTTGTACCGGGAAAACAAAGACAAAGTCTAAATTTAAAGCAAGGCAAGATTAGTGCAGTTCTCAGTGGACTGGCCTCGGAAAGCAGAGTTTCCTGCAGCAAGGCTGTGCCTCCCACCTCCAGCTCCTCAAGTAGGACAAAATATTAAATGGAAAGCGATGTTTTCAGCTGGTGTGGCAGCTGCTAGCACATAACATTTCTGCTTTGATTCCCATCTGCAGGAATATGTATTTCGAGTGGTGTCTCTAGATAATGGATGGGAACCTTTAAAGCATCAGCTGTAGTATTGTGTCTTGACACAACTCCCACTGATGCTGCCTTGGAAGAATGTCCCAGCCAAAGAGGGTCTTTTCTTACAGCCATTCTCCAGAGCCTGGGAGATGGAGGCTTTCTATTCTTCTTTGTTCAGAATAGCCAAAAGCATGTCCAGACATCATGTTTTAGTATATTGTGTGGTGGGTGGTTCACAAGCTCTTGCATTGTAGGTAAAATGCCGATTTATTCATTGGATCAGGGTCCTGAGCTCAAATTCCCATGCTCCTAAGAAGGTGATTGCAACAGCTGAGCTACAGTCTGAGCAGCTCATTTCTCTCTCCCATGAGTACTCAAGTATTCTATATTTTGTTTGCCAAATGAAGCAGCACCATTTGGAGAAAATGTAAGAAAAGGCAGTGTGTGTCCTACTGGCCGGGGGAACTAGTTTCCCCCTTGCCCAGTCTGCCTTTGGTCAGTATTTTTGCCCAACCTTATTCCATCGAATGCAGGTGGGATCTCACTTCAAAGTCACTGACGATTTTGCATGAAAGCTCAGATATACTCAATCCATAGACACCGTGGTGTTCCTCAGGAATCAGTGATAACAGCTGGCATTTTATGGCTAGGAAAGGAAAAACCCCACCGTGCTGCAGCTTCTATTGCAGTTTCTAATGGGAGCTGTCTTGAAGCATCATCTGCTCTGATTTTTCTTGTGTTTCAGTTCCGTACGTTTGATCCCTGCAAGCAGCTGTGGTGTAGCCACCCTGAGAACCCCTACTTCTGCAAAACAAAGAAAGGGCCTCCGCTGGACGGGACCATGTGTGCACCAGGAAAGGTGAGAGCAGGTGCTGCATGTACCCACACACTCATGTGTGCTCCTGTGTGTTTGTGTGCAGGTGGGGATGTTCCCCTTAAAATCAAGGGGAAGACGAGAAGAACCTATCTTGAGGACTTGAAGTCCGCTAAGATGTGGGGCAAAAACTCATGAGTGCAAGTAAGGCTGTTGAGCAGCGTGAGGGGAGGAGGCAGGGGCCAGGGCTGGTGTGTCCTGCATGGCAGCTCTGTGACCATCTCATGCAAGTCATGGAAGTGTCTGCAGATTGTCCTGGACTTCTTGGCAAGTCTTTGTGACAGAACCAAAAATGGGGAAATTTCCACTTGCCCACGACTTGTGTGAGGTCAGGGAGGTTGTGTTTGTATCAGTGATGTTGTAGTGATGCTGACTGGCTTCCCTGGCGCTGAGGGTGCAGAGAGCAGTGAAGTCCTGGAGACGACAGGCAAGCTAAGGCTGCTGTGGCTGCCCTGAGGGAAAGGATGGATGTGGGAGTCGAGTGCGAGCTAGAGGGAGCCAACACGATGGCAGCGAGGAACTATGACGAGAGAAAGGCAGATTTGCGGAGGTGGATTTGCCGACTTGATGAGCGTCAAGGGAGGCATGAGGAACTGTGGAGGAAAGGCGCAAGGTGGCAAGGGCTCAGATAGCTCCAACCGCTCAGCCACCATGCTGGACCTGCTCCAGGTCTCAGTTATCCTTCTGTGGAGGTCATGCTGCGCTCATAGTGGATATGAACTCCAAGTCCTTTGAAGTCTGCTGAAAAAGTCTGGCTTCCTTGGGCTTTGGATGCAGTGACTGAGGGGGAGAGGAAGATGTCGCTACTTGGAAAGATGCTTTGTAAAACCCAATGAATGACATCATTTATGTGATAAATGAACCATATTAGCAGCTGCTGTTATGGTTTGAAATATCTTTTTTATGAAAACATAATGTAATGCTAAATTAATTCCCTAGCAAGTCACGCTCTATATAAACCACTCCCTTCTGGTTTTCTCGTCTTTGGACTATTCCTGTTGTAACAACTTTGGTTTTTGTTTAAAAAATATATATATATTTAAATTACAATCCAAAACCTTAGATAGTTTCTTTGGATTCACTTTTCTATATCTTGATTTTTGCATTAAAAATATTCATGAAACCCCCAGAAAAATACAGTTTTATTCCATTTTATTGTATCACCTTCTTCCCCAAGCCATTCAGTCAGAAATGAGAAGAAAAAAAAAACTTGTAACGATACAGTTAAGGATCTGTCAGTGCTTCCATTATAAACAGTTTGTCAGGATATTATGCAAGTCAGCTGTAAAAATTTTCTCTGGACTGAAACTTGGAATACAAGGCAGACAGCCAGGCTTTTTAGTTCAGTGGAGATGCAAGAGAGTATGTGCACATTCTGAAGTTTCAGTAGATGATAGGACTATGACTGTTCTATTCCCAGAGGAGCTGTCCCAGTTTTTTGATAAATAAACTTATTGCAACCTTCCAGGAGAGCCCGAGAAAATGATATAAAATGAAAACCATTTTGTTAGATAAGGCTCAGCAGTCTGAGCTAAACATTTTTTTAAAAAATAGCATGAGTTATGAAGGTTATACAACTGACTTTGTATATCTGAGCTCAGCATTTGACCAGTGTATTTATTAGTTGTTGGTGTTTTTAATAGAGGCACATCAGATCAGTCCTTTTCCACCTGTTCCTTTCCTTTTCATCCCTGCCTTTGATTTGGCCTTTCCGTTGTTTACTCTCTTCATCGATTTGGACAATACCAGAGACTCTTATTTGAAAGGGTGAGGACTGTTAAATGCATATGTTGCCCAAAGCTGGGACTCAGTTGCAGTGTGGCAGTGTCCTTTAAGATACATCTCCCATGATACTTCGTCAGCACATGAGGAAGAGGAAAATAACTTCAAACTTGATCCACTGTTTTCTTTGGAATAATGCCAGAAAAGAACAGAAACATAAGTAGTTAAAGATGTTGATTCAAAAAGATCCTAAAGTGTTTCCCACTTTACGGACTTGCAGTTTTCCTGATTTCATACCACTAATTCCCAGGGCCTATTTTAAGCTCAAACCAGTCACAACACTGCTGATGCGTCAAAGAAACATCCTGGCTTTGCAGCAGCTGAGGAGACTGAATGCCAGAAATGAAAGCGATGTTTGGGAGACTTAACACGGCGTATGGTGCGTAGAGGTTCTCACCTAAACCTGGTGTTCAGACAACTGGTCTCTTCACTTTCCCAAACTTAGCAGATGCTATTGAGGAGAATCCCGTCCAACTGCCTCCTTCCTAACTGACAATCAAGGGGCAAGACACCTATGGAGACACAAGATCTGTAGCACATTTTCAGCAAGCATGCTGATAAGGGCTGTGTCTCTGCATGCCCAGGTTGTGTCTTGGACCTAGGCAATGACCCTTAGAAATGGAAGGAAGATCAGACTTTCTGATGCTGTCTATATGTGTGTATGAATGCATGTATGCATACATATAGGTGTATATTTAAGTAAAGATATGTAAATGTATGTAAGCTCTTCTATGCATGTTGTTATGTGAAATAAGTTGCCAAAAGAATGACGTTCTGCCATTTCAAAGACTTTTTAATAAGTCTCCTTGTGCAAATGTAGGCATTGAACAACCATTATGTTATTTGGCAGCAAACTAATAATTTGCTCAGTTTAGGGACAGAAAAATAAAATATTCTCTTGGAGCTTCCCAGCCAGAGAAGAAAACTACTATTTTGATAGAATCCTAAAGGAAATAGAATGTTTTATTTTGCTCCCAGCCTGATTTTTTTCAACTAGATTGATTTTTCAGTAGCAAGAGGGAAGATTCTGTCAATTTTGTGAAGCTTCGATGATGCAGCAACTTGCAATTACTTCTGTGTCTGAATGGTCACATTAACTTCCATGAAATAACTCTGCTGTGTAAAATTAAGCACATGGAGGGTCAGAGTCTTAATGTGAAGTCAAAGACACTCCATAAATTGCTCCATTAAACCATGCAGACGAGGCATAACTGTGCAAAGCTTAACTCTGCATAACATTCTGTGGATTAAAAGAAAACATATGCTTTCAGCTGATAATTTATTTACTTGTATACAATTATGTCAGCTCCACTGTTAGCCTCGGGCTTCTGAAGCCAGGCAACCTTCAGAAATATATCATCAGTTTTTGTTGTTCTGTTTTTTTAAACTATTACTCTTCTGTGGAGACATTTATATTGGCTGAGGTAGCTAACTGCTCTCCATAGGACAGAAATAAAGCCCAAAGTCATTCGTGCAAGGATATTGCATGCTAGAGTCCATCTGCTTGCTGCAGTGACTACCACAAAGGTTTGCACCACCTCAGCCTCCTTTGTTTCTTTTCTTGGAGAGAGGTAAGAGGTACCTGCCCCTGCCAGCTGAGCTGATGTTGCTCTTGGATTTGGCTTATATGCCAAGGATTCAGCACAAACCTAGCAGGTATCCTCTTTGCTTGCACCATGCTAATGAGACAATCTGAGTCAAACTTGGAATGATTTTTCAGTCTGTCAGGAAAAGAAGGGAATGATTAAATATTGAAATAAACAGATATTATTGAGAATGGACCGAGAAAAAAGGTTTCTGAGAACACTAATGTGTACTCAAAGCAATCCAGATAATTTCCCACTGAGAAAGCTGACCTCAGCTTCTCTCGGAGACAGGAGACAGATGGGTAAGTGTATGCTGTGTTAGTCCACAGAAACAGTGAGAAGACTTGATTCTCCACTGAAGGAACTTTTACTGGCTCACAGTACACTTTAGTGTTAGAGCTTTCGGTTTATCCCTTGCAACTAATTATTCTCAAACAGATGGAGCAGAGCAGGCCAGACTGCATGTGATGGGAAATACAAGTAAATAAGTAACCCTCTCCTGATACGATCTCAGGAGAGCGGGGAGAGCTGAGGGGTTACCTGTTAGACAACTGGGGTGTCAAGTGAGGAGACAGGAGAGTTGCCAGTTGCTACCCAGTATAAAATAGGCAGAAATACCCACAGAAGATCTGCAGATCTTTTCTTGAAAAATTGACTTGCAGATATGTTAAGCCCACAGGAACACACTGGCTCTTTTTTTGGCATCCACAGCAGTTGTTTCAAAGAACTGCTGAAAACAGCAGTGGAATGTTTTACTGCAAGAGATTTAAGCTTCCTCTCCTGGAAATTGCACTTGTTTTGGACTGTCCTGTTTGCCAGAAAAATAGGCGAGACTGCAAGAAGTCATCTTGTCTTCCACTAAGAAAACAATTTGCATTTACCCAGTTGGTTTTTTTTTCTCATTTAAAACAAAAATATTGCTTTAATATGCTTCACTCTTTAAATGAACCCCCCCTGTTTATGAAGGGAATAGTGGTTGAAATTGGCTCTTTTCCACCTCATTATGTAGTTAATGTAGTAGTGATAGGAAGGGTTGGCTCTAGCTTCCTTTATTACACTGGAGATGGCTCCATCTCTGGTTTTACCTCTTCACGCATTTTCTTGCATGGGTCTGCACAGCGTAAGACTCAGTTGTGAATCATTTTATGTAGGCTCCTTTCTTTTAATCCACAAACAAAAAGGCAGAGCTGGAGATGACTCATTTTATACAAATGCTTGTCTCCTAATACCTCTGCCTCAGCTTCCCGACAATCGGCCTATGACCAGCTTCTTCCAGTAAAAATCAGTGCTGCTCTTTCCTTCACGCAGCAAAGTCAATAACACTTTTCCATGTTTGCCTTCCAGTTCAGGGACCAGTCACAGTGTCAAATAGGTGGTTTATTAGTGGTTGTTGCAAACCCACATCCCCCTGTTCCTGGCTAAAACAGGGAAAAGAGACTGGAAAACAACACCATCACATGTCTCTCCCTTTCCTCCACGGAGTCCAAGCGCTGGATTGTGGATCATCGCATAATGAACATACACTACCTGGCTCTTGAAATGGATTCAGTGATTGCTGTGGAACCTGAGGGATGCAGAACCCTGATAAAAGGATGTGTAAGCAAGCACAGATCAGGAGCTGTCACATCTCATCTGCTTCCAAGCCCAGCTGAAATTTGTATTGACAAGCTGATGCATTGCCAGCTTCCCTTGCGTCTCTGAATGGTCCCATTGCTACACAGGGTCTGACGACTCAAACTGTTCGTTCAAACAAATCTCTCTAAAGCCATAAGTAAACAGTCCCTGAAGGGTACAGTGCTGAGCTTCAAAACTGAAGAAAGCAAAGGACATATTAGAATTTTGCATTTCTTTCATGCTTTGCCGAATTATCTCTTGTTCTGTCAAACAGCCAAGAAAAATCGGCCCATTACAGCTCCAGAGCAGGATTGGTATAATTGGCTTTGTGGTAACTCATCTATTTCATAGGTTTTGACTTTGAATATTTGAAGTCATGAGAAAGAATGAGTAGTTGAAACCTAATTTCTACTCTCTTTTCTGCTACTTGTCCACACAAATCAGCACCAAAATAAATGACATAAATAAAGAGCTAGTCATTGAGCAGATTAGCGAATCAGTAAGCTGTGTCTTGTCACCATTTTACTAATGATTCTCTCTTTAAATTCAGCATTATTAATGATTAGCCATCACTTTTAAATTTGTCTTCCAGATCACTAATCGCTCTATGCTTAAGAACGCTCTTCTGATTTTGTTTTTGCTGGCAGCATGCATTTAGCCATATGCTCGGCCTGCGCTGCCTGCCAAATTCCTGCGTTCCAGGGCTTGTTAAGCTGTGTAAAATGTTGTTGTTGACTTGAATGTTAAGGAAAGTAAGTGACTGATTGCACTTGTTGTTATAGCCATCTGTGCGCCTGAGCCAGAGCTCTTCTCCCGACAGTAACCGTTAACGCAGGCAAACTGTGACAGTGTAATGCAAAGTCATTTGTTGGGCTGGAAATATTTTCCAGCACCCGCACTTCATCAGTAGACTTTTATGAAAGCAGAAATATACTAGAAAGGGCCAGAATCTGTGATCCTTGAGAAGAATTCATCCTGACTTCAGCTAAGAAAAAAGTCCTTGATTAGAAATTGGTGGAAAGGCACTGGTGGATTTCTTTAACGAGAGGAGACAGTAGAGAGTATCAGTACTGCAGCTATGAAGGCTCTTAAAGACATGCGTAAACACCATATAGGTTTGGGGAATGCAGCAAATTGCGTGTTTCAACCTCTGTAGAATAACTATATTAAAAATCAGGTAAAAGAAAAGAGAAAGCCTAGTAGGGCACGATTAATTGCCCAGAGTGAGACTGTCCAGGGCTCCTGCCTGATGAATGCTTCCTGGTGTTTTGGTCAGGTTTAGTATGAGATCTCCAAGAAGACTGCAAGAGTTCTTCATTTAATAGCAATAATGTCTAAAATGTGAGCTGGCTTTAATTTCATGCGACTTTGCTGACCGCATTTATTGCAGGAATATGTATGCTGAGTTAGGAGCTGCTGGGAAGTGTGGTGCTGTGGCAGGAGCTCTCGCCATTGCTGCCTGAAGTGGCTGCATGCAATGGCAGAGGCAGAATTTTACATTTAGCCTCCAAGATTTGGGACTCCGCCATTTCCCTTAAATGAATCTGTATTAGTTATGTTGAGGTCACCACTGCAGACATGTGATAAAGGCATGTAATGCTGAGAGCAGCTTAGAGAACTTTGTAGGCTTGAATCCTGCAGGCATATAAAAGTGCATACTTAACATGTGTAAGTTCATAAAATCCGAGTGTGTGACCGTGGGCATGGTCTGACAGTGAGTCTCACTACTTTCCCCTGGAGAGGTGAAAAAAAATCCAGAATTTGTGCCTAAAATAAAATCTGTTGTACCACAGCTTCTCATATGATATAATTTGATCATCTAATCATTTTGACATCTAATTTTCTGTTTTAGCATTGCTTTAAAGGTCACTGCATCTGGCTAACACCAGACATCCTGAAGCAGGATGGACACTGGGGGGCATGGAGTAAGTTTGGCTCTTGTTCTCGCACCTGTGGCACCGGGGTGAAGTACAGGACACGGCAGTGTGACAATCCGCAGTAAGTATACATACACCCATATGTTTTTCTGATGTAGAGTGAATGAATGGCAAGAATCCTTGCTCAATTACTAGTGCAGTAATGCCATAAAGGATGTTGACTTGTTAAATCTGACCTACAGTGTATGTTGTCAGAAATTCTACTTTTGGCCCTTAGCCAGTCACGAATCATCTTTATTTCTCAGTTTCTCCATCCATTAAGCTGGTTATGGAGTTACAAGGATCTTGAAAGTGCTATTACACTATTGCATAAAGCACAAGTAAAAGTTTAGGGCCCTATATATGTCTTGTTTTAACATGTGAGCATGAAATAATGGCAATGATTTGCTGGATTTTTTTTAAAAAGTGCGTATACCTTTTTAAAATTTTTGTTAAATGCACCTTTTTGGATATTTCAACAAGAAGGTCTTAAAATACTTTCAGACTGTTTTCGTTCCAAGTTGGAACAAAGCTCCAGAGATCAGAACCTTCCCCAAAGTTAATTTAAATAATATTGAATTGTTTTGCTTCAATAACTTCTATATGGCTCATCTAGATAATGTAGAATGATTTAATTTCAGTAACACTGGTAGTATAATATATTTAATATAGATTGGTATGTACAAATGATATGAAATATATAATTATTGCTATATTGTGATACCATAAAATGTCAAAATCCTAACAGCAAGAACTGAAACAATTGTCAGAATTAAATGATTTTACCAGACAGAATATTTTTAACATTGACTTTCTCAGTTTGTGCGGATAAAGTCATTGAACTTGACTAGTGTCAAAAATCATCTTATCATTGATTAAAAAAAACACTCAAGTTTTATGAAGCAGCATTTTCTGATGGAAATTGTTCTGTTAAGAAAAAATTTACCAGTTCTAATTTCAGCCTTTATTACATTGGCAACATGAAAGTGACCTTTATAATTGTGGGCATGGTTTTAGTTGTAAAATCTATTTTCATGTAGGAAAAGCCTAATGTACTATTTAAAATGTTTTCTGTGTTCCTGGAAGAGGGTGCAAACCCAGCTGCAACTCCTGAGCTCTGCGTTGCCAGACCTGCCAGTGATCTGATGCGCGGCTGCCCGGGGGATGCAGCACTGAGTTGGGCTCTGTATCTGCATTTGCTGCTGGCTTAGGGGGTGAATGTGAATGAATCGCTTCATCTGCTCGTGGTGTCCTTTCCTGGGACACACCAAGAAAATGGCTTTTCTTGCCTTTATCAAGTGGTTTGAGGCTCTACTTGCAGAAATTGCTTTTTAAGAGCTAAATAGCAACAGTGGGCTTTTAAAGGAAATACATATTTTCCATACCAGAAATACATCACTGGCTTCATCAAATGCCTACTGACATGACTAGGAATTAAATTACTCCTCAAAGGATTTGATAGACGCTTGATTCATGCATCAATGGCAAAAATAACAATGGCTTTCTCTCCTGCCCGCAGTCCCACCAACGGAGGCCGCACGTGCGTGGGGCCGAGCTATGAGTTCCAGCTGTGCAACAGTCAGGACTGTCCTAAGGACTCTGAAGATTTCAGAGAGGAGCAGTGCCGGCAGTGGGATCCTTACTTTGAGTATCAGAACACGAAACACCACTGGCTCCCCTATGAACACGTCGATGGTGAGCGGTCCCTTTTTCCTATGAAAAGTAAAATCAGTTGCAAACACAAGTAAAAATTATATAAGGAGGGGTAAAACTTCTTCTGGGGAAATCGTGCCTCACAAATCTGTTACAAGTTGTTTGGAGGGATTGGTGAGTATCAGTGTATGAGTGATTCAATTCATATAATGTACTCGGATTTTCAAGAAGCTTTGGGCCCTGTTCCCCAATAACTGCTCTTAAACTGTGTTATCATGAGAAAAAATGGAATGGTCTTGCATGGGGGTGTGTGTCACAGAAGGATGGATGCTGGGAGCATGGGTGCTGCTGAGCATGGGTGGCAGTGAGCAGGGAAAGGGAGCAAAGGACAAAATCTGCTCAGGATACAAAATTACTCAGGTTAATTAAAATAAGAAAGCCCACAGTGAGAGCTGCAGAAGGACATTGTGCCGCTAAGTGACTGAATGTGGCGAATGAAGTTTGGCATTGATAAATGCCAGTAATCGATATGGGGATAAAAAAATGTGTGTATATGTGTATGGGTCTATACACAAGGTGGGCTCTGAAGAGAAAGGTGTGGGAGTTGGGGATAGCTTTAGGAAAACATCAGTTCAGTGACTGTCAAGAGAGGGGTGCAGAACACTGATCTGCCTCTGTGTACCTGCATGATGTTTCTGCATTTTAAGTGCCCCACCAATGCAGCTCAGGTTGTGCCCATCTCACTGCTGCCCCCATTGCTAAAAAACCCACAGCTGAACTCAGAAAGGCCCAAATAAAGCAAACGTAAGCAGTGACTTCTGGATAAGGAGAGTTTAGATAAACTAGGACTTTTCTCCCTGAAAAAGTGATGATTTAGATTAAAAAGGCAGAGTTACAGAATTGTGAGTGGCATGAAGAGCCTGAACATGGAATGATTTGTTTCTCATAACACAAGGCTGGAAAGGTCAAATAAAATTATCAGGTGGCTGATTTAAAACAAATAAGAGGAAATACTTTTCCACACAGCATATAATTAAACTGGAATTCATTGCCATGGGAAGTTGCAGATGCCAGAAAGTTTTGAAAGTGATTTAGAGAAATTCTTGAAAGTTCTATAATCCATTAAGAGCTATTAAACACCAAGCTCCAGCCATGACTTAGGAAGTCCCCAAGCTGCAGTTTATGAAGAACTTGGAGAATATTCTGAGAAAAGCGTCAGGTTTGTTCTTACATCTTACTGCAAACACTGCTGGCACTGTTGGAGGCAGGCGTTGGGTTGGGCATGTGCTGGGTCTGAACCAGTATGGTCAGTCTAATGTTCTGGCATCATGGCAGAGATCACCTCTTAGAACAAAAATGTTCCTTTTCCTGTTAATGCCTCTGCTTAACTGTCAATGAAAGTGCAGCTGATTGATTTGGGCCATGAAGGCTGTTGCCGTGCTATTGCCACGTTGTGCTGAAAACATGCCAAGAAGAGGTTTTACCAAATAAAAAGGCAGAGGGCAATGATTCTCAGCTTGTTTGGTGAGGAGTGCAGGCTGCTCGCCGTTTTTAAACCTGGTCACTTCATTAGAATGGCGGGTGCTCCAGGGCAGGGTTGGCCTGGCAAGGGGCAGGTACCAGGCGCCCGAGCTGTCCTCAGCCAGGCAACCATCTCTGTGAGGGGAAGGGTCACTTCGGGTGAATCATTTTGCATTCCAGTGAGACGATACTCTGCCAGAAGTTAATAGCAAATTCCTTGTGATTAATTTGCCTGACTTTCTTCCTGAACCATTCCCAGGGTTCCCTCATTCTTTTCATGCCATCTTGTGCAGTCTGAGATTTTCAGAGGCACAGACACAGCCTCACAGCTTAATTTCATGAAATAGCTTTGCTGGCACAGGGAGAGGGGATGAACACTGTGGCCCGCAGACCTTTGCTTCTGCTTTAGCCTTTGGAACAGTCTGCTGCAAAGACCACTGAAACTAATCAGATGTTTTTTCTATTACATTCAATGGCTCCTGGGTCAGAAACCAGCTCACTGATGTCTGAGCACTGATCACTGGGCACCGCTGGTTTCCCATATAACTATGGTATAACTGCAGCCCCCTTTGTGCGAGTTACATTTACCAGTGTAGGGTTATTAGAGGGAACAGCTTTTGTGTGAAAACAAGGCCAGAGGGTGGTTTATGTTTGAACTCCAATATATTTAAAATTCCCTTTTGTAAAGATAAGGCATATCAGTGGCATACTTTGTGCAGATAATGCAGTCGTGGCTCAAAAGCGACATAAATCCATACACTTGACACACAGCTCAGCTGGACGTGTCTGACACATTGTGTATGTGATGGGGACAGAGAGGAGCATCTCATCCTGTGGCCAGAGAAAAGCTACCAAGCTGGGGTACACCCCAGTGTGTGCTTGAGCACCCTGGTGCTGCACTGTGCTGTGGCCTCTCTCCTGCTCCAAGCCCGCTGAGCACCCCATTTCCCAGCCTCCTCAGGGCTCACATACCCCTGTGCCATGCATCTGCCACAGCACTGTAGAGTGACATTGGCTATTAGCTCCCAGCCTCAATTAAATGAGAAGGAAATGCATGGGGAGCAGGG
Source organism: Nipponia nippon (assembly GCF_047370975.1). Classification (NCBI taxonomy): domain Eukaryota; kingdom Metazoa; phylum Chordata; class Aves; order Pelecaniformes; family Threskiornithidae; genus Nipponia; species Nipponia nippon. Next base: position 12,784,537 of record NW_028262333.1, on the reverse strand, counting down.
AGCAGACAGGTATATGGTCACATCCATGCTTCTGCACCTCTACTATGCCCAACATCAGTGAATAGAAAGAAAATAATTCTTTACAATTAACAGGGTGCAATTTAACGACACTTGCACATTTATTGTTCCCATGGAGCAATGGGAAGAGAACCCTCTCTAAAAGAAAGCCCTTGTACAGAATTGTTGGCACCCAGTCAGACCTTCTGATATTTTCATTTAATCACGTACAGTGAATGGTATGTGTGGGGTGGGTGTGGGTACATAGGCGGGGGGGGGTGTGTGTGTACACACGTCTATGTCTTGTGCATAGTTTAATGTTTCTAATATATGCAAATACATTAGATCAGTGATTATTATGATCTTAATAGTCCCCTATTAAGAATCTGCAAAAGTACTGTAAAAAAAAATCTGTAAAGTACCTGTTTTAATAGTCTAGACCCTACATTTTTAGAATGACATCTCTGCGTTGTTCAGGAGCAGTAACAAAGGTCTCTGATATACCAATACCCAGTGGCCATGAGGACATCAACAGCAATAACAAGGACTTTATTAAAAGAGGGCAGAGGCCATGGAACTGTACAGGAGAAGAATGCAAAGGGCCTGTGAAGATCTGTTTTAACTGAACTGCTATAACGGAAAGGTCGTTATTGTTTTAAATGGTGGGAAAAGTGTCCCAACTTTTAATCTTGTTAAAATAGCAGAATCTTTATTTGTTTCATCTAACAGAAGGGCCATCTGCTTTTCACGGCCAAGGAAAGCATAGTGAATCCTGTTATGGGGCTGGGAACAGCAAGAGATATGGGTAAAATGAAATACACTGGTGGCATACAACTTTATTCAGCCACTGTCTAGTCATTTCAGCTTTATTTTTTGTTCTTAGCTCTTTGGAACAGATTAGGAGAAAGAGATATGCTTGTCTGGCTGTTTGTACATGTGTTAGCAGTAAAAAAATGTTTTTTTTCTGAATCTCTCTGACATCTCATCTTGTTTAATGATTTAAACTATCATAAATACAGGTACAACAATGAGGGAGAATTAACTTCATGTTTAGGAGCAAACGGTATGGCCCAGCTGTCTCTGAAGACGTTTTGGATGCCAGATTCACTCAGTGTTGAACAGCTGCTTTTAATGGCAAAATGACTTTTGCTTTTTTCAGATTTAAGTACAGTGCAGGTGAAAATGATGCAGAAACCTGCATCTCTCACAGGTAGTCATGTAGCAGACTGCGGAAACCTCTGCCAGATTGCATCATGCGACAAAGGATTAAATAGAGGCCCCCCAATCAAAGTAAACGATCTGTTATCTTTAAGACTGTCTCCTAATGATGACACATGGGTGCTTCATGATTCAGCAGTTTCCAAATGATCACATAGCCTTTGAAAGGGGATAAACATCAATGATTTATGGGGTACCGTATTGTGTTCTGTGATATATGCAAGGAAGAAGAGAGAGCCAACACTATTCCAAGTACAATTCACAAAGTCGGCAGCTAAACTATTAGAGCTGAACACGCATAATTTGGGTCATTTTATTTTTCAGCTAAGGAAAGGTGCCACCTGTATTGTGAATCAAAGGAGACAGGGGATGTGGTGTATATGAAAAGGATGGTACATGATGGGACCCGCTGCTCCTACAAAGACGCTTACAGCATCTGCGTGCGGGGAGACTGCTTGGTAAGCTTTTGATGGTTTGCTTCAGAACTTAGTATTGTGAAAACAATTAAAATGGTAACTTGAGTGGTTCTCTCCAAGAATGACTATTTAAGTAAGTATAATAACGCTTTGGGCAATAAGGAGATTTCATTAGGATTATTGTCACAATATTATGTGTGATATTCACAGTTGCCATTACATTGCATGTGATTCAATTCCAACAGCACCTACCTACACAAGTAATATTTAATGCAGTATTTTAAGATGAACTCTTACCATTAGCTTTCAACGAAAGCTTTTCCTGCTGAGGTTTAGTGGGAGTGGAATGTACAATGAAACAGGAACATGCCACAGCTTTCAAGGAAAGTGGTGTTAAGATATGGCTGATGTGCATTCTCTCTGTATTTGATCATGCTATTTTTAAAAGATCAATGACAGTTCCTCTAAGTTGAGATCTGCCACAGGTCATCTTTCAACAGAATTAGAGGCTCTGACTTAGCAAAGCACTGGTGGAGGTGCTTATCCTCACATAGATGCTTTGATTCTCCTGGAATTTAAGCATCTGCTTTAAGGTAAGCTGAGGCTTAAGAGCTTTTCCTTAACAGTGCTGCTTTCCTTCAGTAAGAGGACCACTGTGAAGCATAATATAAAAATATAATCACCTGATTGACAGCTATAATAAGAACTGGAAGTATTAAAACCTGTTTAGATGTTGGTCGTCCAGGAAAATACTACGATTTTTTTTTTTGTTGAAGCAGAAGTCTGGGTTTTGATATCTGAAGTGAAGGGTCATTTGAATTGAAGCATGGATAAATACGAATTACTGGTTTTCTCTTTTGTGCACAGAAAGTTGGGTGCGACAGGGTCATAGGTTCCACGAAGCAGGAAGATAAGTGTGGTGTTTGTGGAGGAGATAATTCCCATTGCAAAGTGGTGAAAGGAACATTTTCAAGAGTACCAAAGAAACAAGGTCAGTGCATTCAGTGTGTTTTGTCCTGGGGAATTCAGGGTATTTTTGTTTGATCTCTTCTGTTTCATGGAAAGTACCAGAGCAATCACAAATCATTTACGGCATCGCTAATTCCAATAAACTCTCTGGACTTTATTTTGAGATGTGTCTAGAATGTGAAAATAAGACTTTTGTCCAGTGGGCAGTTAAGTCTGCTGATATCAGGGCCTGCGCATGCATAGAGGAGGGCTTCAGTGCTCCGTGTTGGAGAGCTATGGACTTACTGTGCTGCTGATGTCACTCAGCTGCTCCGTCTCAGTCACTGGAGCACTGCCATAATATGTCGTCATCACTCACTGTCAGACAGGAGCTTGCATGGTCTCTCTCTGTGGGTGCATATGGCACTTGAGGCCTGTTTTAGTCTGAAGCAAAGTCAGTTTGTTGATGATACTTAAAGCATTTTTCTTCTGACCCAAAGCCCTTTGTCCCTGTTATGTTCCATCATCTGTCACAGAAATAGGGATGGGAATGACACTGGATTAGGTTCAGCTTGCTGTAATACACCCTGCTTTTAGAAAATAAGATTTATTTAAAAACCTAAGACAGACTCTTCCTGTTCATGGCATACTAACCAGTTACTATCTTTTCAAATACTACAATAAAGGGCACATTAAGATGTTTGAAATTCCTGTTGGTGCGAGACATTTACTTATACAGGAAACAGATGCCACCAGTCATAATCTCGGTAAGTATGTAACAAGTTGGAAAATTTTCAGTCACCATGTTTTTTTCAGCTGTTTATTTTTGTCTCTGGAGCTTCGCAATGTGTTTATGCGTTTGTTTACCCAATATCTTCCCACACCACATACCTCCTTTAAGTATGTTAAATTAGGAAACTTGTTTGGCAATTTGATTTCCCTGTGCTGTATTCCCCGGTGTCCTAGCTGGAAGATCCCTGCATTGGCATGTGCACACATGAAAGCTGCTGGAAGAAGAGCTGAATTACATTAAGGGGTGCACCACATTATCTTTGTGTGCATCTCATAACATGCTTCCCATCCTCAGTCATTTCCCAGCCACATCCAAATCCGTTTCAGGTTCTGCCCCATTGCTAACATCATCGACACAAGGCTGCCTGATCAATCACACAGCTTAGAAAGTAATTGAAATCCGCTCCTTGCGGTGCTCTGTAATCAATGCGAAGCAGTGTCTAGTAGGCTGTTATTAATTGGAAGAAGATTCACAGTGAATGGCCTGCTAATTGTATCGTGAGTCATCCCAGCTCCTCGCCAGCGAACACTTCCCTTGCTGCTCAGTGCAGCCCGGCCCCGTGGATCAGGAGAGCAATCGCTCGTCAATTCAGACAAGGTTCTTCTTTCAGTGTGGGCTAAGCAATACACAAGGAACATGAACAGCTTGCTCTCTGTTGAGGCCAGCGCTGAGAGAGCAGGATGCTCAGGTAGCTGCTAGAGAGAGAAGGGAGTTAAAATCTGGTGGTAAATGACAATCAGTCCCTGCTTCTTCTAACGAGGAGTGCAAATTTTCCATCTCGGGAGAAAACCAAGAGTCCTTATACAAAGGTGGCTGAAGTCTCTCCGGGTGAAGGATGGGGCATTGATTACAGCTGAACCAGAGGAATCAGGCGCTGTGTGCAATGGCAGATGCCTGCAAAGCAACAGGAGCTTAAGCAGGGCTGTGGCGGTGTCAGGGCTAGATCTGAGCAGGAGAATTTATACAGTTTCTAGCATCTCTCTCTCACTGTGGGGACCCGCTGGGGGTTAGCTCAGTAGCCTTTCTCTCATGGAGCAGTAACAGCCGCCTGAGCTGCCTTACAACATGTCAAAGAGCTGAGTAGCTGTGGGACCCCCACCAGCTGTCAAATTGGCTTGGATTTGGCCAGTGGATTCAGAAGTTGTTAGTTGGGAGCAGGCAGACGGACACACACAGTGCAGTCGCGCTGGCCTTATTTCTCTGGCAAGGCAGGCTATGAAAAAGAAAAAAAAGGACAATTGATGTTTCTCGAGCTGATCAGGAAAGCGTTCAGTGAAACACCTGAAAAAGTCTTTCCAAACCTGTGAGGGAATGGAGGGAAAATGCAGACTGGCCTTTTCTGCTTCTTCCACTGGGACAAGAGCAGAACAAAACGAGATGAGAAGCAAACCTCTTGTATTCACTTTTCTTCTGTTGTTCCTAGCAATTAAAAATCGTGAAACGGGGAAATTCATTCTAAGCGAAGACAACTATGTGCCAGACTCTAAAGTATTTATTGACATGGGCGTGGAGTGGGAATATAGGAACGACGATGATAGAGAAACCGTGCAGACCATGGGGCCACTGCGTAATGGAATAGTTATTCTGGTAAGTCAAATGAAAACCATCTTCCACAGAACACAATGTCAGGATTACAGAGCCATAATGTGCTATAATATATTTTAGATTCCACTTGTGAGTTACAAGAAGACATCTGCTTCAATTATAAGACAATAGAAGGTGTATTTTAATTCCTTTTTCCTAATTCATTCATTGCTCTGTACAAGAGTTGTTATAACTCAGGGTTATGCATTGAGCAACTAACTCTCCCAATTTCCTTTGGATGGCTAGCAAATGGCCACTGTGTAAAGACTCTCCAGCTTACTTACCATATGTGATGTGAGCATTAGTTAAAAAAAAGTCAAAATGGTTCATATCAGATAGATCTAATAGCTCCTCCTCCCGTCCACGTTTTGAAAATGTATCCTGCAAAGGCAGATGCAGGATTCTTGTGCTTCCAGGCTCACTTTGTCAGGGCACAGCCAGTTTGGCAGTTCCCAAACTCACCCGACTAGATTCTTTTTTCATTGCAAACCAGCAAATGATAGACTACAATGAGTAGGAGTAGATTGATTCAGAATCCCTCTGAAAGCAGCTGTAGTATGTTGATCTACACCAGCTGAATGTCAAAGGAGGAATAAATATTATGTTTTCAAAGGACCAATATTTTGCACTTCATTCACATTGAGTTCCGTTTTCTGGGATTTGTCTTAGTGCAGTGTGATAGCAAAAACTCTTTCTAAATAGTTTATATTTCTGTCAGGATTAAGTTACAAGCTTCACAGAATTCCCAGGATTATCGTAAGAATATTTGCATTTTATCAGAAATATAAGCAATTTTCTTCACTGCTTTCAGTTATCTGTGCAGTTGAATTTGCCTTGTCTTTTAGTGAACTATCCATTATCATTTTTGTACAACATTTCCTTCCTTTATGATGGGATATGGAAAAAATTTAGTATTGTGAAGTCAGTCCAACGCTGGCAAGAAAACTCAGTCTAAATCAACAACAGTCTTTCTTAATATCCAGTTTAGAAACTCTGTGTCATAAGGATAGAGATACTTTTTCATCAGGGAAAAAAAAAAATGTGTTGAGTGCAGCTAAAAGGTTTAAATCCCTCTGGGGATGTTTTTATATCTGAGCCATGATGATTGCTATTTCACGGCATCTCACATAGCTTCTGATATCAGTCTTTCAAATCTTTTTTCCCTACATTTCTTTTGCTTACTAGGTGATTCCTCACGGTGGTGCCAAGGTATCTTTGACTTACAAGTACATGATCCATGAAGATTCCTTGAATGTAGATAACAATAATGTCTTGGAAGAGGACTCGGTGTCATATGAATGGGCTTTGAAGAAATGGTCCCAATGTTCAAAACCCTGTGGAGGAGGTAAAAACAAACCCCCAAAGCATTCAAAACTGATGAAGAGAAAACTGAAAGAATGAACACCATGTGTGGAATTCATTGCCACAAGACATTAGGGAGACCAGGAGTATGGGAGGGTTTTATTTAAGTTAAGAAATAGATAAATAAATAGCAAATGGAGTTAAAAATCTGACTTAAGTGGTTTTGGGGGCAGATCTGGGGTGGCTCATTTCTGATTTGTGTTTATGAAACTGAAAAATTGTACAAATGTGCAAGATCTGGATGAGGGTTTCCAAGCTGCAAGGGTGCCAAACCTCAAGGTGCCATGAGGCAGCACTTAGTAAATCTGCATCCTGTGACGTGGACCTTGCAATGTGAAGACCCCTGCTTTTGGGGCCAGATGCATACCCTGATGCTGTTCAGCAGGCTGATGGGCAGGTTGCAGCCCCTGAATGTGGCTGTGCAGAACGTTTTTGAAATGTTAGATGTTATTGTTTTTCTCATGATAGCCTGTAGTGAAAAATAAAGGAAATGAGCAATTCTGGGTGCTAAATCTACATGAATAAGTGTTTATTCGGTGCAATTTACAGTTCCTTTTGTAGTGTGTTCACCTGTAGTTCCACCTGCAACCTTTAACAGTGTATGGGCAGTTTGTTTGAAACCTGAGTCGTGTGTAAGATCTCCCAGTACTGAAAATAAGAGGAGTGTCTTTCCTCAGGCTACCAATTCACAAAATACGGCTGCCGGAGGAAGACGGACCACAAGATGGTTCATCGGAGTTACTGCGAGTTGATCCAAAAGCCTAAGCCCATTCGCAGGGTGTGCAATCTCCAGGAGTGCTCCCAGCCCATGTAAGCATCACTGCCCACCAGCACTGCTCGGCGGCAGCTGCCGGAGGCATTATACCCCGCTAGCACTTGTCAGCTGAAAGAAGGTGACTTAAGCTTCACCTCTATGCATCATTACAGAGACCCAGGACTGTGAGGATGTGATGCTATATTCTGCTTGTAGAAATAGTATTTCTGGGACTGCTGGTTCCTATTACTTCTGAAGTAAGTTGGATTAGAAAAGAAGTGCTATCTTTATCCAGACATTTGTGTTCAGGCCATCTTGAGGTAATAAAAAATAGACATAAATTCAATTTATACCAGTTGATTTTACGTAGTGTGAGTTAACCATGTAAGAACAAATTTACAGAGTGCTACATAAGAAAACCAATGTCATACAGCCTCTCAAATCAAAATCTTCCTAAAGTTCACAGCATATTTTTGAACATTTAAACACAGGGAAAAATATTTGGCCTGCTAGATTTCTGTGGCTGCCCTTGTACAGCATGGTATGCCTGTTGTACCTTCACCTTTGCTATACATAGTCAAGTGTTATAAATATTTTAATTCATATTTTACAGGTGCTTTTTTTGACTGGCAGCAGGTTACTCCTGCCACATGTAGGACTCATATATTCCTCGTGTTGCTACTGTAACAAGAAAGGAGTATGTTGATCCCAGCTTTTATCTCTGGGGACGAAGTCTAGATTCCAGGAAGCACAGCAAATGAGTAGAACATACCACACAATATTTCCTAACTTCCTTTCAAAAAAGATTTGAGAGAAAAGTCAAGAAACTGTGCCCCATAAACTCAGCATGGGTCAGGGTTTAACATTTATTTATTGGAAAACTGAAGTAATGACCTAACCGTATCTCAGGCTCTCTGGAAAGGACTGTATTCTTCTTTCAGCTGCAAATATAATTGGACCCAGGTACGACAAAGACTCAATAGGATCCTAAATTGTAGTTGGATTCCTGAATGTTTCAGTCACCTCTGTTTCCATAGAATGGCACTGGAGCCATTTTGAGCATTTTGCACTTGTACATAGGAGAGGCAATTATTGAAGAGATTTTATGAAGCTCTGTGACACCCGCTACTCTAATATGCTGCTTCCTCACTGCTGGGAAAAAATCATTTGTCTCAGAAGTCACCTTAGGATTCATGGCTTTGTGCTCCACAGCACTCGCCTTCCTCCACAGCTGTGTAATTTCAATAGGCTACAAAGAAAGTTGGGTGAAATTGCCACTTTGCTTTTTGTTTAACTCGAGCCTTTAGTGCATTGCCTTGTGCCCATGCTATTTCTTGACTATTTCTAAACCCAGGATTTTATGAGTACTTTAGGACAATTGCTTCAAACGGGATATTTCTTCAGACGATATATATTTTGTGGTTAAGTTTATCCCATGAATACTGTTTGCATTGAACAATGTTTCCTTCTTGCAGATCTCTGCAGTCTGTAAATATTTACAGACTGCTGTATATCTTCACTTACTTGATTATAACGAACCTTTCAGTAGTCTACATAAATGTCCTGTGGTCCTGTCTGTCCTTGTTGCTCTTCTCTAAGTTCCGTACAATTTGTAGCTGTAATTCTTGAGCCAATTTGGATGATCAGTGAAGTTTTCAACTATGCCACATTACAAACCATAGGTTTCATTTTTCAGTGGCAAAACTGATTGACAGATTATGAACTCAGACCTTCTGATTTTCAGTGGAGTGTTGCCTTCCCCAAAACCAAACATTTATGATGCTGAGGACCCTGATTTGCCTAAGCTCAGCACACACAGCACTGACGGTGTAGCTGGGTTTGCCAGTGCTTCAGCAGTTGGTGTCTAGCATGGCCAGGGACATGGTCCATGGAGTATCCAGATATGGGCCAGGTTGGAGCTGCATTTCTAGCCCAGATGTTTTGGATTCACTTCTGTGGGAACCAGCTGATTTTTCAGGGTCACGGTCAAATAACCCTCGCCATAACTGCTTATGGTTGTTCATATCTTTTTCGTTTTCCATATCAGAACTAGTATTAACACCCTATTAAACCTGTGTTTAAGAGCTACGGTTCAACAGACAGTTTGAACTCATCTAATGTAGGAGAGAGAGAATTTTGCTCAACTTATTCTCTTTTCACTAACCCAGATGGGTTACAGGAGAATGGGAGCCTTGCAGCAAAAGTTGTGGGAAAACAGGATATCAAGTACGATCTGTCCGATGTATCCAACCCCTACACGATAATACAAATCGGTCTGTTCATACCAAGTACTGCAACAACGACCGTCCAGAAGGCAGGAGGCCTTGCAACCGGGAGCTTTGCCCAGCGCAGTGGAGAACAGGACCCTGGTCACAGGTCAGTCTCTTTCTGGAGGTCTCAAGCAACTAACTTCTTATAACACAGGGGAGAAAATCTTGGCGTTTGTTCTGTGCTTTCTATTCAAATGCATTGTCACAATAATACCTACACGGAGGGTGTATTGCATCCACTGCTACTAATGCCACAGAAAGTGAGTTAGATGGAGAGATGGTGGTAGTGAAACAGCCAGTAAAGCCATCCTGCAGTGATGCTGGCTGATCCAGACCCCGTGAGCCACCCATATAAGATGTCAGCATCAGAAACGGTGACTTCTACCTGCTCTTTGTTCTGTTCGCAATCATTTACCTGTTGACTTAAGCTGAGTTAAGAGCGATTAATTCTTTTATCACTGTTTTATTTTCTTTCAAGTAAAGAAGACTTTAAATCTTCAGACACTATGATTAAGGGCACCTAAGGAAGTTAGGCACCAACACTCATGGAGATTCAAAGGTGCAAGCACCTTTGATGTAAAGGCCTTCAGCAGATTTAGCTGCTCAGCCTCATAAGGTTTGTCCGTAACCCAAAGGACAGAGTTTTTCTCCTAGTTACTATGGAAATACAGGGCACCTATTAATGAACCTGTTTTTGTTTGCCATTGCTATGGGCAAAACAGGATTCAGTCACTCCCATAACAAGTGTCAAGAGCTGGGCATTTTGGGTTTTCCATCGCTGGCTCTTTGGCTAACTCACCGTGTGAGCAAGAAATGCAATGCCACTGTGCACAGACTGTTTCTTGCCGGAGTATTTACTAGAGCAATAAGAAGCTCCATCTATTCATATTTGCAAGCCTCTGCAGTCATCAAAAGGCAAGAAATGTGAGTAGAATATTGCAACATTAAATTGTTCTTATAATTTTGATACACAGGATCCTTACAGTTCATCTCAGCATTTCTCCTTTAAATTGCTTAAAAAACATGGCTGCATTTGGAGATACAACATTTTATTTTGGAACCGTGCCATGCAAATAAGCACAAACAATTTTTATCCTCACTGGATTGAATAGGTGTCACAAACAATGCGGTCCCTGGTGCACACTGTGAATAGATGCCTCACATTTACAGTTCTTTGTTTATTGCTCAGACCATAAGCTCTTTCTTGGAGTGTTTCACAATTACTGGTATATCACAAAAAGCAGTGGTTCTCCCTCTTGCTTAGTTACTGTAGGTACTGTGGTGGTTCACATAATGTACCATGTCGGCTCAAATCAAGGGCAGTGGTTTAAAATTTAAAATCTAATTTCTAATCCATTGTTTCCAAAGGGTGGCTGGGTGTCTAACTGGTGCATCTCCTTTCAGTGCTCTGTCAGCTGTGGCAACGGCACGCAGGATCGCCCGGTCCTGTGCCGGACCAGGGACAATGCTATTGGCCTTTGTAAAGAAAATAAACCAGAGACCGTAAGGATTTGCAGACTACCTCCATGTCCAAGTAAGTGCTTGTCTTCTCTAGCATATATTACTTGCTGAAAAAAAAAATCTCTTGATTTTATTTATTTGAAATGCCTTCCTCGAATTTATACTTGTGTGCTACATCTGCCTGGGGTGGCAGTTCTCCATAGCCCCAGTTTTGAGCAGGCTTTCCAAATGTAGAGCTGTTGTGTGGCCAATGGGCTGCTTGGGCACATGGTCGTTCTCACGGTGGGGAGCACCACTTGCCCCAGGACAGGATGAGAGGCTGGGGCAGACCTCAGCACAGCGGTGATGGCTGGATCTGGCCAGCAGACGACAGCTCCCCTGGGTGAGAAGCACTGAGACGTGTTGGGCTTGGCAAGAGGCTGCTGGGTTGTGGCTAATCAAGGGCATTGTGTATAAAGATGCCTCTTTGTTTTACCAACCTCCAGCAACAGTCCCAGGCTTCTTTTCCATTCTGTTAAGCACAAGTTGTCTTCAGGGGTTATCTAACTCAATTTTTTTAAGCTGTAATAAACTTGTTCCTACTTAGTCCAGGACACTAATGCCTTTATCCCTGTTAGTTTTTCAGCTGTTCGCAAATGATACTTGTGAGATCATTTTCCCTACGCCTGTTATTAAGTAATTCATATTTTCCTTTTATTCCTGATGTATTTCTCAGGGTAGCTTTTGATTCCTAATTAATTAGAAACAAGCTGTCAATTATGGTCTCCAATACAAAGATTTTAAAGAGACAGTATAACTAAACTAGACTGGATGTGTCTTAGGACATACTTAATGCTACTGTGAGAAGTACTACTGGAGAACTGGCCTTCAGGCTGTCTTCAGTGTTGGCTGTCAAGTGCTGGGCACAAGTTGTAGCAAACTGGCAAAACAACACCCTCTGCCCAAAACTACACAGCCTGGTCATAATCCCCCCCAGGCTCCTTCATCATTGGAGCCCACTCACGCTCTTAGCTTATCTGCTTCTGACAGGTCAACTGCTTAATGCTAACATATGTTGTGTTACATCTCTTTTTTCCTCTATTCAAGGAAATGTTTCTGATCCTTCAAAGAAAACCTACATGATACAATGGCTGTCAAGACCTGATCCAGACTACCCCATCCAGAAAATATCTTCAAGTAAAAGACCCATTTATAACTCTGCCTTTGCCCTTAAATGCATGCCACATCGAATGTGGACTTTGCCTTTTGCTCTCTTCTTCTCTCTATGCGGAAAGTTACCTTGACTTTGCCAAGTTTAAATCTTGGGCTGAATCTTTTTTTCACACCAGGCACTTGGTGCTCGGTGTCTTTCTTCTCTGGAGCTTGTGTAGCACTGGTGGTGGAGGTCTTGAAGTGTTGGATGTGTGAAGTTGGATCTCCATAGTATGTTGCAGTCCTCTGAAAGGGAGCTGGGATCAGTTTGCTTGTTGCTTGGTGATGGTGAAAAAAGGCTCTTACTGGTTCATGATGTTCAGTTTGATAGCAAAACTGAGAACTTATTGTGAATGTGATCACATCACAATAATGACACCTTGTAGTGCTAAAGTTCTCCTTTATCTAAAAACCCTAAATCTCATAACTCTTTAGTTTGAGTTCGCTGACAGGGTAGTCTGATGAGTGAAAGAATTTTTTCATTCCATTTTCCTTTGCGGTGCTGTTGCTTTACTCACCCTTGCTGCTTGTTTTTTATTCCTGACCCTCACATTTATGTTTGTAACCCATGGAGGGCTCACTGGGAAGCAGAAGCTCAGTTTCTGTCAGTACCTTCCGTGCTGCTATGATGCCGTCTCCTCTCGCCAAACTCCTGGTGGTGGTTTGAAATATTTTTCCTTGAGGAAAGCTGCTTTCATTTTTCCCGTCGCACAATTTTTGCCAGTTTTGCGTACTTTCACTTTAGAAAAAAAAACGAAGCCGAACAGGCATGTCCATATTGAAGGTTGCGTGGTGGTGTTTTTCTTAACCTGGCGGAGGCAATATGATGTTTTCATCGAGTACAATGTCTCCAGCTGCTCAGCATGGAGCTGTTTATACTCATTACATCTTTGGTCTTTTTTCACCATGTGCATGTCTGACTTGACTGGTACGGGGGTGTGTGTGTGTGTGTGTGTGTGTGTGTGTATACTCTATAGATGTGTCAACTGGCAAACATAACAGTGTGAACTACTACAGAATTACCTCAATTTTTATTGCTTTTTTTGCTTAGAAGAAGAATTTTAGAAAAATGCCTTAATGTTGAAATGTAAATGGCATTAATTTACCAGATCCAGCTTTAAATATAAACAATACACTGGTACCTTGAGTTAATCTTCATATGGAGTGTTTTTACTTGAATGATAACTGTTAGAAGGCAGTAAATTTAATCCGAGGTTAATTTGCACAGTGCATATCCATATCTTCATCAAGACAGGATTGTGACCTGACTTACTGAAATTTAACTGGAATTCTTGCTTCACCTTCCGTGTTTGTGTTGAAGATTTGGAATTCACAAGTCATAAACCTGTTTGTGACAGTCAGTACCAATAGTAGAATTGTATCAACTTTAAAGCCGCAGTCTTGGAGCTAATTACTACCTTATTGCATTGATCATCTTCTTTGGAAAAGTGGCATTTTTGAATCTTTGGGTCGTCAACAGTGTAGCACTTCAAACTTGTCATTATCATGTGATCACATATTTAAATTTTGCTGTTAATATGATAATTTCCTGAAACATGTTAACAATTTACATGACAAGGTGAAAAAGCAAAGACACTTATCTGGCACTGAATACTGTTATGTAAAATAATTGGTGTTTAACTGTATAAATATATTCATGACTGTTACCTTTAAATAGACAATGTTTAGTGATGTTTCAAGAGATGGGTGGCTATAGAGAATGGTGCAATAAGGTATCTGGGCATTGTGCACTATGTCTATATGCACTTTGGTTTATCAGGGATATTTTATTAGTGTTTTGTATGTATTTAACATAATATTAAAGATGTGCCAATTCAGTTCGCTTTTCAATATTTTTTTATGAGACTAATGTGTACCAAAGTGACTGTGAAACTGATTTATTTTTTTCTTACTGATGTTTTGAAGATATACTTCCAGTCTGTCATGCATACTGCAAGTAAAAATAAATAAAAGTTCAGCAAATCTGGATATTTTGGTTTGGATAGAGGATAAAAATTTCATTCTGACATTCATAAGTTACAGAGTTTATTTATATAATTTATCAGATGTCACAAAACACATTACATAATGCAGTTTTATTTTCATGTATTTTTAAGCTTGACATTACATATTTTTGATAGGAAAAAAAGGCATTTTTCTAAAGGTGCTTTTAGTGATTCTTACAAAGCCAAGAACAGATCTGCCGTGTTGGAACTACATTTAAATGTTATATCTGTTGGCTTTTATTTTGCAAGCCCTTTGGAGAAGCTTGCATTAAGGTCATGGCAAAATGTTCAAAGAGGACTCTACGTGGTATGTAAAAGTGTATATAAAGCTGTATAGACACATGCAGTCCTTTGTATAGAGCTGTGCATGCAGATATGAACAGTTCCAGCTCTTAAAGACTGGTTTGAAAATGTCTCCAAAACCAAGGTACTATTCTTAGGTTCCTAAGGAAGGAGTTGTTCTTTATTTCCAGCAGCATCTCAGTTTGGCATTTGAAAAATATGAAAATGAATTGACACATTTGAAAATAGGAACCAGAATTTTGCTTTTCGGCAACAAATGCATAAATGCATAAATACAATGCAAGGAAGGTGTTTCCACCTTCCTCAGCCAGCACTAGCATTTTAAAGCAGCAGCAACAGTTATTAGTTTATTTTAGACTGATATGTTTGCCAATTAAACACCTATAAAGCCCTATTTTGTTAACTGAGGATGAGTGAAGAGGCGACACCTACACTTTCTGAGTTCACTTGGTATCTCTGAATCTGCTCTGGTTCTCTACTTTGCTGTAAGGTTGCTGACAGGGTAAGTCAGTGTTTGTAGCAGGATGGTGAAATACGAGCTCCAGTAACACGCTGACTTGAGCACGCTGTCTGCCATCGGGTACGCTCTAAATAAAGGCGACTAATTGGAGTTACTCATCCTTTACTGTAAGAGTAGGTGGAGATGTAGTGAGAGCAGGGAGAGAGGCAGAAGTGATTTCATCTCTGTCTCAGCACTCTGGTCACAGAGAAAATATTTTGTTACTGATTATGCCAAGTGTTGGTCAGGCTGCCTTTCTCCTTAGCCCTCTCCTCTCCTACAAGCCCTCTGACTCCTCTTTCTTTCAGCATGGGCTGCGTGTTAGGATTTTTCCTTCACTGCAGTTCCCGATAGTTCCCAGCTCCGTCACTTCAGCCTGGAGGCACAGGAGCTGTAGAGCATGCACATAGGAGAGGACAAGCAACTTTCTCTCCAAGGAGCCTGCTAACCCCTCACCATCCATCCGCCGCCAATTCATATGGTCCTCTACCTCCTCTGAGGTAGAAATCACAAGGGCCTGAGTAACTTCTGAGTAGGCTTCTGTTTATATGTCTCAGACAGTAATACAGTTTGACCAGTTCACCTTTGATGCCTTAGCCTACATTTTGCCACCTGTATTTCAGCAAGATCAGGATCTGCCATAACACCTCTATTATAGTGCAGATTGTCATAACAGCTATTGACAGCTTAAAACCTATTGATTATAATTTTTTCTCTTTTATTACAGTTTTTCAGTCAGTGACACAAAAATTGGGACTTGTTACTGAGTCTCCCAGTCATTAACGGACTGGCTTGGCTCCATCACACTGGAGTTTGTTATTCTGAAAATATCAGCTCCCTTCTAGGAGGAGTAGAAAAGCCTTATGCTAAATGCACCACTTTTCTCTCGAGCAAGGGACATGCTCAGGCAATGCTGCTGTTTTCAGAGTAGAGGTACCTGGCAAAAATATCACTCCAATGGGAGATGGATTAATTCTGAGAGTTACATGGTACACATTGAAATAAGACTTGACTTTCTTGAGACAGTCCAGATAAGTATAATTACCCCTGACCGTGGTTAGTCACTGTTAGATTGCAGAAAAGCATTAAAATGAGGAAAGGTGGGGAAAAAAGATTCCTCAATATAAACCTTGATGCCTTTCTGGGGGTTTAATGTAGCTTTGGCAACAACACAGCGCTATTGGTCTGTTTTGAACTCTTAAGTCAAGCCAGGAATGCAATTCATCGTGGTCTTCAGGGTAGCACTTCCAGAATGCGAAGCCAAAACTTACAGTGTTATGGTCTATAGCATGGATGGGGCTGGTACAAACAGTTCAGATCAGCTTTTGCATCCCTTGAAGTGAGTTGAGTTTTAAGTTTAATATTAAGCCTGATTCTGCTTATAGAAGGCTCATTTCCCAGTTTCCCATCCCACTTTAAATACCAAACCCTCTGCCCGCTGCCAAAGCTTCAGCTGTGTTTCTTTCTCTGATTAATGTGAAGATGCTCTCTATTTATCTGTTCCCTTTTTCTCTTTCAGAAGATCATTGTCAAGGAGACAAGTCAATGTTTTGTCGCATGGAGGTTCTCTCTCGTTACTGCTCGATTCCCGGTTACAATAAGCTGTGTTGCAAGTCCTGTAATATGTACAGCAACATAACAGAGTACAGCAATGTAACTGATTCTAACGTAAATAAGAATAATGTCATTGAGGAGGAGCCCCTGACAACCCTCAGCTCTCCCATAGGAGTGTTCACCACACAGTCTGCCACCAGCCCTCCTCTTGTTTCCAAAACCCGTGCACCTCCTTCCAATGCAACTGAGGAGCACCCAGAAATCAATGCAGTGGATGATGTTCCCTATAAAATTGATGGGTTGGATAACGAAGTACCACAGCACAACATCATTACACGGAGGAGGATACCTTATGAAAGGACAAGGAATCAAAGAATTCAGGAGCTGATTGCTGAGAAAAGGAAAAAAGAGACTCTTAGGAAAATAAACTAAAATGGAAATATGGTGCAAACAACATTTTTCTCTTATAGAGATGTTACCAACATCATAGTATTGCATCATAGTATATAGAGACTAAAAATGGGGAAAAATCAAAGTGGTGCTATGGCAGAGATGCCAAATTCTAAAGCCTACTATAAACGGAAATGACGGATTGTTTCATAAGTGCTAATCTGAACACTTTGATGGCTAGGTTTACAGGGTATGGTAGAGTGTTAGTGCAATATCATTACAGTGTTTCACTGAATCCAAACAAGCTGTAATACCTAGGCCAGGTTAGCAGGTGTCTTGTTTATGGGCTCTTTGCCTTTGTCTTCTATGCCTGTGTAAAACTGCTTGGGAATAGTAATGGGAGTTACACTTAGGATGGAGGAAAAAAGTCCCAAGACATAAGAAATCCCTTTAACACTGACAAGCAGGTGGTCAGCAATCCTGTGATGCCTCTGTGCATTGCATAAACCTGGGCACTAACTCAGCCCCCGGATCAGGAAGGTACTTAAGGACATGCCAGACTGAGTTCAGCTGACTTCAGTAGAGCTGCTCCTGTGGTTACAGCTAGGCATGTGCTTACATAGCTTTCTTAACTGGGACTATGTAAGAAAATATATAGAATATTCTGTAGCCATATATTTATGTGTAAATTTGAAGCTGGCAAACAGTAGTTTCCATATTTCCATAAACAATTCCAAAGGATTCTCCAAAACTTTTGAATACATGCAAGGCATTTAGTAGGGTAGATCCGGCCAACTTGGACTGACAACATCCTAGGCTTTCTGTTTACAATTATCCATATGTTTGATAGTCTTTAAGCTCCTGTAATGCAACAGCCTCAGTGATCTTTGTTGGTTGGTGCTTTTTTTGTTGGTCTGATTTTTTTTCTACCCACATATTGTTTAACTTAAAGATGACTGGACTCTTGTTGCCTTTTCTTTGGTGCTTTGTTAAGAAAACATTTTTTTTTCCTCTCATAGGATGAGGTTATTTTGGAGGAAATAATTTTGTATTATCTTCCTTTCCTTAAGAGAGCTTTATTGGTGCAGAAGTGAACAATTGTTTGCTGTGCCCTTTACATATACACGTACATCCACCCACACACACATGTACTCACACTACCAGGTCTGCTAGAAACTTTAAGATGTGTAACCTGACAACCCTTTGAGTACTTCCTTTCCTCTCAGGGTCATCATGGTTTTCATAGGTCATTTTGAATTCCTGGTTGGAGATCAGAAGATGAATTCAGCTTGGCTCTAACACCGCAGAGACGGGGAACATGCACTGGTTCCTGCTGCGGGTGGCATCTGAGCAGTTTTTCTCCTGTCTCCTGGCTTGGACCCTTCCATTTGTTTCCTCTTTGCTGGTAAAGCTCCTGCAGAGACCAGGGCTTCCTTGAAATCCTCCTTTTACCACTAGGGAGGTCTGATGGCTCCTAGTTCAGATTTTCCAGTCTGAGAGTAAGATCTCATCCTCCAGCCTGAGCTGGTCAGTTTGAAGCAGCGCCAGTAATAAACGTGTATATACAGTCACATAATTATTGGAAATGTGTGGAGTTTCCATCAATGTGTAAGCTGTTCTGTGGCCTGGCTGCTGGCAAAGAGCTTCAGAAGTATTGCAAGGTGAATCACACATGGCTTCCTGCAACCCTGCCTTCTGCCCTCGACCACCATGGCTGAATGAGCTGCTCAGTCTCCTCTTCAGAACAAGCAAGTCCTGCTGGAAAGGAGGCGAGAGCCTGCAGGAGCAGCAGTCTTTGCAGCACTGAGATGTTGAACTGTTCTGGCCAGAACTGTGGCCAGAAGTCTTCAAAGGACAAGACCTGGTACGAGAAAAATACTTTATGGAGATACTAGCCGAAGCAGAAAAGGAATGTTTTCAGCTGGTGTGATGGCATCAAGCATCTCTTCTTACAGTGGACCAGGGTGATATACTTGGGTGAGTGTTTAGGTCCAGCTCAGATGGTATGGGGGGGAGTTACACTGAAGATTGGGAAGCATAACTAGCCTGGTAAAAGTCCAGAGCACTAGGAAACATCTCCTGGGCCAAGCAGATGTGGCTGCAGATGTGAAAGCAGCAGCCAGCACAAGCAACAAAGTAATCTGTTCTGGTTTTGAAAAGTAAAACTAAAACTCCACAGTTTGGCAGCATTGAGCAGCAGTTGGCTGAGGCAGTGTCAGGAGTCTCACCTCGGACTTTAACTTGTGAGACACTAAGCATTTTCCTGCAGTCAAAGGTTGCTTATCTTTAGTTGCCCACGTGGCAGCCTTTGCTCACCCCAACCCTGCTCGCTGGCCTGCCTGCCGTTTCCACAATGCCCAGGCAAGCCCAGTGCTGGCCCCAGGAGCCTTGTGCCAAGGGATTTGTGGCTGCCTACAGACAAGCCAAGCTTTAGTAACAGCGTAGGGTCAGGTCACATCTGTGCAAAATAGAGCAATACAGTAATGAGCACTGAAGGGAAAAAACCCACCATGCTATTTATAAGCCAGGAAGATGTGTCTAAATCAACATCATTCCAGCTGCTGTGCCATGGGAGACACAAGCTGTAGCTGGGCTCCCAGCCTGTAGACATAGTATTTCTTGCCTTCCACAGTTCCTTTACACAGATGTGGTTAGTGTGAAACTCATCTTTTCCCCTTCAAGTTATTCTGCTTTTAGCTCTGTGGACAACAAAAAATAAACCACAACTCCCAGCTTTTTTATAGCCTAGAGGCACATCCAAGCATATGATAAACTTAGGAAAAACTCTCAGAAACCCAAGAGTAGAGAGGGGTTGGGGCCTGAAGTTATGCAGGTGGGGAGGTAGAGGCTTGCTGCCTGGATGGTACCAGTCTTACTCTCTGGGACTTTGTGGAGGCCTATTTCTCTGACCTCCAGAAGCCTGAGATAACCCATCTAATAACTTGTGTTCTTCCTTAGCATCAGGAATAGGCTTAGTCAACCAGGCAATGTGAAGAAATGGCACAGAAGGAAGTGCCCACAGCTCAAATGGTGTCTTACAAGTAGCCTCTTCTGTCCAAAGGACTTCTAAGTTGTGTCCCAATAGCAAGTGGGGCAGGAATTGATTTGGTGCAACTTCAAGTGACCTTTCTGCAAGCAGCCCAAGGAAAGGCCTGTTCCAGTGTGGAGGCCCAATGTTTAAACAGTTTGGAGGCCCAATGCTTAAAAAGGTCTCAGTGGTTCTGTGCTGAGCATTTCCAGCGGTGTCTCCCAGTGGCCAGGACTGCTGTAGGCTGCGCATGCACAGTCAGTTCACAGGGGTTCACTCACTCACACATGGCATGGACACCCTGGCTGAACTTGCAAAGCTGGTTCAAAGTTCAAAAACTTGACTGCTTTGTTCTTTCTCCAGAGTGAGTCAGTTCACAATCCAACAAAACAAAAGCATTTTTCCAGATAAGGTGGAAACTTCTGGTGCATCTTGGAGCAGGAGCAGCCTCCCAGAAGGCTGGTGTGGTGCCATGCTAGGTCTGGTGTTCATTAGGGACTCAATGCAACACCTAGTGGCATCTGCATTTGGGAAGGGCTTGGTCCTTTCTCAGTCTCACCTTTTGGGAGATTTAATTTGATTTATTTCTTGCTGATTTTAATTCTACTGAATATTTCTCTAGCTGTTATTTGGGGAACACTGAAAGATATTTAAAGGAGCAGCTTCAGTCTAGGTTGCTCAAGACAGTGAGATGCTGATGGACACAGACTGGTCCATCTCCTTATGGAGCAGAGCCACCAGCTGCTTTCTCTTTACAATCTTACTGCATAAGGGGGGGGGAGAAGTCTCTTCAGATCAGGAAAGATGCCTTCTTTTCAAGCTGGCATGAGTTTTTCAGAAGGTTTTTCTTCAGCAGTTCCCCATGATGGTGGTTTCCTAAGAACATGTACCTCACTTCTACTGGAAAACACAGAGCAGAGCTCTATTGATAAAGTAAAAGCAGCCCAAGGCAATAGATGAGGTTTTGCTGTCAGCTGATCTTCATTCCTTGTCATGCAGTGGAAATTTTGGTCATTTTTTGGTTGGCTGAACTTCGACAACTGTTTCTTCTTTTCTACAATGCTGTAACTGGGCAAGAGCATCATCGTAGTGTGTCTTCTGTAACCATTTTGCTATTGCCCAGGTACTGCATTTTGAGACATAATGAGCAGAGAGTGGTATTTTAATGTAACCTAATCCCCAGAAACTAAAGCAGATTTATAAGTAAATATATTCCTGCAGAGATCATCTCAGCGATCTGGGCGCTAAAGCAATGTGCTCCCATTAAGCAATGCATTTTGTGATCTAACCAATCAAGTACACAGCTTTCTAAATTGTCATTTTTCTGTTGGTCTAAACTTAAAATCCAAGTGACAGTCCCTTATGAAAAAAAAAAGATCCCAAACCAATTCTGGTTCCTTTGGCTCCAATCTACTGCCTTTTTTTTTGTCAACATTTCTTTAAAAATTTCTGTAATCTATTATGAATGCATCACTTTTTATATTCATATATCCATTCAATATTTAGGATCTCACAACACCTCCATAGAATGCTTTCAGATATTTTGAGAATTCTAGAAATGGTGCTTTACCAGTACTCAAAGGGGTTTATGTTTTGTTTTATTACGTAATGCATTTAATGTCTTATTTACTCACCTACAATGTGCAGTATTAGCTATGTTCTTCTGAATATCTATATGCAACTTCCATTCACTTACATATGCCTTAACAGAAATTGCAACAAATAGCCATTTCTTGTATATTAAAAATGTATATACAAATTAGAATCTTTAATTTTATAATTTATTAAATTCAAATGTCTGTGTTCTTTTGCAAAGCGTTTGACTTTTCCCTGTGCTTTTTTCATTGAAGTAACATTATGCAGAGATGCTGGGGGAGGAAGAACCAGCATCTTCAGACTCAAAACCAATTCAGTTTCTAAAACTTTATCTTAATGAATTGGGATTGGGATACTTGCTGCCAAAGTCCTACGTCCTTGTTACAACATCTGTTATCCAAGGCCAGAAGTCCCGGAAATCACCGGACCAAAACCTCAGTTGATAACTGCATGGAAATTAATCAAACTCATTTAAACCTGCTTGAGGCTCTCAGCCTTTACATTCAGCTGAAATCCATCCTGGTCCATGTATCATCTCATTAAAAGGTTCAGATATTTGGGCTTCTATTCAGGACTGATGAGCAAATTTTGCTTTGCATGTCCCATTGATAATGTAATTGCTCTTTTCCATGAAATCTTTTGCATACATTTTCCTGCCATATCCTGCGTGCTCATAGCCAGGTTCCCTTTAAAGCGTAATTGAATCTCTCCCATCTAATTGAATTTTGTTGCTTGAGGATTTGAAAGATCCCTGCTTACCTTGATTATTCAGTTAGCACCATGCAGTGCATTCAAGTCCAACATGTTCTTTAATCACGTAACGAACCACCTCAGCATTTTCAATACCAAAAATACATTTACTTATTTAAATGCCCTGATAAAACAGCGAAGCAGCCAAAACCTGGGTTTCATTTCATGCGACAATTCATACAATATCCAATTTAGAGCTGTGACAAGGGTTATATTTAATTGGCTTTTGCTTTCCCAACACAAAGATTTGGAGATTTTTAGAGTGGCCATGGGAAAAGGTCTCATGTCCATACCCCAGACATGAGAAACACCCATGGTGGGTTCAAATACATCCAACACCCCTCCCTCCTCCCAGTCTTCCTCTCTGTCTGAAATGCCTAAGGATGACAATTCCAGGAGGCCATCTCTTCCTTTCCTGGCCTGCATCAGCTTTTTAGCCCCTTTGCATCTGTTCTTCAGACTTGGGCAATAACTGGTGCCCGTGTGGGAGCCCGGACAGACGTACACACACACACACATGGCCCCACAGGGGCAGCTCTGGCCCCTCCAGGTGTCAAAGCTCCTGAGCATCGTTTGCCTGGCATGGGAGTGATGCCAAATGCAAAGGGAAGCGACAGAATTTTTTTAACTTAAAAATCTACCTCATCTCTAAGGGGAATATTGTGGTCGTCCCCTGGGCCCTGCTGAGGGACTGTCACTGCTTCATGCAGTGACCGCCCATGACAGCTTAATACCTCTTTCTCCAAGCATATTTGAAGATGAAAGCAGGTACCTGCCATGGGGCTGGATGTGCCTGGGAAGCCATGCTTTGGGAACAGCACCGTGAGTGTTTGCTCCAGGAGCCTCATACAGTTGTAGGCATTATGCTCATGCCCCAAAATCGAGTGGCCCAGCTCAGGTCTCATTGCAGATAATGAATTCCTTCCAGGAAGCCTTGCGCTGCAGGCAGTGCAGGATGGCAGCAGGTTAAACAGCACTGAGTACATCACTAGCTGGCATTCATTTACCCAGATCAATGCAGTGGGTGCATTAAAGCAGACGCTCTGGCAGCGGAAGGAAAGGAAACTTTATCCTAGAAAAGAGAAGCTGTAGGGAGAATGGTCTATCTTTTTAACATAGACGATGTCCGTACAGTATCCTGCTCCCACAGCATCCATAAACACCAGATACTGGTGTTTTGCCTGTCCCTGAACAGGAAGCCATGCCTGGCTCCGTGCATCCCCACAAAAGCAAACCCACCATGTGTGCTACATTGGCAGCAAACCATAAGCTAAATGCCAAAACCATGCATTGCACTGCAAAATGGGTCTCAACATTTGCAGCCTCTGTCTTCTGTGCCTGAGGACCCCATCCTGAAGAGGTGCTGAGAGAAGACCCCACTGTCTTCATGGGAACCACTGCTCTGGCCTTGGAAGAAATAAAATTGGCCTGTGGACTGCTGAGACTGTAAGGGGGCTGGTGCTGGGCATTATCAGGGGGATCAGCTTTTTGATATACAGCATGAGTTAATTTATGGGGTGTGTGTGCACTCCTCTTCCTCATGTGCAAGGGCATCCCTTACTCATGCACAGTCACAGGTGCTGCAGGATTACCTGGAGGACAGTACTTCAAGAAAGACAGGAGGAATGGGTTAGGGATGGAGTTTCTCAGCAGAGACCCTCCAAATCCACTTGCAATCCCACTACCACCAGTAGTTTGGGCAGAGCAAGGAGCCTGTGCTGGTAAACTAGAGCCTCCCTGAGCAAATATTCATGTCTTGAAAGAAGGACTTAATGGCTTGGCGGTGCAGAAACAAGCAGAGTCGGGGAATCCCGTGGCTGGCTCTGCTGAGCCAAAAAAGCAGTTCAAGGAGCAATTCCAGCCCAGGAAAGTAGTTATTCAGGTTATTCTCAATTACACCAGGCAGAATGTAGGTCTTTCACAGTGCCATGCAAATCCGACTGCCCCATCCCACACAGCGCGGGGGGCACAGTGCGATTTCCAGCCACCCACCTGGGGGCTGCTGGCTCAACACTTGGCTTTGCTTTTAGGGGCTTAAAAAGTGGTGCAGAGCCCTTCTGGGGGCTGAATGTCTGGAAAGCCCACTGGAGATGCGTGTGGATGTGCATGTGGTGCGTGTGTGTCCATTGCTCTCCTGTGCTCCCCCTCCCCCTGGAGCCCTCCCCACCACCCTTCCACATGCCTCCTCCATTAGCAGCTTTCCAAAGCCGAGCGGGGACTGAAGCAATGCAGACACAGAACCACATGAAGTTCAAGCACACTTCTAAAACTCATTACAGCAAGAAGCAGAGCAGGAAGACACGTGGGAGAAACCTCATCATAGTTAATCTGCTGGTTTTTAATGCTTCATCAGCAGAGTGCTCCCACCAGTCTTATGCGATGAAATTGCACTTTGCATCTGTGCTACCCCGAGCAGAGCTTGAGTTCCCGGCAGACCGACAATGGAGGAGCCACTCATGCTGCTTTGCCTATCTGGATGCAGAATTTCTAGTTGAGTTACCACTAGATGGTGGCACGGCACAAGAAGTACGGTTATGAAACAGCTGCTGGCCTTTGGCACCAGGGTGAAAAATCCCTTGACTGGGTGAGAAGGGCTCGCCGCACCCCAGCGTTGCAGGAAGGACCAGATGGAGTAAAACCCACTCAGCTCGATCCCCACTGTAGCATGAACATATTCGAAGATGCTTTTGTACTGGTCTGAAGAACAAGCATGAAGCCCGGAGGAAAGAAACAGAGACAGCAGCAACAGCGGAGAAATAGAGCCATGATCAGCCCCGCTACCCAAACCACAGAAAATAGTTTAGGAATTAAGTTATTCTCTGGGAATGCTATTTCTTAGGACATCTAAACACAGCCCACCTCCAGCTGATGACAGAAAGTGTAGAGAATAGTAACATTGCAGGGTTTTCCACTGACGGTTATCATGAACTGGTCTTGCAGGTTTTTTTTAGTCAGGCAAAGCTCTTTTATTAAAGAAATGCAACAGCTATGGTGGACTTGTCAGTGTTAGGTTAACAGTTGGACTTGATGATCTTAAGGGTCTTTTCCAACATTAACGATTCTATGATTCTATGGGAAGACAAACCTGTCTCAGGTGAGCCGGCAGCTTGGATTAGCAGCCAAATGCTGAGCAGTTTGTAACAAATCATTTATTCAGCAAAATGGGATCCGTTTTCTTTTTGCAACTGACTGGGATGTTCTTGCTGTTGTTTGTGATTAAAGAATCTCTCATGCCACAGAAGTCATTTACGGCAGGTTTACTCAAATTGTTTGGGTCCTTTGTGAGCTCTGCCATGGGACTGACTGGCACAGCTTCCAAAATAAAATTGATCTCCATCTTTAAAGGATGGAGATCCCACGGCCTGAAACATGAAAGCTGGACTTCTGTGCAGTTGAGGTCTTCAGAGCAAAGGGAAGAAAACACGGGAGCTGAGCAGCCACCCACTCTTCTGTACAGCACGTTTTTACTCTGACCTTGGTCCGTCTGGTTTATTTTCACCACGAGGAGAGGTGGATCAGTAGTATGGCACGTTTAGACCCTTTCCCCAGCCAGCACTTCCAGAGGGGGTTTGGAAAGGAGCTACGCAAGTGAAGTGCAGTTCTCTGCAAGGCCTGACTGGCAGGAAACAGCTTGTTGCTTGTAACAGCATTTGCATGGCTTGCTGCTTCCCTTGGTACAGATTTCTGATATTCCAGCCACCGCTGGCATCCCCGGGCCACACTGATGGGTTCGGGCTTCAGCAGCTGCTGCAAGCACCTCAGCACCCCAGGCAGGGGTTTTCATGGGACCCCAGGTAGGCGAAGGCTTTCAAGTGATGGCAGCACAGTGTCCTCACCGAGGCCTGCCATGATCGACAGCGCTCAGCTTTCCAGCCTTTTCATGGGGCACGTCCAAAAGGGATGAATCTGTATCAGCATTCAGGCACTTGGAGGTGGTTAGGTGTTTTGTTGGAGTCTGGCTGTGCATTATTAGAATCTAAAATGATGTATGGGAAAATGCATGCATAAAAAGATACAATGTAACCTTATGCAGACCTGTAATAATATAAATAAAAATATTTATGTTATTTCAAATAAATATCCTGGGCTGGATTCCCAGGGGAAGTCGCCAACAAGCAGCCACTACAGTTTGCACTTTCTGAGACTTCAAAGTACTCTAAAAACAGTCCACACTGCCACCAAGCTCTGTGCCGGCCGTGGGCAGCCGATGAGAGCCAGGCTGACGAACCCGTGACACTGGCATGTCCTAGAAACTCCCAGCGAAGGCTCCCTGGAGTCATTTTCCTAGCTTAATTGAAATCCCAGTGAAACTGAGTGCCTAAATCACTCCAAGCCTTTTCAAAGCTTCCCAAAAGGACTCCACCCGTGTTCCCAGCTGGCCAGAGAGCTCAGCTCCTGCAAACGAGCCTTGTGCTAAATGGTGATGGGCTGCAGTAACCCAGTCCTCCAGCAACTCGTTCCTTGCTTGCAAAAGACCAAGAAATACCTGGTAATTTCCAGAAAATCTGTGTGCCTCAGTTATAGTGTCTGTACAAGAAGCCGCCACCAGTTACCGTGTGAGCTGCAGTCAAGGCAACAGCTGTGGGTGTGACATTTCTAACCCAGCTCTGTCTGGTTAATATGAAAACAGCTCGCTAATGTTTCACAGGAATATCTTTGCTGCGTACTGTGGCGGCTGCTTGCTGTAACGCACGGGAGATTAATGGGCTGGGGGATATAATTAGAGAACACAAAAAGCTGGAAATCTGGCACAAATCGGGTCAAACCGTTTTCCTTTCCTGAACTTTTAATGACAAACATGCAAGAGAGAAGCAGCTCACTGCACCAAGGCTTGGAGGTGCTTGGGGTCATGCTAACCCCGTACCCCATCCCTGGCAAGAGCTAACGCTACAGCAAAGCCCGACAGTAACACTGCTCCCTTCCTGACACTCTCTGACATGTTTTTAGATACCAGCTCGCAGCATGGAAGCAGAGTGGCAGCATTTTCTGATCATGCATCAGTCACAATATTTGCTAGTTAACCAAAAAGCCTCGTTTCTGCAGGCAGGAGTGCAGCAAGACTGCGTGTGCGGGCCGATGGCCGTCCCTTTGCGATGCTGGTGCTTTTGGGTGCTGCAGCTGCTCCAGGAGGAGGAGAGGGCAGAGATGAGTGGAGACATAGAGCTGCCAAGCAGGGTAAAAAGTGCTTAATAAAAAGAAAAAAAAAAAGGCAAAAAAAAAAGAAGTGAATTTATAGTTCTACTGTTTACTGCGAAAGCTTGAAACTGGCACCCTAAATGTCCCTTGGAGACCTCGTAATCAGAAAGTGAAGGGAATGGACCTTCAGTTTAGTGTCTTTTTGACCTGGTTTTGGCAGCAAGCACAGCCTCCCAGTGCAGGAGCTTGAAAACTGGGATTTCTTTCAAACTGGGATTTTGCTACTGCAGCCCAGGGCAGTGATGCCTGCGTCCCAGGGCTCAGCTGTGTCACCGCAAGCATGAGCAGAGCAGCAGTGTGGCATCATTGAGCTGTCACATCAGTGCCACCAGCTCTGACCTGCATCCAACCGGTGAGCTCAACACAGCTGCCCAGCTCCCCCAGCACCCGTGGGGGTATTGGTTTGCCAAACCAGGCTGGAGGAGCTCCCCTCTCACCCCTCAAAATAACAATCCTTGCAATACTCCACAGCAAAAGTTATTTATGAAGCAGCCTTGGCAGTGCTCGTGCCCCATCAGGTGGGCGCTGGCTGTAGCCAGCAGCACTGCCGCTGTCCCAGAGCACCCCGTTTGGCATTAAGAGTATTTTTCCTTAGAACACCCAAAATGGGAATTGACTTTGATATCCATTTAGGGCTTCCGAAGATGAATTGGTTTGTTTAGCCGAACATCAACAACCTTCCAAAATGCCCAAAGGAGAGCTGCCTGTTACACTTGTGCAACTCTGCTAAACTGTTTGAATGTAAGGCTTTCCCCAAAACTGGAAGCATTAAAAAAAAAAAAAATCTAACAAACAGAAAACCAAACAAAAAAATAACTCTACAGCATTTAGATCTCAGACACTCAACCAAGCCTTGCAGAATGAATAACTCGTGTTTTCCTTGGCAGCTTGGGCACCACTGCTGTTGCTGTTTTCTTTTGCTATTAATCCCATCTGGTTACAGTTTTCATGCACTCAGGAATGCTGAGTCACCGGGCTCTCTCACGGGAGTATAAGTACAGGAGACCGGGATGGTTTAACCAGAGCCGTCCTCAGAAGTGCTTGGAGGAAACCTGCAGCAGTTTTGCAAAGAGACAAACAAGCAATTCAAAGGTGCATCTTTTTTTATATTAACATTTTTTGAGCAACCACTTGATGAAGGAGGAAACTAAGCAGCTGTGGTTGAGGTAAAAAAAAAAGGTATTGCTGTAAATTATATTTGGTTAATGATAGCTACTTTTTAAGCTGTATCTGGTATTTTTAAATTCATATTTTAATCTTCCTATCATCAAGAATGTAAAAAAGATGATAGAGAACAAATCAGTTATACTGGGGTTATCTGAGTAATTCCAATAACAGTGATTTGAATAAATGTGATTTTCCTACAGTAACACCAGATGCCTGGAAAAAAACTAATTTTAATAGACAGAAGGGATTTTTATTGCAAACTCATATTTTTAGTGTAGTTTCATAAAGAAACACCCTGATCCTAATTCAGTTGCTCCCAGAGCTGCCGCCATCACAGGCAGGGTGGCCATGGCCAGCCTGGCGCCTTGCACCACCACGGTTCCACTTGCTCTATCAGACCACGCAGCCTTTGAGGAGACGTCTCCAGCCAGGAGGAGGAACTTTCCAGGGGAGGGGAACAATCTTGAAGAGTTTTATAAAAAGAACGTATCCATGCACATCTGCACATGTAGAATTTTTTTTCCAGATCAGTGATTTTCCTCATGAAATGGCTTTCCCAAGCTTTATACTGCAGCTGCTTAGAGTAGCTGGGGGTCTGAGGATTTTTTTTCCATTTGATGGTGATTATGGTGCCTGCAAGCAAGAAAGAGAAATCTAAGCTCTAAGTTGTTACTACAGCATGATCCCAGCTGATCATTGCTGCTAGCAAATTTAATGCATGAAGGTTGAAGGTCATTTCAGCTAACTTCAGCTGTTGGGTATCAGAAGTCCAGACAAAGAGCTTAAGCTTCCACACCTTGTATATTTAAATGCTAAGTAATGGCTATTTCCAGAACACAAATAATCTCTGCTTTGAAGCACATCCTGAACGGATGCACAAGTCTTTTGAGCTGCCTATTTCTTTCCACTGGAGATAAAGAAAGAACTTGGATAATGAGCGTGAGCTTGGGCGACCAAATCAGCAGTCAAGGCCAGTTCCAGCCTGAATGCTGGTAACACTGAGAATATTTGCATTAAAACTAAAGCAGTGATTTTTAATCTAGGATTTCTGTTTTTCTCTTCACCCCTCCCAGCAGCTCAGGACAGGTGGTGTGAGGAGCAGCAAGGTTCAGAAACGCAGTGATGCTCTCTGGCCTTGGTGACACAGGGATGTTGTGCAGCACGGCTATTCCCTGGTAATGAATAGCAGCTACCGAGGCTCCCTCTGAGGACAGTATTGGGAAATAAAAGCATAAGGAATATTCTCCTGCAAAATAACTACTCACCTTCCCACCCAACGTGATGCTGCAAGAGAGGCTATGAGAGGGATACTGGAGTTATACGAGAATTGCAGTCAGTTTGCAGCACATTAATAAGCCAGGAAACAAAGACAAATCTCTGCTGCCCAGAGACCTGCAAGGTTGGATGCTGCCAGTCCTCCTGGCAAAGCAATTTGCCTCAATGCACTTGTGTGGTCTTGCTCAGCGGGCACCAGCTCAGCGACACACAGAGAGGGGTGCTACTGGGGGCAGCAGGGAGAGGGGGGTTAGAGGCACGGAGCTCGGGAAGGGACAAGGCTGCCAGAGCTGCAGCAGGGCTGGTTGCCGCTGCACCTCCGCAGTGGATGTATGGCTCAGCGCAAAACTGGGAGCAGGGAGGAAGAAGAGCAGTGATAACGATGCTGCAAGCACCCCCTGCTTTCTTGGGCAAACCTGGTGAAGTGGCATGAATTTGCTTGTGAAATAAGGCTGAGAAGGAGCAAAAGCAGCTCAAAACCTAAGGATTCACCATTCAGCAATGAAATACGATGGTACTGTAGCTCCTCTTTTCACACCCCCCAACTCAGAGCCTCTCTGGCAGCACGACCATGGCACCGCATTCATGTTTCACATGGGGAAATAAAATAAAGCAGTGGAGCAGCAGGGATTTGTCGTGGACCATCCTGTCGGAGATGGGGCGGCCCTGCCTCTCTGGTGCCTGTTTGCCGTCCCGATGCTACACAGCATTTGTCAAATGCGGGCTCTCCGGCAGGGCAGGCAGCCAGCTGGCTATATTTAGCAACAACAACAAAACAGGCAGCCGAATCAGCTGACTGGAGGCAGGGAGCCTGCTGCACAGTTGAGTTTTAGACAGCACATACACTGCACCTAAAACAGTGAGGGAGCCAGGGAGAGACGCGGGAGCCGGGGGAGCTGAAAGCTGCCCATCCCTTTGCACCAGGCAGCAGCACAGGTAAGGGGAGGGCATCACAAAGGCTGGGGTCCAAACGTGGGCGGTGTCCCGGGTATTGCTGGGAAGGAGCCAGGATGGCCGCAGCTGGTGATGCTCCAGGCATGGCCAGGAGAGGAAGCCACAGGGCAGGGGGGTTGTGCTCTCGGGGGGCTGCTGGAAGCCAGCAGGATGGTGGGTGCCAATGGGCGGGCGGGAAGGTGACCTTGGCATGGCCAGGCTCCAGCAGAGCAAGGCCACACCAGCATGGTACCCAGAGTGAAGTGGATTGTATCTGGGCTGGAACCCATCGGAAGAGTTTTACTGTAAATAGGTGATTTAATTCCTTTAATTAAAGGAGAGAGGGCACGTGAACAGGACTGAGTTAATGATTAGCGCTATCATAAGTTAACACGACATGCCCGTGACCATTATCCGAAGCATCTGGCTGCCCCCCTTGACGCGGGGGACAGAGCAGGCCCAGATACTAACACTGCTGAGCTCGGGCAAGAGGGCGGGAAGGAAGGCAGAGGAGCAAGCCGCTGTCTTAATGCTTAAAGAAATGAGAAAAAAGGAGCAGACAGAATGGAGAAAGGGAAATAAAAAGGTCATAAGGTTTAAAAGAAGCATCTCCTGCTTGTTTTTGGTTCAGCAAATCCCACCTTGGCTGACTTTACCAGTAGCACCTGAGATGAAAAACCAGTAAAAGCCAGCAGCAGCTGGGGGAGGGATCGACACCCTGCGAGCTCTACCCTGGGTTCAGCGTGAGCTGCTCACTTGCAGTCCATCTGTGATCTGCAGCTTTGCAGAGAGGTTCAACAAAGGCAGATTTATTTCCAGCAATGACAAGCAAGACATTAAAATAGCTAGCAAAGCACTTTTGTGTTTAATCACACAACAAAGCTATATTGTGTCGACAGATCATTCACATACAATTCCATTGGGGGGGATAGTAAAAAAAAAAAAAGAAACTGGATCTGGGCTATGTGGTCATTTCTGCCAGAAGCAGAGATAAGCAAAGCACAGGGGAGACTATTTTGAGGGGGGAAAAAAAAAAAATCAGTACAGTTAGCAAATGCTGCAACACGAAATATTTGTAAAAAGGTTTACCTGACTAGTCAGAGCAGTTTGATGAAAACCCATCCTAAAAAAAGTTGAGGATAACTATTTGAATATAAAGGACATGAATTAAATCCCTTTGACTCTAGGTAAGCATTTAGGGAAGGCTCTACCACTCCATAACTACACTTACGAACTACTGGCAGAGACGAAAAATGAAGAAGTTTGTACATTATCACCTACAGCTTCTAGAAGAGACCAGCTGTAATGTCACTGTATTTACGTGATGCCTCCCACGGGGGTAGATCAGCTCCTCTCCTGTTGAGATCAGCTTTTGCCTGTTTGGACACAACATGAAGTCAGAGTCCTGTTACAGTGAACAGACCTGAGGAGTATTAAATAAGGAGAGTAGTTTTTCCCTTGCTGCTACAACCCGGACAGTGAGACAAGCTGGTGCACCTGCACCACGCTGCTTCAGCCGCTGACCCCTTGTGCTGCTTCAGAAAAAAAAAAAGAGATCAGCACCGTTGCTGATCTCTTTAATGAACCTTTTCTTTTCTACTGCACTTAATCACTTGGCTTCTTTTGTATATATGGGCTCTTTATGAAGCCATGGATAGAAAAGTACTGCCAGCAAACTTTTAAAATGCAGTTTCTGTAAACAGCACTGTCTGCCACAAGAAAACATCAGGTGACTCAGGTAGCATGGACTTTGCAGAAACAAGCCTAGAATTTCTTTACCACCGCTGGCTTTCACATGCTGATCATGTCTGCTCTGTTCTTTGCAGCCATGGCACCCCGCATAAGGCTGAGTCTTTCAAAGCCTCTCCCAACCATATGCGAAACCCACGAGGAAGCAATGGAAGATTCAACCAGCAACCTGAAATGCACTGGCAGCACTGCAGCCAGCCCAGACTCATACTCCAGCGATGATTACATTCAATCCATCTGCCACCTCGCCAGACCCACCTTCCCAGGCCTTCCTGAAAGCAGCCATAAGGTTCAGGACAGAAAGACCCTGAAGACCCCTGAAGACAGGTCATGGTCTCCATCCCTTAGGGGGACACATCAGCAAACGTCAAAATGTAAATTGGCCGATTTCATCTCAAACGTGGTGCCACTGGGAAAAGTCACACCTGCAGAAGCTGACTTCTGGTCCAGAGAGGACCCCCTGGCACAGATTTACACCCATGCAGGAGAGCTCTGCTCCTCCAGGGCTTCTTCATACGGTAAAATCTCCAGCACGGGTTACTCACAGTGCAACTCTTCCTCCCCAAACAGTGAACTTCATCCCCCAAGCATGATAGAAAAGGCCACAGGGAAGCCCAACTTGCTGCAAGTGTTCAGTTTTCCAAGGCTTCCCTCCCCAAGACCAGTGCAGAAAGAAGCAGTCTGCTCAGAGCTAAAGTATTATAGAAGAGGTGAGGGAGCAGTTTTAGGGAGTAACCACAGTCAGAAAGAAAATGGCCCTGTGTTCATTACCGGTGAAGAGCTATCACCATGCTCAGCCAGAGGGAAGCTGCTGGGAAACCCAGCCTTGCCCTGCTCTGTAAGAAGGCAGAGTTGTTTGTTCAATACAGCAGGCACTGATGAAAAAGAAGGGAGAGAAAATTCTCACTGTGACAAAAATGTAATGGGTGATGTCCCCACTAAGCAGAGATACCCTGAGTGCTTCCAGGCAGCTAAAAAACCCATGATCTGGGTTTCAGAGCACAGATGCATCTGGAAAGAAGCAAAGGTAAAAGCTTGTTTGCTCCCAGCCATTGCTGAAGTATGAAGAATTAGCTGTTCAGAATAATTTTATTCACAATAACCACCCTATGTTCTAGAAGCTCTCCCTGGAATCCTTACACAGAAAACATGGCTTGAATGTACATGCAAGTCAGGCAGACTTTTGTGACCCATCATATCCCTCTTCAGTGGGCAAAGTGACAATTCAGAGTCTCATCCACTAAGGAAACAGCAACTTATTCTCATTTTGGAAAGACAGCAGTTCATAAAGCATCTCCCCACACCTACTGCCTAGAACTGCCCTGAGCACAGAGAAAAGCTGATGAGAGTACAAACCCCATCTGTTCTGGAGGAGAAGTGATTTGCGGGAACATCACACTACTGGTGTTTTCCAGCAAACGCCAAACAGCCAGATGTTGCTCACACTTGGGTACAGTTATTCTGAAAGGAACATTTTGACCGGTGCTTGGACAGTACTAAATGTGCTCTCTCTGACATATGCATTTACTAGGAGACCCATTATAGATCACTACGTCAACACTAGAATACCACTGGATAGGTCACCTGTTAGTGCAGTACCATAAAGACATACTTTTTAAAAGTCTTTTATGAGGATTTTATGAGGATTTGCCAGAGGGCAACATGGAGAATATTACAACTCCTCTGGGTGGGGATTTTCCTGTTGCTTACCCTGGCACAACCCTGTTACCTTTACTGCTCGATTTACCCTTGGCAGGAGAGCTTGGAGCCCTGGGTGGGCATTGCCGTGGAGTGCTGCGGCTGTCCTGGAGGTGTAACAACCTGCGATGCCAGCTGCAAAAAGCCAGATATCACGCTGGTCTCTGCCCTGTCACACCCGCACCAGCGAGGCTGCCCACCGTGGGCACACACAGAGTTTGCTGCTCAGGTGCAGGAGCCCCACGAGCTCACATGCAGCTCTGCAGGCTCAGCGGCACGACAAGAGCAGCTTTGGCTGAGGGGCAGCCTGGGGATGCTGGGCTGGTGTTCACAGGATCTGAATACAAAATAATAATTTCTGCGTTTCCCTTCATATCTGTGCTTCTGTGTTCTCACCTACCTGACCATGCTAATGAGGCTGTGTTTCGCCTGGTGCTGTGAGACTGAAACACAAAAAAAACCACGTGTGCATGTTATGATCATCCAGTACATAACATACATAAAACAATTCAGTTGCTGTTAATGCTACGTGGGATGTCTGCAGGAAGAGGAGCATTCCCGCATTGCTGTGAGATCCTGGCGTGGCGTGGTGTGGTGAGCACACGGCCAGGTCATCCCCTGCTGCTGCGTGGAGACATCTCAGTCCAGAGAAACCGTCTCTCATCTGCACTTTCTCCTGCAGTCAGAGCCATCTCGCATACTTGTGTCTGCTACAGCACTCTCCATAGCCAGTCAAGAGAAGTAGGTGAGAAAACTGCAAAGCAATACTAGCATAATTATTATTACTACTACTACGAATAAATCTTTTGGCACAGAGGAGAGCAGAGGGACCAGGCTGTTTGTTCAGCTGCAGCTAAGAGGGGAAATACCATTGGAAAGCTGCAATTATAAAAATGCTCACAAGTGATTTCTAAACCACCCTTGAGCAGATTAAATCAGAAGGCAACTTCTGCTCAGTACCAACATGAGTGTAAATACGCTCAAGGATCAAAAGGTGAGCATATTTGAGCTTCTCATTCTCACATCTCTTACCTCAAATATTTTTTCTGCTGTTGAAACTCATTAGCGCTATGGAGCTGAACTGCTTCTTATCTTCATTTTCGAACTAACCACACAGCAAGAACAGAAGTGAAGATGGCTCCAGCTTTTATTAGAGCTGATGGAGAGAGTTGGATCAAGGAAGGTGCCAGCCCGCTCTGCCTCCTCCACATCTTTCCCTTCCGTCTCAGGTTAATGCTGGGATTTAAGTGATGCTTGTCCCCATTGCCATGCTGACATTTTAATTTCTCTCCATGTGAATATTTATGACACTAATGCCTAGCAAGGCTTGTGCCAACTGCATGTATCACTGCTTTTGACAGAGAAAACAAATAAAACCTTTACATCGAGCTGCTGTTTCCATTACTGCAGAAGCACGGATGATTATTTTCAGTGCAGGGCTGGTCCACAGCACATGAGCTTGTGACTTGCCACCCAAACACCCTCTCACCAGGTCACTGGGAGCCAGCTCCCGGGCTCTTTCCCTGCACATTCAATGCCTTGCAAAGCTTTTCTGCCTTGTCAGGGTCAGGACTCCTGTGCCTAGGACCCAGGCAATTGCTTCTCTTAAAACCAGACAACCTGCACCAGCAGGTTCCTCTGGGACAAGCACTGTAAGGGGGTTTGTGGCAGCCCCTTTGCCCCATTGCTGCTGGCATCGGCTGCTGCAACAGCCCTGCTGCTCCCCTGCCACTGAGGGCTCTCCAGAAAGCGACTGAGAGCTGCCGAGGGAGCCTGCAGTCCTACCAGAGGAAAATAAATGAGATGCATTTGGATGGGGTGACATGGCATGCAGTTATACAGCACTTTTCTCCCTGTTCCCCTCTTTGGTGACTGTACTGCCCCATAGATGTACACCTGGGGCCACTGGGAAATGCTCTCCCTCTTTTCCTCTATACGAAAGAGTGGTTGAGGAATCACCAGTCGGGATAAACCTGCAGAAGTCACAGCCTGTTCAGAAGTGCTCCCAGACAAGAAAGAAAACCTTATATAGGAATTTAGGTCACGGAGTGAGATAAAAGCCATGCTGCTTCCTTGGCCAATCTCATGGCAGCCTCTGCATTTGAAGTCACTGGCAGAAAAACCTCATTTATTGAGATCATCAGAACTGCCGAAGGGATTTGGATTAATTTGAATGGGGAATTGGTATCCAAATCCCACTGGCAGTTTTCAGTCTCAGCCTTCGCAACTGGTTCACAAGCAATCTACAGGCTAACGTACAATTTTGCTTGCATGATCATGCAGCCTTTTACTGCTGCAAATAGTAAATGCGTTCGAACACAGAAAATCACGACCAGAATTTACAAACCAGAGATGGCGAGGTAGAAACAAAACTGTCTCACTCTTTCCTCAAATGCTTGTCTTTTAAATGAAAAAGATACAGATTAGCTCAAATCAAAGGTGAGGAAGCAATGGCTCCATGAGCCTCACTAATGAGATCTGATGATTAGCCTTGTATAATGCAGAAGCAGCTCAGAAACTCTTCCAACAGCCACAGCACACAGAGACCCTCATCTACCGCAGGAGGGGCCTTGCCTTGCTGACACAGCCAGCCAGGAAGACAGATGTTGACCAGAAAATAAAACATGAGCCAGTGCAACATGATTACAGACAGGGATAGGTCACGAATGGGTCTCTCTCAGCGAGGGAACGTAATGACCAGAGACAAGCTGGAGCAGATTTAAGGGCCGCACACAAACCGGTAGATGTAGGAGGTGCATAAGTGAGGTTAGCAAAACCAGTTTCTAAAAAGGTCTTTAAATGTGAGCTCTGAAGTTAGGATAAAAGCAGCTATTTTTGTTTTTAAGAAAAACATCCAAATCTTAAAGCTCCTAAAGGCCTAATTTAAGGGGATCAGACCCAAGCCCAAGGCAGAAGGCAGAGTCCCTCCACTTAAAGCACAGGCCTTGTGGATAGTGCATCAGGCTTTCCCCATGCCCTGAAGTGTCTGCAATTGGATTGCTCAGTGAGGGCATATTTTAATTAACTTTGAGCCTTCCTAAGTGGAGAGTAATGATAAATGGTGTACAATGAAGCTAAACTGCATTTAGTGACTAAGGAGGAATCCCTTAGCTTTGAATGAAAACCTCATATGTCCCATCAGCAATGTGATTAATGGCAAAGTGTTTTGCATTTGCAGCTGTAACCACAGGCAGAAGAGCGATGCGAAATGATGGCT
This sequence comes from Nipponia nippon, assembly GCF_047370975.1. Taxonomy (NCBI): domain Eukaryota; kingdom Metazoa; phylum Chordata; class Aves; order Pelecaniformes; family Threskiornithidae; genus Nipponia; species Nipponia nippon. The sequence goes on along the minus strand of NW_028262333.1, from coordinate 12,747,182 downwards.
GAAAGCTTTTCTGCTTGTATTTGAAGAGTCAGATCATTCAAGCCCAGCTCTCTGCCTTGCTCACCAGAGCCCACGTCTGCTTTTGTGGCTGGCATCACTTATGTGGGCCACAGTTGACAGCAGTGATGACTCCTGAAGCACCACGCCTTGGGCTCATGGCCTTTTCCCATGCTCTGGGGTTCTCAAGTATAACTCAATTTGCCTGGCACAAGCTAGAGCTGCTGCAAAATACATGTTGTGTAAATACAGATATAATGTTCCTGGCAATCGCAGCCTTCCTGGAATTAATGCTCCTGGAAGCAACACTTCCGAGGACTGTTGTGAGGAGCTGTAGAAAAAGTGGGCATTTTTGGAATACCATCTAGTTGCTACATAATGTTTAACCAAATGCCATTTAAAATCAAAGGGAGCCCCTAAGTGCTTTGGAATGGGCTTGTAATGGGAATAATGTTCTGCTGCATTTAAAGCACAGATTTCTAATAGCAGCTGATGAGGGAAATCAAATTATTAGTTTATTTATTTGTGTGTATTAGCATTTTGTCAACCATTTCTTGTTTTTGCTTTTAAATTAATCTAGCTGAAAGCCCATCAGCCTGCTGTGAGCTTAGCAAAAACTGTGTGTTAACCACAACGTTTTATCTGCCTGCACTTCACACAACTTGCAGTGACTTTTCCCCTCTGTCATCAGCAAGTCTCTGTTCTGCAAAGTGGGGTGGTCACCCAAGGTGAAAGCAGAACTAGCCAGCAGGGAGGCTGCCACATCTCATCTGGTGGTGGAATATGACATGTACAAGTCAGTTGAGTTTAGCTGAATGTTTTGTTATTTTTCCCTTGGTTACAAGTATGTAGGAGAGAAAATGGCTTCTGGTTTATACCAGTGGTGCTGGGCGGCCAGTTTTATATCTTTCCAACTCACTTGATGGAGCATCAGGTGGAGCTAACCTGGCTCGTGGCTCAGCTTCAGAAAAGGGAGATGCCACATCCTGAGTGTCCAGACTCCAAAGCAATTACATGAGAAATACCAACTTTGCTCAATATGCTCTTCACATTTCCCCTCAGCTCATGCTATAGAAGCATCAAACTGCACAGAAAAAAGCTGTGACATTTGCTCACAGATGGCTTTCATGGGTTAGTAATGCCAGCTACCCACCTGGTCCTGTTCAGCTGGGTGCTGTATGAATGCACGGAGAGCAGCCGTCCCCGACTTGCTGAGCCTATGAGCCATTCAGACCTCATTAGTGAGATTAGCTGGGTGCTTCAGAATAAGGCTGATTTGCACAAAGAGCAAAGGAACCTGTGCATGGTCCTTGCTCACAGCAGAGCCAGTGCTGTTAGTCAAAAATATTCCTGGTCTTTAGGGCAAGCAAATATAAGCACAGGCTTGATCATGTCCAGTTTTGAATCCAGAAACATCCAGGTCCTACTCAGGGCCCAATTTAAGGACAGATGGATGTCTGAGCAGCTGACACTGCAGTTAGCAGCAATTTGGTAGCGATGGCAAAACAAGTTTCCACTCCTGCCCCGGAAGAGCAGGTACAGATGAGCTGGAGAAGCTGCAGCTGGGGCTCTGCTGCTGTTCCCAGGCCCAGTTCGGCCCCAGCACTCCCTGAAACATCTGTAGTGCCACCTCCGCGAGGTGCTACGAGGTGACACGCAGCATGGCCAAGGCGCCGTGACATTCGAGCTGCTCAGTAGCGGTGCCAGCTTTCCTCCCTGTGCGGCTGGGTGCAAGGCACCCCCCCAGCCCTCGAGGGACAGCAGCACCACCTGCCTCTCTGGGCTTGGGCGCTGGGTGCTGCATACACGCTCAACACTGCCTCTGCTCAAAACCAGTTCATTGGAACAAGGGTACAGGGATGGAAAATGAAAAGTAGACGAGTCAGAGAGAAAGCATTAGGCCTTCTTGCTGTGCAGGGTCAGCTCCTGGAATTAATTGCTGCAGGGTATCAACAAGATAAAATTTAGCAGGACTCAAGAGAGGATTAGACAGTCCTGTGATGAGAACAGTTGTGCAATGCTAACTGGGTCAAAGAAATACAAGAGAAATTAAGCGTTGTGCTTCCCTGAAGGGCTGAGCTGGTACCAGCTGGATTTAAAACACATTCCTCCCCACCTCCCCTTCCCAATCTTTTTATAGAAACAAGCAAATAGCAGGATCTATTGCAGTCTCTTCTCTTTCCTTAGAATAATAAAGCACCACCTGCTCTAGGAGGTCCCTGAGAGCCACAGTGATGACTGGTCCATGCCATGGTGTGTGGTGAAACCCTCCCCTTGTAATTTTAAAGATAGGAAATGGAAGTTTTAACTTCTCTGCTGCCTCTATGCTTCAGGTCAAATTGTTTATCAAGGAGAGAACAAGCTGTACAATAAAAGACCAAAGCAGAAACCCCAGTGAAACATGGACTTCACTCTTCAGGTAGGCAAATACACGCTAGCTGCACCATAGAGCTAGCACCTGGAGTTAGCTACCATGGTGGTAGTGGCTGGCAGCTGGGGCACCCAGTATAATCTTTTCCAAAATTTCCTTTTTCATTAGAAAGATGCTGACAAAAATCTATAGTCTTTGCACATTTTTCTGACACCATAAAAATCGTGCAATATGCCAGAAGGCATGGAGCACTGTGTGTGACAGCAAGGGTAGTAAAAGTCCCTCCAAGGTCATCAGCTCACTTGATTAAACTTCACTGTCATCAACAAAAGGATTCTGAGAAAAAAGTCTCGCTAAGCCTAATGCTGGCAACAGAAAATTACCTGGTAATCTCAGTCCAGCAGTGGAAATCTTTGGATTCTGTGCCCAGAGACAAAACCTTTTTCCTACAGTCCATTGCAAACGATACAGGATAGAAAGGAAAACATGTCAACATTTAAATACCATCCCATTAGGTTTGGCAGAAATTTGGGATGCCCATTGCCTTTGAAATTTTGGTATTTGAAACTAAGGATGAAAACAACTGCTGCCAAAATTGCCAAGGAAACAAACCCTCCTCAAACCTCCCCACCATATTCTGTTGCATCCAATGCCATTTGGTGAATTCTAGTGATTTCATTTCAAAATGAAGTTCAAACTCTTTTGCAAAGTTGTACTGTGTTTTCTGTTTTCCTTACTGCCTGCTCTTCCAGGAATAGCAACGCTTAATACGATCTGTCACAACTTTGTCAGACTCTGAGACACGGCAGGGCCGCGAGGACCCAGCTATCAGACAGAACGCTCTAATTAGCATTTATTGGAATTCTTTTTTTTCTCGTTAACAGTATCAAGGGCTGCATTTACACAGCAGTTTGTCACATGTATCTTTTTTTTTTTTTCTAGAGAAGTGTTTCTTGCTTGGATCATAATAAAACATATAAGATTTTACTGCTCCTGGTACAAGCACTTACATCCTGATCGGCAGTAGCTCCCAAGTTATTTCAGCTCCGTTGTACTTCAACAGACAACGCGGATTTGTTGTCTGATATCTTTATGGATCAGGGCCTTTGCAGACATATTTAAGGAGCCACTGCTTTCAGAATCTTAGAGTATTTTTAAAGTCACTATGAAAACAAAGTGCTGCACTGCACACATTTCTCCCACTGGGGACAGAGGAGGGAACCAACCCCCCTGACAGACCGAAGGCACGTTGCTCAGCCTGCTGTGAGAGGTACTGCAGGCAGGACATGGTCACAGCTCTGTACTCCCCTCATACCTTTTGATCTACCTGAATGCAGAGCAATGGCCCCCTTGTGATGCTCCCTCCGAATGATTCGGCTCATGGGAGGTGATGCTCACCTGCAGCACACGAGGGAGCAGAAACCACCGAGGAGCCTGAGCTGAGGACCGCAGGTGTCATCTGCTCTGCAGACCAGATACCCAGGACCTTCAGCAAGTTACTGGCTTTTTGATTATTTTTGCATTCTGCAGAATGCATTCTGTAGAATGGGAATAATTCTTACTTGGGGGAAGAAGGAGGATTTGTAAGATCAGCCAAACCTATAAGAAGAAATAATTATACAGAAACAGATTTTTCATAGCCAGCAAAGAATTGCAGTGGTAGAAGACGAGCATGTGCTGCAGCGCTGGGTGGGTTCTTTCTCTTTATTCATTTCAATAGTTCCTGTAGGACATGAGTAATACAACGACAAATGTAACAACAAGGCTGGCTACCTACTGAAGATGATGTAAGTAGATGAAACTGCAGTTTTCACACTGTCAAATGTGAAAGCTTAATTAAATTGTACAGCCATACCGAAGACTCAGGACTGGACCCAGCAAAAGAAGTAAACCCCGTTCAGTGGAATGTGAATTCCTGTGTTTGGTGCTGCAGGTCAGACACTCGCCCTCCCCGCCTGTGATGTTTCAGTGAGGTAAGACAGATCTCAGGGAAGACACGCTATTCTACACGCACATGTAGTAACTTCATTTTTTGTACTCCTGGAATATCTGCTTTCCCAGTGAAAGCCCAGTGGAGTTAATGGAAAATTTCCTGTTGGCTGTCTTGGGCCAAGACCCAAATTTCTACCTTTTGTTCATCTCCGTCCTCCCTCACTGGTCCCTGGATGAAGGATTCCACCTGAGGGAGAAAATGTTACCCAGAGTAATCCCAGTCCTTCCTGTAGTCTATTACCTAAACTTACACCAGAAATACTTCTAGTTTAATACATGCAAGTGTTTGCAGGAATAGCCCACACTAATACAGAGGTACAGCTTCTCAGAGAGCAGCTAAGGAAGTATAGACCTTCAGCTGTTTTACATGCTGTCTTAAAACACTGCAAAGGGAATGAAAATACTCATGAACTGAGAGACCGACAATCAAAATGGACTTTGAAGGATAAGCATGTTTGGCTTGCTCCTCTTTCACTGGGCAGTGCACCTAGGCTTCTTACTGAATATAGTTGCTGTTATTCACTGGAAAACTCATGACCATACTGAGACAAAGGAAGCTCAATCTTCAGAGGTGTGAACCACAACAGATATTAAATATCTCCATTCGCTTCCTTTGCATGGTAACCTGTAATGCATATTTCTGGGATGTCAGCTCTTCCGTGGATGGCAGCATATGCCCTACGACCTGTGTGAGTCCACAAGCCTGACTAACAAGAAGTAGGTTTGCAGCATCCCAGCACCACACAACCAGGCTGACTGTGAAGCACTCTCACGTGCCACTGGAGCCTGGCTCATGTCCCCACAGAGCCCAGAAAACTGCAGAAAACAACTAAACAAGAAAAAAAGGTGTAGCCTCATCAAGTGACTGATATGTAAGAAGCAACAGCCCTGTCCCGGGGGATACCACAGTGCCAGACACAATGTCAGGCAGGATGCTCCCCTTCACCCCGTGCACAACTGGTATGCAATTCCTGACACTCTCCTCTCCCACTGCTTTATCTGGGAGGGGTGGTAGGGGAGGAGATGGTTAAATGAGACCCTTGTGCATCTCTAGGCTTTCCCCCATCTAATTTGTATCTTGCTGCCAGGGTCAGCAAAACCAGCACATAGCGTAGTTCAGGTCTTCAGATAAAACAGGCCTTAGCCTTCTTGGCCAAAAACCAGACTATTAACTGGTATGCTGTTATTTGAAAAGGAAGAAGGGAAATAAAATCAAATAAATCCAGCCTCTGAAGAGCTATCAATACCATTAGCCACAGTGGAGAAACTGCCATTAATTCACTGTTGGCACCCAAAGGGAGCAGTCTGTGCCTTGAACTAGAAAAAAATAGAAAAACCCTAGAAAAACTAAACTAATTAACTAGAAAAAAAAAAGTGTGCTATGAACAATTAGCTGAAGCTTGAATCTTTGCGGTCATTAAAACCCAGTAGGAGTGTATATAGGTTTTGTTTTCTGTAATGTATATTTTTTACAATAAACATTCAGCATTTTTAAAAGAAATGAATACTGCCCACTCGCACACCAGGAAGATTTAACCAGAGCATACCTTCCTATCTTTCAAAAATTGACAACCTGTGACAGTACTTATTTTGGAATAACAAAATATTCAAATGCACCAAAGGTCCCCATAGCTTAATTAGCTTTACTACTTTCCATGCAAACGGGGTAAGTGAACATTTAGAGAGAGAACAATTAGTGCCTCTGGGTCAGTAGGGGAAGATGAAAAGCAAGAAAGTAACCAGAACACTCACCTCTAATGAAGTCCGGCTTCTCCCAAAAGGTCACCCCATATACCTTGCACATTCTTGCCCTTTCCACTTACCTTCTTCTCAGTGTCTCCTCCTTCCCTCTCTCTCTTCGGACTCAGTTCCAGATGTTTTAAGGCTCCTCTGCTCTATCTGTGTCAGTAGAAAAGAAATGCCATGCAGCCACCTGCATCAATTTGGGACATTCCCACCCACAAACCCAACTTTGTACTCTCACCAAAGACCCAGTGGACGTGGGGTATGAAGGAACAGTAACTAGGAGTCAGATTGTATTCAATCGTATTGAAATAGCTATAGTTATTTTACTGCAAGTTAAGGAAAGACAAATTTTATCCTACCTGGCTTAGGACCACAGGACACAAGCTCAACTCACATCTTTGAGTGAGAGATGATGTTTTCCATATATTCTCTCAGGACAAGACACCAGGCTCTCCATGAATTTGGGCACAGAGTTTCCCTACAGATAGATATCCCAATACTTACATGCCAGGTTAGCAGATATTATTTAAGAGCTCAAAACCTCCAATTTGGAACCACATAACAACTGTACTCATCTTAAAACATAACATTAAGTAGACAAAAAGCGGCAAGCAAAGGCCTTAGAATGATTTTACCATTGAGGACCAAGTAGGTAATTTTCATTCCCATCACGATAGCTGAATTTATAAAGCCAATATTTAATTGGCATGGATGTTACCAAGCCAACTGCTGCCACTGGAGAAGGTTTATTCCTGGGCTTAGAATTCCCGCAAATGCTCTTCAGAACAATTTTACAAGCCGCGCTTTCTGGATGGCACTCTGAAATACGTTCACTCTAGCACCCTGTGCACACGAAGCCTGTGTAACACGCACCATCTAGTGGCAAGACTGCAAATGTGATGGTGGGAACTAAAATCCCACCTGAGACAAAACCAAAAAGAAATCATTGCTGAGGTCTGGAATGGACTCATCACTCTGCTGGGGACTGACAGCTGCTTCAAGACAGCAAATTTTAAAACTACAAACAAACTGAACGCTCTGGGGTGTGTGGTATTCAGGGAAACACTGAACTAGATCATTTATTTCAAAGCAAAGCAGTGCCAACAAACTGAACGTGAGTTCTGAAGAGACACAAGGGTGCCAGTGAGATGTCTTGTGTGCTTCAGTGGTTCGCACAGAACGCATGCTCAGATGTTTTATGTTTTCTGCTGCTCATGATGGGAACATCATATAAAACATGAGAGTCTGCATTGTTACGCATACACTCTCATACAGAGAAACCCCCCCAGGAAGAACGTGCTATTAATATGAACTAAGGACAAGAGTTAGCTGAATCTCATTCCTGAAAAAAAAGATGCAAGAAATCTTCACTTTGTTCCCCTTCTGTGGTAAATGAACGGAATCCTTGAATCCCTGCCTGCTGCCAGGCTCCAAGTCTACTTTGGGCTTTCTGGGGTGGGGAGGGAAGAAGACGGAAAGAGTGGGGTCTACTGGACACAGACAAAACCACTAGACCCTACACTGCACAACTGACCTGACTGACTGACTTGGGAAGGTCAGACGATGGCCAGATATGAAGACATGGCGTTGAGATCTGAGTAGGTTTGGAGGCAGGTTTTCCACAAATGCCGGAGGCGTTACTAACCAGGTCTTCACTTTGCAATCCAAACCCAACTGACTCAAGTAGCTTTTCTGGTCTGCAGATCTAGACAGTTACAGAAAGTACAGGAAAGTCTTTCTGGGATTGTCAAGTTTCTTACATGCTTCCACTTTACTCTTAACGCACTTCGCTCACTTTGGCTGTATGTGCAACTCTTCAGGAAAAGCTTTAGGAATTAAGTTAAAATATAAATTAGACTTCAAGAAGGTTTGAAACAGATATTGGATTTATTGGTCAGCTATGAGTAGGAAAATACATTGGTAAAGAAAAAGAAGACCCTGTATATAAATATAATACTAACTAGTTAAAATTTGACCAAGAAGAAAGTTCCACTGAAGAGAACAGTAAAAGCCCTTGTTTACCATCAGACCATATTCAGTTTCCCATTTATCTTATTGAAGAGCTGCCTATAGACAAATGCAACATTCTTTGAGCTTAGTGCAGATAATGTGCTGGTTTTTGTTACATGAATGGTAAACAAGAGTTAGTCCAGTGCATTACACATTATACAGAAGAACTGTGAATAAAGACTAAGAGATTCTATTTTAGACACTACTTAAACATACCAAGACACTTAAGTATTACAAATTTATGCAACCAAAAGAAAAGAATAGCAATTAACATACTAAAAAATACTGTGTCCGTCTGGATGAAAAAGGCTTGCTACTTAAGCGGTTAACTGAATTTTTTTAAGTTTACAGTGTAATTAGTTTTTTTCCCCCCAATGGTGTCATAATTATTTTGTCTTTCATACAGGTTTTGTGTGGTTGAAAAAGCAAACCGTAGGCTATTTTCTAAGTCTGCTCTAAAAAAAAGAAACCCAAAACTTTAAAGATTTGCTAAAGTTACATCAAAGATGCATATATACTTAAAGTCAGTTCTGTCAAACGCTAGCCAAGTTTAGCTTTTTTTTTTTTGAAGCTGCTAAAAGGACAAAATAATTACAACACACACCAACTTATATGCTCTTTTCCCCCCCTACTTGTGTTATGTTAAAAGCAGTAACTTGTGGTATTAGTCTTGTACTCTAATCAATTCTTTTAGATAAAGGTATATTTCAATTTACACTTTGACACCCAGAATTCTTGGTAAATGTAAATAAAACTAGGTAAGATATGGCTGACTGTACTTTAAGTGGAAAAAAGCCTGGTCTAACCTAAATAAATCCTTTCAACCCCAAGAATGTTCTGTGACTTTTGCTATATGTGCTTTTACAACAAGAACAGTGAAGGTACATTATGGCAACACCCAAAACCACCTCGAACAAAAATACTGCAAATAACCATTTTATGTTAAAAACTATGAAGCAAACATTCTGATTTTGTGAAGACACAGTTTATTGCCTTATTCTATGTTATAGCTGGAAATTGAGACTTTTGAGTTAGATTTGTTTGACACAGGAATATATTTTCTTTGAAAGATTGTTTGACAAAGTTTATCTCAGCTCTGTTTTGGTGCCATCTGGTCTTTCCCTATATTCAAAATATTTCTCCTTCCTTCAGCCCTCGAGTCATAGCTGCAGTCCAGTTAAAACCCAGTGAAGTCAAAGGAGTGTCTTCAATGTATTCAGTGGGTTTTTGATTGGGACCTGAGGGACTAGTATAAAAGCTGGCAGAAATGGTTATTTAAATGGACCCTTAGACTGTAAGGTGACTAAGCAAGAACAGTTGTGTCTCCAAAAGCACAAGGGGCCATATTTTAACATGCTGTCATAAATTCAAATATTTTTTAAGACTAAGCAATACAGGAGAACACATATTGGATAAAGCTCAAACCTTTAGAATCTAACAAGTGCACTCAAGCTCCAGCATCTATTAAAGTAAATTATCCCCCTCTAAGAAATACAAAATGAGTAAGTGCTTCCCTTCCCCTTCTGTAAAGCTTTCTGGACTCATTACACAATCCAGATAATCAGAAAAGAAAAATATAGTTTGCTCAGTTTGACAAGCTAAATTGGCTCATCATCACTGAAAATTGTCATGATGTACATTACCAAGACATCATTAAGGAAACATGAGTAAAACACCTTTTATTCACACTTTACAAAAAAAAAACAAAAACAAAAACAACAAACAAACAAAAAAACCAGAAAAAAAATAATCCTACGCATTAAGTCTACTACAGCAATACTACCAGCATTTCAATGTACTGATTATAAACTGGACATGTTTGATGTTTTCACAACTAAAACCAGAGCAAAATAACCCCAAGAGATCAGGTCCCAGACAAGGATTCAAGATCAAAATTTCTCCTATTGGAATTTTAAAATGTACATTTTACATATCCGAACTGTTTGTAATTTTTACTTTCAGCTTAAAACAGAACGGTTTGAGCACACTGATGTGCTGACTACTTTTCAATAAAATTTTGAATCATTATTACCAATCCACTCTCTTATATATAAAAATTCACAATATTTAGAAAGTTTTCTCTTAATGCTCAGTGTCCTTTTGCTTCCCTGCCCGCAGCTGAAACAAAAGCTGTTTAAGACCAAGCTCTCTATCTCCTTTTTTTTTTTTTTACATTGATTATTCAAGTTGTATTAGTTTAAGGAGATGATAAATTCTCCCCTTTACGATACAAATAGACAAGTTCAATTTGTAAGCTGTTATATACTTGGCTTCATGACACAAATGGCACTGAGGGTACACCGTAACTTTAGTCTTGCTTGACACTTTAAAATTAGACTTGGTCACTTTAAAAAAAAAAAATGATCTGAAGAATTGTCTTTGGGACCTGTATTGAAAATGCATTTATTTTACACTGCTTCATCAATAGAAAATGTAGGGTTGGGGTTTTTTCTTCAAGGAGTTATACCTTCCGAAACTGAGGAACACACTTAAACGAGAGAGAATTCACATGATAGTAATTCTTAGTGGGAAAAACGGCACTGTGCAATGACACTGAAAGAAGCAGTGCATGGGTATTAGAAGCTAGAAACTGTGTACCCATAACCTGAACATGTTCGAAAAGTGTGATATTCAATGCTTCACAAAGGAAAAAAAGATGCCACAGCTTATACAAAAGTATCTTCATAAAATTTTCACAAGTGTTAACATTATTTAAAAAAATAAAAGAGGATGCACAGGATCTCTCTGCATGCACAGGCAGTGCTAGTTGAGAACAAATTTAAGCAGGCACAGTGGAGATAGGACAAGTATTTAAAACAGAAATGAAGAAGCGGTACACAAGTATCCCTACATTTTACTTCAAAAGTTAGAGATGAGAAAAATATCTGAGTGTATACACATCAGCAATAACTTTCAATCCATACAGGTCTACTTATATTCACTGCTTAGCTTATGTGTTCTGCGAGAACGCTTATGCTTTTCTTTTTTTTTTTAATCAGAAATAGACAGAATGTATTTAGTTATCTCTGTAAGATATTAAGATTTTATAGGTTTGGATTTTAAAAGCAACGTTCTCAATTGAAAATAAAAAGTAGTACAAAAGGGCTAACAAAACCCTAACAGTGCAAATCATTAGCAGAGAAAACCTGTGACAACCTCTTTTACAAGCTGGCCTTTGTAACACATGAAAACAGATAAAAATTTAGCCTTAGTTTACAATACAATCATTTTCCAAATCTGATTTTTCTTTTTTTTAAAGTACAAAATCTCATAAATCAGGTTTTCTGTTGTTCATATACAATCAATAAAGGCTAAATTCAAATTCTATATTTTACAAACAAGTCTGAAAAAGGAGGGAGTGAAGTATGGAAGAATGTTCTGTGGATGTTCCTACTGGCCTCAAAAAGTAGTGCTACAGATAACTGTGCAAAGAGAATATACTGTATAACAATTCCCTATTTCAAGGCATGAAAATGTCATGTTGGATAAAAGAAACAGGAAGGTTAATTGTAATGCATTAAAGAAAGGTGCAAATACACCAATCACTGTCAAACAGTATACAAAGTATATTGGGCTCAGAATTGTGTCTGTTGATAGCACCTGGCTTTTACTATGTCTTTAGCAAATAATTAGATTTAAGATTATTAAGAAAAAAAAAAAATCCCTGTTGGCCATACCTCACTCCTCTATATTCAGATTTTACAATTGTACAAGTTAGATTGAGGTTGCCCTCTAAAATGTACTTGACTACCTCCTGCCAGGGAGATGGATTCCATTTACAGGAGGCAGGAAAGGCAGCAAAAGCTCCAGTTGTGCAAAAAGTGAGAAGTGGTCAGAAGGGATGAGTGGATGTGGACAACCACTTATATTGTTCTCTATTAACCAATGATGATCCAAAGGTCCAAGAATGCCAAGTATGTTTAGCTGAGGTTTAGAGTAGAAGATGTAGTCAATAATACCCTAAAACAAGAAAAGAAATAAAATCTATTAGTAGTGTATATTCTTGAGTCAAGGTATTGTTCCAAACAAAAGGTGAGCTCAGTATTACAAGTAACTACCATTCCTTCTTGACAGCACATCATCGGCTTAGGAGAATTCTGTCATATCCCATGGGTTGCTCAATACAGATTAGGAAAACAAAACACTTCTGCTCTGCTTTTGTGGGTTGTCATTTCCAACCTCCTACAAAGCTTCAAATCGCATTCCTCTGATTTTGAAAAGAGCCATCTTTGCTTCCCCTGGGCAATGGAGCACTGAGAGCTTTCCAGTAGCAACATGGATTATTCCTTGCAGTTGACAGCTTAAGCACCCCTGTTGTACTATTTCATTTAGCTTGGAGTATTAAAATACAAAAATCTTCCTATTTACAGGGAAGGTTAACAGCACCCCAACTCTTGCAAACCTATTACAAGTTACTAACAAGAAAAAGGAAAATTTGGTTTCTAGGAGACTGAAGTGTTGGGCACTCTAGTTTGCTATGTTTTAAATATAGACTTGGTGAATTTACTGTTAGCTACCCAAACGGATTAACTTCTTTGTTAAACAATTTCGTACAGCAAATCACATCAGTTAAACTTCAAAATGGAAAACTTTTCCAAAATATCAGCTAAGTCCTTACCTTGAAGTCAAACGTGTAATTTGTATAAGGCATTAGACCATTCTCATAGGCACTCTTCAACTTGAAACCATGTGTAATTCTTCCATTTGTTGTTCCATTTTTCCCATTACAGCTGAAGTTAGTAAGACTTTCATTGTATCTCAATTCCTTAAAATCTTTGTGGTTTGTTTCCACTCCACCAGTGCTCAAGTACTCAACAACACCTATTAGGAGACACATAGACACAAGAAGGTATAAGAAGCATTCAACAAGTAAGTGTGTGTAGATTACTTCAAGTCATACATCCAACCTTATGCATTATAAAAGCAAAACCTGAATACAATATAGTCAGCAGTAGTTCTTATAAAATATTTCAAGACAATGTATATGTATGTCAAGAGCAAATGTCACCTAGGACAAACAGAGACATGCTTTGATTAGAAAAAAGCCAGAAGGTTAATTAGGAACAGACTGATGGAGGGGGCAGATGAACAAAGTGGAAGTAAAATTCTATAGGTGCTAGGTAGGCAGCTTCCTCCTCTCCTCCTCTCTATGCTCAAGCCTTGGCTTTCACCATTCTTTGGCTACAATGTTCAAAAAAGCCAACTTTTGTAACACTACTTCAGATAAAGTTATCTTTAAAGAGGCTGCAAAGCCAAATTGACAAGTTATTTTTGAACAGTGTTTTCTTCCTTTCCATTCCTGTACTGTAAGAGAACAATGAAAACATTTCTGGAAGGCCAGACATAGCTATACTACTGCATAGGCAATAAGGTCACTCACAGAAGAAACAGATCTCTCTTTTCTCTCTTCCTTCTATTTTCTTAGTACATTTAGAGCTTATGATATCAAACAACGTATTATCTAAGTTGAAAACACCTTTAAAAAAGTGAGACCTTAAATTTTAATTTGTTACACACTTGAAACAGTCTAAAAAAAATAAGAAATAGAACTCTTACCAGAGTCTGGTAGAGAATTGAGATCTGCACACAGTACAAGTGGAATGGTTCCAAGTTCTCCCGAAACACCAGGTTTGAGACTACGAGAAGCTTTATCAATAATGTTCTTTACCTCGGACAGGAACATCATAGTCTGAACCAGCTTCACATCAGAATAATCTGGGTCCCAATGCATATGTGCATTAGCTACAAGAACTAGCTGCTTTTCCATGCCAAGATGTGGCTTTCCAGCTAAAATTTAAAATCAGTTATTTACCTTACATGATCAGCAACAAAAAAAACTATTATTGAATTTTAAACAAGATGTTTGAGGGGAAGGAAAAAAAAAAAAACCAAAAAACCAAACCCAGTATAACTTAAAAAGGGTTAATACCATTTAGTTTAAGAGGGTCATACAACTCCTCTTACATCTAAAGTGTTTTAATTGATATAAAGCATTAGGAATAATTGTGTTTCACATTCAAGACCATTACCAGACAGACTATCCTGTTACAGGTAACGCTTACATATTTAAGAATACCGTGAATTACCATAAATAACAGATAATCCTAATGACAGACAAGTAGTGTAGTTCTAAAAAATTAGAAGTTTTCCTCAGGTTGTGAAGGTAAACAGGCACTGCTCATATCTTACTAGGCAATGAGCTCTGAATTTTAAGTTATCCACATTGTAAGTTACCTCTCTTCCTAGAAGTGCTTAAGAGGCTTGTTTGTTAGAATCTGAATTAATAAAATACCATTTGGATAAACGTAACACAGGTTGAGTAGGTACCCACTGCGATACTTATAAAGCCAATTTACATTTACTAAATTAAGAATGACAGGGCAGAAGAAGCAGGTTGTATAAGCGTGACAGTGAAGAAAATAACAAGCTAAACCGATGCAGATACATGACCCAGAAATACGCAAATAACACCGACTCTTTGACACCTGCACATAACTCCAAGGGAAGAAAAAAAAAAAAAAAAAAAAAAAATCACTCAAACGCAAATCTTTATCTTTTAAGTAAAAATGTATAAGCGGGAAAAAATCATCATCATTTAAGCAATACAACTTTTCCCCAAATCCTCTTTGGAAATAAATTTGAGCATACAATGTGCAAAGTTATACCCATCTTTAGAACCTAGTTTCTCTGGTTTACTACAACAAAAGTCAATTTTTTCATTTACAAAATACAATCTATTAAAAAATTAAACAGGACTTACATGACATTTCTATCAATTCCTTTCGCAATTCTAACAATACAGCAACTCCAATGTTATCTTTTGTCATAACTCTGTTCAGCATAGCTTCCGAACCTTCTGAGTTTGCCATAGCTAGCTGATTGAACTCAACAGTATGTTTCTGAACCAAAGTAAATCTGAAAGAGAAACATCATATATGGTTTTCTCAGCAGCCAGATAGAAAAGTAAATGTTATAGATAATTTTCCTTTTAATTAAAGCTCAAACACATTTATGATGCGAAGATCTCAGCCAGTCACATAATTTCATAAAATCCTAAACTGAACTCAAAGGATAGTTTTCCTAGCAATTTTTAGATATTTTACACTAACTTAGTTGGGGGGGGGGGAGGGGGGGGGCTTGTCTTTTGCTTTATCAGAAGGCTGATGTATCAAAAAGTCAATGGCATCTGAGATCTTATTTCAGCAATTTGGGGGATTATCAATTCTTTTACTCAAAAAAAGCAAGAAAATAAGACATTTACTTCATTTTTCATTATTAACGACTAATGGTTGGGACACACACACTCAACAATTGAAGTATAGTTTAGTGAACTACTAACCTGCATTGCTCTAACAGAATGAAATTTCAACTTAAACAAAAACTTCAGGGTAAAATTCTCTATTGCTAGTTACACACAGAATGATTTCTCTCGTACAGACCACTCTTTCTAATGATAGGAATGCTCTGTAAGAAACACTGAAGAGCTACAAAGAGGGCAACTAATGCCAAACTGTTTGAGCTGTAGACCGACGTGAGAAATTATGTGAAAGAGAGCAAGACACAACGGAAGGCTTTGCAAAGCACATCACTTACTTTTCTGTTTTGAAAAATATTGCACAACCATCAACATGTTTTCTTTCCTGTTCTGACATTGTCCTAGCTCTAGATTTTGGACTGAAGAATCCATTGTAGCCACGTTCTTTCAACTCTACCAGGAAAAAACTGTAGTACTGTTCTGTTTCAACCTCCTACAAAGTTAGGAGACAGCACAGCATGAATGTACTATTATCAAAATACAAAAGACTGATATTATTTAGACTCTTCAGAAGTGTAAATCACTTTTAAATTAGATTTAAGGGAAAAAAATTGTAAGAATTAAGTACATCAGAGAATGCAAATTTGAGAGCAATATCCCTATTTTAAGAAAATATAAATGAATTTCTGTAATCCCCAGAGTTATGATTATCTCAAGCCTTTTATTTGAAAATGTGTCAATTATAGCCCCACATACGAATGCAGGCACAAAGACACCCCCACGTACATTTCTTTGATCAGCAGCTGCTGGTTCACATTCCAACTGTGTGGGCTGAAAAGCATTCTTTTGATGTCAAGCAACAAATACTGTTCTAAACACCACTTCTTTTTTCTTTTGTTTTCAGAAGGTTTTGAAAACAGACTGTTTACTGTAAATACATTTAATATAGAAAAACCAGCACATGGGAATAGAAAAGGAAAAGAAATAATAGTACATCTTTTACCTGAAGACTTATGATGTCAGCATTGCAGCTCAGGATTTCCTGCATAATGGCTTTTTTTCTGTACTCCCAGTTCAATGCCCAAGATGGACAATAGCCATACAGTTGCCGGGTAGCATATTTATCACAGAGTACGTTGTAACACATGACAGAAAACAAGGCTGCAGAACGATAGTTTTACTTACACACTGATACACTTAAAAAAATAAATATATATATATATATATACACAATTATGTTCTTCACTTTTGTCTTCTGCAAATTTATCAATTCATGCTTCATTTGCTTCAACTAAAACACAGCACTTGTATCTATACTAAAAAAAAAAAATGTTAGTCCTTCTAAGAAGATAAATTATAAGTTTGGACTTATGGCAGCTGTCTTCTAGCATTTAATTAGAAAACAAAAACCAAACCCCCTCTTTATATGGTTAATGCAGTAAATAGCACACAAATGTACTTTATGCTAAGTGGTGCTCTACTGTGAAAAGCCTAAAACAAGGTAAGTGTATTTGAACACTCGCATTTGCTAGCTACAAATAGATTTGCAAACTCTTCAAATAGATTATTTAAAATCTACCTTAATTATTACCACCACAAACTGTAACAGATCCATAGGCACGGTAAGGATCCCTTTGCACAATGAAAAAGTATGGGCAAAATAGACCCCCAAATGTTTCCACCTCAAAAAGCTTACAATTCAGGTGTAAAGACAAGAAACATCTACTCTCTGTATTCACTTGGAACAGGAGTGATAATGAGACAGTTTCAGGCACCTTGACAGGTAATCCAGCAGCATGGATTTTTGGTTTTGTTTTGTTGGGGTTTCTTGTTTGTTTTTAAAAAGCACTAACTAATTTGCAGTACAATAATGACATACTTGGAAGCTTATTGGGAGCTCCTCTTGAACGTGGAGTACAACTTGGGAAAAAGAAACAACACAGTTTGAAGATTTAGCAAATTGAGGCAGTAATCTCGGGCTGACTGGGGGGGTGTCAAAGCCTAGCATTTCGAAAATAAATAGGTGACAGCAAAAGACAGGCTGCATTAACATCATGATCTTTGAAGCAACTGCCTTAATAAAATTAACAGGGGAAAGTAATGTACATCAGCCCTGAAAGAGAGGACACTGCAATGACTGAGAAATACACTAAGATTTTTGGTGTACAGGTAAATAGAAAAGGCTGTATTTTAGACAATTCATGCAGAAAAAATTAGCAAACAACTAAACATGACCTGAATCCCAACAGCAAGAAAAGTGCTGAGTCACAGATGATACATCGGTTACTTAAAAAATTCTACATTTTGGGGAAATTATGCTCATGTTCTTCCATTTTTTTTATTCTTCACCAAATGTTCAATTAAGCCTGTTGTAATTCAACTATTTAACTAATTGTGGACAACAGTTTCAATTCCTCTGACAAAGATGTTAATTAAAAAGAAATTACTTTATAGTAAAAGATGGGTAAATCTGGAACAGGTGTTCCAATTGAGATAGAACTACTTCAGCTGGCTGGCCAGCACTGCACAGATGACTGGTTAATTTAAGCATCAAAAATTTTTAAACAGACAGTAAAGATCCACAGCTTTTATAAAAGAAAAAAAAAAAAAAAAAGAAAAGAGAGAAGCGTTACACTACCTGTTGGTCTTGTACGGTCTGGTTCTTGCAACATAATCCAAGATCTTGGAGGCGGTTGTTCTGTTGAAACTAGGGAAACATTTTAGAGATACAACAAATGACAATCCCATTTATTTTACACAGCAGAAATAAATGTTTTAAGAATGATCACTTACTTCTTTTTGCAGTACCTGCCAAATTATCAAGCAAATAGTTCAGTAGCCTTCGTGTCCCATCTGGTTCCTGATAAAGGTTCAGAATATCCTGTGTAAGTGGATTTCCTGCAAACACATTTACAGAAATATTGAATAATATCGACAAAAACATTATGAACTTATGTATCAGTGTTTAAAGCTGTCATCTCTGAGAAAAGATACTGCATCTGCTATGAACTACTTAAAGGTTTCAAATCTCAGGTCTTCAATCCCACAAAACACTAGATGTGTGAATAGCTCTAGTGAAGCTAACCACATGCCCTTCTGCATCCGTCTTCTGACTGACCACCCCAAGGGCGGTCGTTGGATCTGAGTAGTGAAGAACTGGCATGGTACAACATGCAGGCAGAGTTGATGAGGCCAAACACAGGAGCCACCTCTGCTCGCTTTGCTCGACGCATCCACCATCAGTTTATTTGCCAGTCATATCTGAGCAGAGAGTCTACCATCTGCCAAATGCATAAGCAGATTGTAAAAGTTTTCACGGACAATGCACATTGCAATTATCCAGTTTAAGGGGGAGAAAAAACAGACTTTTGAGGCTTAACAGTGTTTAGAGGTATTGCATCACTCAGTGCTTCTGATTTTGTGATACAAGTTCCCCTGAGTTCAGCAATTTTATAGCTACAATCCATACGGTTCAGAGGAAAAAAAAACAATTGGAAACAGATTTAAATTGCTGCTTGCATAAATAGCACGGTACCCTACAGCAGTAGAAAGCACGTTCCCTTTTTGGTTGGAGTTCAATACCTACAGTTAACTGCAGACTACTTCTTAGTTAAAGCAGCACTGTATTCAACCCCTATGCAAGCAACAGAAAGCTTCCACTCACTCTGCAGAAAGACAAGCAAACCTCTTTATGTGGAATGCTTTGACAAACTCTTTTTTTTTTTTTTTTTTTTTAAATAATCCTTAAGTAACAATATTTATAAATGTGGACTAAGTAGCTACATCTGGCATTGCTGTTCAGTAACATTTTATGAACTACAGCCATTACATCTCAGAAACAATATCATTAAACATAGCACAGATACCAAGAAAAAGTAGTAATACCTTTCAGACCCAAAGTCTGTAACTGGAACAGTTTTCCCAGCTCAAAAGGTAAAACTCGTAACAGGTTGTTATTTAAATGTAGTTCCCTGTAGACAGAGCAAGAATCATATAAGGCTGAAAACGTCTTCAGCAGTATAGCACAAGAAGTTTAACTATAAGAGAAACAATACACTAGCAAACCACTATATTGAAAAACTCCAAGACTAAACAGCAATAGTTAGGGAAACCCTTCTGTACTCAAACACACACACATAGACAAAACACATATTATGAAGTACAGAGGAAAGTAGCTGTTTGGCTAGGTCATCTTAAAAAGTCAGAATTTTTGTAAACATTAGCAATAATTAAATACTTAATAACTACAAGTGATGAAGCAGTAACAGCTCTGACAAACCAGACCGTGAAACAGTTCGGCTATGATTAAAGGCCAAATAAAGGGAAATTGTATCCCAGAAAACAAATAAGCAAAAAAATCCAGGATCATAGCAGTACAATTAGAGCTATAACATTACCATGTAATAGTCATTTACAATAGTAATTTTCTGGGTTTTTTTTTTCCTCCATAATTTCAGTGTTAAGACAAAATACATGCTTTTAAACTTACAAAACCAATATGCAGACAGGAACAGAATTCATGTCCTGAACTCTGATATCCCAACTAACTGGGCAGTGAAAATGGACTTGTTAGGAGCTTTTCACTGTCTTAAATGCATTCCCATCTAAGCAGTAAAGACTTTCCTCACCATATTCAATATGAAGTTGCTACTTCAAAGCGTTTACAACTTGGTGCCTAGAGACTTGAAAAATATTTTGGGGCAACAAAAAAGGGAAAAAGTAAAAAAAGGAAAGGGAAAAAAAAAAAAAAAGGAAACCTGGATGCCAAGAGTTACCTTAGCTCTTTTAGATTTCTGCAAGACAGCATTTGAAGAAAAGAAACACAACTCTTCTTCTAGCCTTGCATTTCAAGAGTAACCTCTGCCTGGTCCTTCCCTAACAAGGGCCTCTGAGAAATTCTCTCCGTTTCACTGCATACTTAGAAACCTTGGTAAAAGTAAAGTGGCTTGTTTTAGAGACAGTCTGGGGTGTGGAACAGTGGAAGAAGATACAGGAGGGGACTTTCTTTTTATTTCACTGGGTTATCTAGAAACGTCAAGTCATTACTCAACTGATTGCCAAACTATAACACACCTAGCCAACCACAGGGGGTTTGGGGGTTTTTTCAATATAAAATCCCATAGACAAAAGCACATATTTTAGAGAGAAACTCAGAAGCCCACTGTGTCATTCTAGGGTTTCTAAGTATGAATGAGGCACATGGCAGGTAGAAAAGAGCATGGGGTGGTTTAAAAAAAAAAATTTTTAAAAAAATCAACATCTCCACTAGTTCTCAGCATTTGCATAGGCATTTGAGGTGTAAATGGCTATTATTTTTAGGGATGATATTCTGTATGACATTATAAAGCTACTAGTTTATTCTTTAGGAAGCTCCTTTTCCCTCCAAGAGTTTTTCAAAACACTGTTGAAGTCTAAAAAAAGTTACGTATGAATTACAAAAAACTATACTAAATTCTTCTAGAGGAAAAACACCAAGCTGGAAGAATGGCACAGCAGTAGGTACCATTATGCTTTCTCTCTTGGATTTTCTCTAATGATCCTTGCCTCCTTGGTAACTGCTCCCTCTACACAGCAAAGGGGATCACAGCAAATCCAACTAGTTCTTTCAAGCATATCAAGAGAATCTGTTTTACAGCTAAGCTTTCCAAGATAACATCTTACAGTGTTTATTTTTTCTCCTCTTTCCACAAAGACCAGAAATCTTACTGCTCTCCCTGACACCTTTCTTCAAGGACCTGCAGTAAAAAGGGAGATGCAAGGAGCCTTAGGCAAGCTTTGCCGTACAGACCAAACCCAGAGCTCCAGATGTGGGAGTGGAAAGACCTGTTATCAATTCTCAAGTGCGAGAGCACAAATGATTTCTGTGGCTCAGGATATCAGCAATGCCCAGCGCTGAATTACCGTTTGAACAACTTCCCAGAAGCTATGGGAAGTGTCTGCAGTAAGAGCCAGCCTGAAACATAAAACTCCAGCACAGCTGAGACCTGCAGAGTGTCATCGTGTAGGATGCACTTATGGGTTTTTCTTTACTTTCACCCCAGTGAAAAGAAATCACGGATCAGCTGCAACTATGGAGGACAGAGAGCGCAGTGGATTAATGCACTAGCTTTTCACGTCTAGAGATTCAAGTATTATGTTTAGGTCACAAACAGAAAACTAGTGTGATCCTAGACCTTAGCTACACATTTCACATTCACAAGATTTAGCCTTCTCTACTCAGAAGAGACTTAGGATTTGGAAGAGCTGAAGCTTCATAGAATCAGCCAGAATAAACTGGGAAAAGTGTTGGGAAGAAGGCATAGTATCTTTTGACACTACTGATGACTATACAGTGCAAAGCTAACTCCATGTCACGAGCATTATGTTTACAGCAATATTTTAAAAGGAAAAGGACTGATGAAAATAAAAGGATGCTAATGAAGTACAAAGATGAGTTTGAGAATATTCCAGTAAATTTAGGGTTGCTAGCTCACAATACCCAAGGAGTGGATAAGGGAGGGAAGAAACCTGTTAATAATAACTGCTTTTAATTGAAATAGTAAATGTAAAGCTTGCTTCAGAACAGACTGCTTCACAGCTGAAAACAACTATACAACACACTACAAAACAGGGCTGCCAATTCACTTTGCTCAGCCTCCAAGGTTGAGACTTTAACTGCTCTGGAATTTTGAGCTTTTAGTACCAGTTTAATCAGCTAGTTTAATCCTCCCCAACAGAGTGGACTTTTCTAAAGCAGAAGAAAATGCGATGACTGATACTTCTATGTGCAAACTTGCTTTGCTTCCAGTTTCATTAAAGCTGTGCTGGCAGTCCATCTCTCTGTTGTCGTCATCATCTTTACTTCTAATAACATTCTCGTTACTTTTAGACTCAGTGTTTTCTGGATTTGAGAAAGCTGTCCATAAATGTCTTCAAAATTAAAAGCAATGAAGGCAATTACTGGTGACTGTCTAATAAACCTAAAATAAGGCTCCTCCTTTGGGTCAAGAGCAAAAGAATGTTGCCTGTAAATATTTACTCATATATAAATCATTTATATATTTAAATAACAGTGTTTTTACAAAGTGAAATGCTGCAGCCTTAATTATAATCTAAATAGGCATCACTATTTATGTTTCACTACCAAAAGGAGGTATCAGTCCATGCAAACTTTGCACATCTTGGCACTGTAAAATTGAGGGAAAAAAGGCGCATTTAGAACTTTTTTTTCTCCTCCCCAGTTTGCACAGGAATGCAGCTACATGGTAGCAAAGGTGGGAAGGAGATGATATTAAGCAAGTTGCAGTTGTCATAAAATACACAGAATAAGAACTATTGTTAAAAATAATTACTGAAGACGAATAAAGAGGAAAAAATTGTAGTCAGCATGATTATGAATGTTTAATCTGACCTTTTTCCTACCCTACTATGAGTTAAAAGCAATTGGGTTTGTGCATCAGTATTTCTTAGAGAAAAATGCCACATCAAGATTTGTAAGAGAGTCTGCAAAGAGATGTATAAGAGAGGAAACCTGACTTGGAAAAATATAAAATGGGTGATTACTATCAAACTGAGCACTTCTGAAGCTCATTCCATACTGTCATACATCACAACAGGAGATAACAGAAAAGCCAACATTGCTATAGCTGCACAGACCATACCGAGTATTCAGGGAGACCTATTAAAAGAAGTGAGGAAAGGGGAATTTACCTATGCTTTTTGTTTACTAGAACGTAAAAACTATGCTGAAATTTAGACTGTTGCTACAAAGATAGTAAGAGAACAATTTTAACTCCTGTTAAAATTTACACACCTGAGTGACACCATGTTTCCGAGCTCTGCTGGTAAACTGCGAATTTTATTAGAGGACAGGTCCAGATATACCAGATTGTGAAGCTTGGCAATGTCTGAAGGAATACGGGATAAGGAATTGTCACTGAGATGCAAAGCTGTCAAATGGGTCAGTGTCCACAATGATGAACTCAAGCTTCTCACTTTCCCTGTGGAAGGAAGGTACAAAAGAAAATAGAACATTTAAAATATATAGGTTTAGCAATAATTACACCTTTTGTAAGTATGTATGGGGCGGGGGGGCTCGAGGGGGAGGTTTGTTTGGTTTTTTGTTGTGGTTTTTATTATTATTGCTTTGTTCAATGAAAATTCCACTAATCGCTGATTCTATAGATCAAAAAAATTCAGCAATGCATAAGAGAATGTAAGGTGTTGCCAGGGATGCTTAGATTGTTTTTCTCCAATCCATACTTAAGGTTTAAACACCTGTCTTTCTCAAGTTCCATACAAAACAAGATGTATTTACTAACTGACCATGAATTCAATAATTAACATACGCGTAAGAAACAGATTTATTTTTTTTTCAATTACAGTTTATATTTGGGATGAAAGATGCTTCTTCGGTTTGCCTCTATTTCTGTGCAATGTCTTTCAAACCAAAAATCTATATTCTATGGCATTAATCCAGCCCAGAACAGATAGAAGCACTATATTTAGGGTGACTAAAATGCTTAGTTGAGAACATGGATTTCCATCTGGCATTCAACTAAAAGCTGCATAAACTATTGCCAGATATTTAAAAAAAAGGATATGATTTTTATATAAACTGAAGGGTGGAAACATGGATTTGTGTGACAGAATCAAGATTTTTACATTGTCGCATGCAAGGAATGTGAGATGTCATCATCAGGTCTCAAAACATTTCTTCTCTCCAAAATTTTTTTTCCCCCCAGGAGTGGATCGTTTTTCATTTACAGAAGTCATCTCACTGAACCAAAAGCGTTAGAAGAAGAGTACCAATGCCAGTATGTCCACAGTAAAAAGTTACTTGTGAGAGCCTTTAAAAACCCCACCATGACTCACCAATATTAAGAACAGTCTGGTTAAAATTACACAAGCATACACACATTAGAATTCCTTTCCTTAAATGATTTTCTTCAAAATAAAAGAAGTAATATTTAGTGCCTGGGGAAAGCTACACTGATAACACGTCTATCTGGGACTCAGTCCCTGGTAACAAAAGGTTTAATACAGGTATCATTTCCAGTGAGCTATGAGAAAGAGAGTGGCATAAAAAAGTGTACAATGAAAAAGCTCAGTGATTTAAATAAGAGCAGTTAAAACATTTGTGGCTTTCTGTATTAGATAACCAAGTATTTTGCAAGGAAAGGACAGTGTGAACATTAATAAAACAAAAACACTGTCACATTTTATTTTGCAAGGCAAATGCATACAGTTCTTAAAGGATTCATGCTACTGCAATGCTCATTAAGAAAACTTTTGAAAGGTTTTAAATACAATAGCTCTTTGCCTTTTTAAAATTGAATTAACACCTCTTCCCCGCCCCCCCATCACAGGTGACTGTGATCAAAGAAACCCTTGTAGCTGAAAGGATTTCCAATCAACATCACTGATCCATCCTCCTCACTACCTGCACCTCTTTTGGCTGGACTCAGTCTATAGTGAGATTACCAGGCATGAAAGGAAAGAGCCATCGCTTAATGAATTTCCTTATGCAGAGCAGCAGATGTCCAAGTGGATATGCAAGCCTAATGCTGACATATAATGCTGATTCCTGGAGCAGCATTTAACTAGGTTTCTGCATCTGTAACCTTCAAGTAAAGAATGCTGTTCACATGTTAAGGCACGTGGCACTTGAAGCAAGACACAGATTCAATGATCTGGATGAAAAGACTCTTCACAATTCAAAGAATTCTATCTGGATTCCTCCTTCCCTAAATTTCTCCATTGGACAGTCATTTAGAAATACCACATGGCAATTTTTGCAGTCTCTTAAAGAACCTCCATATTTAAGCAAAGTTTCAGCCTAAATTTACAACATCACAAAATACTTTTTAAATCCTGAAAATATTTGCTTGAATTTCCTTGTAAACACACTTTATGTAGCAAAATCAGAATTTACTCTACAAATCAAGAGACACTGGTGTCCTACACCAGTAGGAATTAATGTTTATGAATTCTAAGCATTATCTTATTTTCAATAAAAGATCCAAAAGTCAAACAGTATCTCAAAGCTAGCACAGTTCTTGGAAGATCTTTTTAAATTTTTATTTATTTATTTATTTAAATCTCAAGAACAGGGCAAAGATTTACAACTGCTTTTAAACTGAAAACTGCTGCTTCAATAGAAACTATACTGTCGTGGACTAATACAACATTGTTGTTGCATTACTTAAAGTAACAGCATATGTCTATATATCATTCACAACTTCACCCTCTTGTCTTTCACAAACTAGATCTTAAATCCACTCTCTCACCCACCCTGTATTCTTAAAACACAAAGAGCTCACAGCCCTATCCTCATCTTTCCAACTTTCCTACACATTATGATTCCCCACCTGCCTCAACTTACCACTCCTACAGCTCCCTACATTGTCCCAACCCAACCTCTTCGCTTTACAGATCCAAAGGCTGGCAGATGCTATGTTGGTGTGCTGGCTCACTTCAAGGTAGGTAACTCCACTCCAGACTTCTTGTCCGAGCCTATACTGCGTAGGCTACTCTTAACTTGCAATGAGTTCATAACTCGGGACCATTCCTTGGTTTCTTACCACTTATTTCCAACTCTGCCCAGTGTGATTTCTTTCCGTTGGCTGCTTCCTCTGAGGACATAATTGTGTACATCCTCCGTGGATCAGGTGGATCGTACTTTTCCTTGGGCATTCCTGTTGAGACAAAAAGACAAATAATTAATTAAGATATTATACACTGAGAATTCTTTAAAAGGTAATTTCCATTTCAGTTAAATTTCATATTGGACGTTCGCTCCAAATACTTTTCAAAACTTCATATAAAGACAACCTGTGTCCATTTACAAACTTCACTGAGTAGGAGAGACTGCTATAAAATAGAACACAGATTCCTGATGCTCCTAGAATGGCAGACGACAGCCTAACCCTCCACCCAATAATTTAACAAAATCTGTAAACCAACACAAACATTATGTCCTGCCACCTTTCATGGGTACATCACTGTGTCCTTGAAAATCAATCCATCCTACTGCAGGCTCTTGGTTCTTCAACAATGCAACTTCAAGAAGTGATGATCACCACCACTGGACTCTCCCTCATACAAACTATAAAGAAAACATTTGCTAATAACCTTTACTATCTATCAGTTCCAAGTTTACTGCAATTCTCAACTTTTCACACAATTCAGCACCCAAGAAAAGAATTAAGGTTTCAAAAAGATCCCCAATTCTTTAAGTCTGCAAAATGATCACTTTTAATCCATCCCTCATCCTCCTCTTTTCAATCTGAAAATATTGTACCTGAGGTAAGCATTTCTAACACTTTCTTCAGCCAAGTGTTTAACACTGAAATTTAACTCCATTTCTCTCACTCTCTTTTGCATCATTTCTGATAACTTTACAAAGAACATTTTTTAAATTTCTTATCTCTTTTTACCACACTCAATCACGGACCATGAGAGAGAAGTGGCAAAAATTCCTCTCAAAAAAACCCTCTTTCCTCCCAAAAAAACCCTCCTTCCAGCTTTCCTGTACATCAGCATACTTGTACTGTTTCACTGCAAAGAGAAGAGGAAAAGAACAAAAGAAAAAAAGGCATTCCTGGCTCCGTACTAAAGCCCTGTCCATAACCCTCCGTGTACCATGAACTAGCTCTCCTCTGTCCCAGGAGAAATACATCTGGGTTTTTGTCAGTTTAAGAGGAAAACCAGCTTACATAGATTTTAAATAAATAAATCAATATTATATCAATTTGCAAATCAGCTCTGTGTTTTCCAGTTACATAGGACTTCCAATACAAATCGGATTTCTCACAAATAAGAGTAATGCTTTTGCATTACCCTACATATATCTAAGAGCTTTTATGGCAAAGATTTCACCATCTTAAGCTGCCACATCCAAATACATACAGAAAGGCACAAGCAACAAGCTATAAAATCACTTATATGAAATAGAGAAATGAAACAATGCTGGCTCAAATCACATTTACAAACACATTACAAGCAATATTACACAATTATTAAGCAAAATACATTACAAGCATTATAATACGACCCAAAAACACTCAATAAAGAAACAACTATGGTGGTCAAAATCATGAGCACACCTACCTACCAGGTCTTTTAATGCTTTCTAATTTTTTCATATCCCTGGACAGAATGAATATATCAGAAAACTATTGTAACTATATAGAGAATAAACAAGGAATAACTATTAGTAAATTAAACTATAAACCAAACTTATTATCTGTTTATTCAATTTACTGGAAAATGTTTACTCCGTACATTAAGTAAACAACAGAACCCCCCCAAAACTTCCAGCTAATTATGAACTTTAATTAAAATAAAGCTTTTAGCACCACACGCTTACTTTAATACAACACTTCTTTTACTAATTCACACTCCTCCTTCCCTTTCCCACTCCCACTAGTGGTCAAAACCAGATTTATGCAGTGAAAAGAAATTCCCCTTTAAAAAGTGAATTGTGGGTAAGAGGATGAGATTATAAATAGCAGCTGGGTAGAGCTCCTTAAAGAATGAAGACACTTGAGTACCCAGGGTACTACAACCAAGTGTAACACCACTTCTTCAAACTAAGCTAATGAAAGGAGGTAAGACTGGATTATAACCACCAGAAAGGTAAAAGCATAACTTCCCCCTGCCCTAACTATGCAACTAGTGCAATAACATAATGGCAAAGTAACGTACAGAGCATCTCTTCTGAAATTGCTATATGTAATTATATATAATTCACAAAGACCAATACCACGTAGGAATGCTCCAGTTTGTCAGGAATCATTTACCTTCCTCGGTCATTTGCTGCTTTCTCTTCCTGCAGCTCCCTGAATTAATAAATATGTTCCAATTTTTCAAGAAATGAAGCAGGTATACTAGAGACAGAAATCTCATTCAGTACAGAAACACGAACATTCCCCAGAGCATGTTCAATCACACACACTAATTAACAACCTTGCTGGTACCAGCAGCATATCGCTCCTCACTACCAGAAGAGGATGACATACTTTTTCAGCGCATTTTGTTCATGTGTGCTAAAACAATTAGATTTAAGAATTTGAGGTTTTAACACTGGATCCTGGTGACCCTATGCTCCCGGTCCATCCGTGGTGCTACTCTCCCTCTCATTAAAGTTCTTGTTCTTCGTGGTTTTCCCTTTCTCACTGTTGCATTTCACAGTGGACAATTTTCTGCTGTTTAGGATTACCAGGATCACAAAAAGCAGCAAATGCTCTTGAGACTCCTGGCTGAAGGATCTGCTGGTGACCGACACCATCACTGACATTGGCCTCAGCAGAATACCACGGATACTGTCACATCAAGTGTTAGCGCATCTTTATCCATCACGTAGAGTTCAAGATTTCTCAGGACCTGACAGCAAGGCTAAATTTGTGTCACATTTCATAGGCCATCATAAAACGCAAGCGCAATACCTTGAATTGCATTTCAACACTTCACAGCATGGAGTAGTTCAAGAAAATCAGTCTCTTTTACAAATCACTGTCTCTCCTCCTTTCTCCACCTCCCGAAATCCACATTTAGAGCCTGCTGAGCTGCTACAGTTAAATGTAATAGCTGAGGTAAACATCAGATTAAGTGATACAGTTTTGTCAGTCTAAAGCAATTTTTAGTAAGAGTCATAAAATGGTGTTGAACAACCTTAGAGCCATTGATAACTGCAGCTTTAAACTATCATGACAATCATTTTCAAAAGAGCTTACACCACCTGTAATTTTCAGTTGTACCAACACAGATGGTGGAAAGCACCACTGAACATTAGGCCATTATCACATATAGCAAGTTAAGTTTGTGAAGGAGAAAATCTTTACAAACACAGATATGACATGGATGCCTGGAACACACCCCAGACTATATAAATTTAATGAAGAGTACATTTAAATATGTTTGAATGCAAATGAAATAGTTTACTATCTTGTACCAGGTTATTAAAATTGTTATTTAAATAGTTGTAAAAACAGAAGAGCTTGAGAGTTCAAGAGGAGCGTGGCTGCCCATTTCCACCCCAGGTCACTTAGTCCCAACACAGAATTAACAACCCTTACCCTAAAGAAACTGAGCTAAACGAGGCCAATGAGGTCAACAATGCAAAGGGTCTGACACAGGGAATTAGATCTCAAGTCTCAGTACAGACACAGTTTTAAGCCCTTGTTTGCACAGAGCTACTGAGAGAAAGGCAGTAGGACAGGGCAAGGGAGAGCAGCGGCAGACAAGACCCTTCAGGGAAAGGTGCAAGGCAAGGATGATGAAGATCAGAAAGAGAAGAAAAAAAATGAAGGTTGTAAAGTCAAGGGAGGGCAACCTGTTAGAAGAAGAGCGGACAAAGTTGGCCAATATAACAAGTAGATGATGGAGCACTGGCTGTGGCTTGACTCAGGAACAGACCACTGGAGACAAAGCCAAATGTTCACAGGCTGAGGCACACCTGTACCACTTGCTGCCTGTCTCTCCAGATTAAAGCAATGAGTGCAGTCAGGTGATGAACAGCCAGGCAAGGCGTTGCTTTAGAGAGCTGTCGTGGACAAGAGGTGGTGTGATTACTAGCAGCCATGTGAGCGGGTGTGCTGTGCTATGGAACAGCTGCGGCTCCGCTCCTCAGGCGCACTTACAGCCGCAACACCAGTGCCATTAAGGTATGGTGTCAGGAGGAGCTGGTGGCCTAGAAAAGAAGGAGCTGCCTGAAGGCCAAGCTGTTTTAGCTGCGCTGCTAGCTGTAGAAGGAAGAGAGTTCAGACCATTGCCCAGCAAGACTTTTGAAATGGTAAGTCTCCTAGGTTATGCGTTTGTGTAAGGTGGAAGCTGGACTATGAAGCAGTTAATGCTCCAGATGACTACATAAACTACCAATAAATAATGCCTCTAAAATGGAGAGGTAATAGCCCAGGGAATCTGCTTTGAATGACAGGGCAGGAAAGAGAGTGACTTCTTTCCTGCCTTTCCCTTCTGCCATTTTTATGAAATTGGAAAACGGTGGGGAGAAGGATTTAATCAACATAGATGGGTAAGCAGTTTTTTTGAGAGTAAGCAGAAAGGGTTTTTAAAAAAAAAAAAAAAGCCAAGAGAAAACGCTACAGCAGTTCTCCATTTCCTGAAATGCTTTCTATAATACCACAGATAAACTAACTCTATTTCAAAACTAAGTGTATTAGACAACTCCTGTAGGCCAAGTACCATCAATCCTTTATAGTATTAGCTTTACTATAAATGCAGATATCAAGATTGCTACAAAAACTCTCCTAGAAACGTCAGCTTCTTCCGTATCAAAATTTAATTTAGGCAAAGAAAACTTGAATTCTAAAACTTCATAGAAAACAAGGAGTAAGTGAGAGCAGCATGGGTTAACGTTCAGATACAACTTTATCTGATCTAATAAACTATTCTGAAATAACTATTTCAATACTTACTAAGCAGCATCTACAAATCCCATTTACAAATATGTGAGTACCTTTAGAAATACCTCCCTCAGGATCACTGTGCTGAAGCATTACAACTCTCTCTGAAACTTCTTGACACATGTTGATGACTTCTTTTGACACACACCCCCCCCCGATATTCCTTATCATTAATAAGCTGATGTAGATCAGAAGACAGCCAGGAGGGGGAAGTAAACAAAGTAGCACCACACTTGGTCAAGTGCAGAATTGCTCAATCTTCTTGCTACTTTAATTAAAAACAGTGAATAAACTATACAAATCTAGATCTAAGTTAAAGTACCAAGATAAATAATTTCCATTTATTGATGAAGTACAGTATTACTCACTAAATAAATGACTTTTGTACTGCTGAAAAATAGCAGGATAGAATGCAATCTACAGTACTTCCTAGTAATTATAAGCCATTAAGTTACTCAAAGATTTCATAAGAAAATGATAGCACTTATGGGAGAGTTTTCTTTCTTTCTCCAAACCCTAATACTGGAAGCTCATCACAGACCATTCATTTGTAGCCTTGTGCCTTTAACCTTGAACCTCTCTTCCATGCAATCCAACATTTCATTTGAAAACGGGTTCTAATGACTTTCCCCATAAATGTAAGTGTTGCTTAAATTGACTGATATGTCTTGAATTCAAAGTTAATTTAGGATCCTCCTCACCCCCACACACCAGCCACTTGCATTGTGGTTTTACAACGCACGAAGCAGAACTATGCTGGTTCTGCTGCAGTTCCTTCCTCGCCAGGACCATATTTTTCCACTTAACTCTTGCATCAGCACTGACTTTTGTCTGATAACAAAAGGAGCTGGTTAAGAGAATTAAACTGCCCAAAAGCTAAGGAGGGAAAAAAAAATTGAGGGAGCCTAGATTCCTGTATTATTATTCCTGTATAGCAGTAATGTACGTATGGATTTGCAGCACAGCTGTTTATGGGATTGAAATCAGGACAACATAATTGCTGCTCTGACCCCACCTACCCGAAATCTCTTCTCACACAGCAGGAAGCAAAATCTTCCTTCCAACTACCCTCACCCATGCATCAGTTAAATAGTAACGCTGAACAAAGTCCGAAATCCTAACTGAAGGCAAAGTACACTGCTTTAAAGATAACTTAAAGTTGTAGCAGTTCTAGCAATATATGGGCTAATCAGAAATGCTAACCTGTATTTCAAGGGTTAATCTCTACTGTTGAGCTTTATTAGAATGAACAGAAATTACTGCTTTAAACTCCAAACAGTGACCCTCTTCAAAGGGAACAGAAGCACATCTAAAAGATAACTACTATGCTTTGGAAAGTGTTCTTTAAGGTAATTCCATAGTGTTGTATTCCAGTTTTTACCATAAAACTTAAGATTTGCTCATTCCCACTCAAAGACCCACCACCCATTCTTTAAACAAGCGCTTTTCCAAAATGAATCAAGCTTACTGTTTCACTTTTCTGTCACTGGTGGCACTTTACTTAGCAAGTTACAAATTTCTGTGGGAACTTAATTACATTTCAGCTTAAAGTACAGGCAAATGAAGCAACAACATTGCATAAGCAGACACTGTCCCTGCCTAGGATGACAAGGTGCAACATCTGTCTTCTCACAGAAGCTTGAACAGGCTTATGATAAAGGTCAGTCCCTACAGAATTTACACACTTGAATTGATGAGTTGAGTCAACGACTGTTATTTATCCTCAGTCTATACCATGCATGGGCAACAAACTGGACAGTGATCTTAATACTGAAAAATGATGGAAAAAATACTCATAGGCAAGATACCACGATGAGGAAAGGAAGCAAGCAAGTACCCAGCACATCGCAGCTAAACCTCAAGTGTCACGTGAAGTAAATGTAATGTACTTCAGCTAAACTCTTATTTAAAATTATTTGGGACCATCCCACACCAAGACATAAAGAACTAGAGAATTAAATGTTTTTTCCGTGTGCCTGATAGTGTTCCAACAAAACCCTCGAAATTTCATGTCAGTCTTATTTCTATTAATGTCTTATTCAGAGCATACTAAGTTGAAACTTTGTTTTTTTTAAAAATAAATCTTAACATACACCTACAGTTTTGGATTTCCCAACTACTAGCAGGTATACACCATAATATGGAAGAATACTTGCATCCTGCTATGAAATATAGCTTCTGGTTATATTTTGCTACAATACACAAGTGTGCAAGTAGATAAACCAAAGTTCAGAAATGCAGGTGTAAGCCACCATCTAAAAGAAAAAAAAAAATTGAAAGAATTAAAGCATCCTCAAATTAGAAGAATCCATACTAAAGCACATTAGAACCAAATTTACAAATATTTTGATGCTGAATAGACAGATATTTGAGGACTTGCCTATCTATTGAAATACAACCTTACATTTAACTTTGTAGGAGTGAACAAGATTGCTCTATTGAAATACACACAAAAGAAAACATCAGTGTTGTAAGAAAACACAGATTATTTTTTTTTCCTATTTTTAGGTAAATATCAAGTCTGTTGTGTAAACACCTATTATTTGTTGACTAGTGCAAACACTCTTGGCATTTCATTTTAAAAAGGCTGTTCAAATATTTTATTTTTTTTTTTTTACAGTAAGTATATAGTATTGAAAAAAATAAGACTAGGAAAAATCCAATTGGGAAATTAGCTGAAGGGTAACACCTGAATTTTTCAGAATACATGCTGTGAATTAAAAATTTCCTTTTACCTAGTGTGGGGAGGGATGGCACGTAACAGCTGTGTGCACAGGCAGAACTGGAGCAGCACAAGAGTGACTCCTGAAACACACCCCGCCCCCAAGAGACCCAACTATAACGTGTGGGAAAGTGTCAAGATCCCTTTAACCCAATTTCTAGCTTAATGTTGGAATAATCTAAATTAAAAAAAAATAAAAATGCTGTTGAGTCAACATAAAGTCAATTGATTCATTCCAAGTGCTTTTTCACCTGGTAGGATCACATTTTAGTGGCTGTTAGCATATTAAGATTTAATGGCTTCATCAGGGAAGTAATGCTGCTTCATCATATTTTGAGGACTTCTAAAACTAGAATTTTACATGACTGCCAATACAAAACCACAGGTTACCCTTCCTCTTTTTCAGACTTAAATAATGCAGTGGGATGTGAACATGGATTACAGCTAGGTAATAATAAACACAAGATACTGATTAAGTCAATACACATTAGTTCATGTGAGTATATCTGGAATACGACTAATCAGATGAGTTATTTGATTTTGTATATACAAGTTCTACTACAGAAAACTCAAAGTTGACAAATGCTTTAATATTTTTTAAAAAAAGTCTATAAAGCTGTAAAAGTTCTGCAAAACCCTTAATCTAGCCGAAGCTGACTAAAATGAGACATAACCCTCCTGAAACCTAAGAAAAGCAAAGCATCCTGGTTCAGATCAACTGGGCCATAAATGTCAAAGATATATTTGCTGTTTTCAAATCAGGAAGATTTGATTAGACTATAGAGCCATATAGTACCAAGTAGATCAGGCTTTACATTTTGTTAAGTCCAAAAATCAGTCAATTCATATTTTTAAGAAGACCATATTATTAAAGTTTTGACCTGCAGGTATTTCAAATTTAATTAAGGTTTCTTTGTCCTTCTTAACT
Source organism: Nipponia nippon (assembly GCF_047370975.1). Classification (NCBI taxonomy): domain Eukaryota; kingdom Metazoa; phylum Chordata; class Aves; order Pelecaniformes; family Threskiornithidae; genus Nipponia; species Nipponia nippon. Next base: position 12,712,757 of record NW_028262333.1, on the reverse strand, counting down.
ACTTGTTTATAGAAATGCAAACTGGCTGGTTACAACATGTGTGGCAGGGGGAGGGAGGCTGCCATTTTCCAAACCTCTACTTGTCCTCCTGCCCAACCTGCCACCCCTCAATTCCACTTGCAATCACAATTTCCTACCAGATGAGCAACCTGCAGCCCAATATTTCAATGGTCTACGTGTAACCCCCTAAACCTTGGAAGGCGAGAAAAACTTATTTACCATAGTTTCACTAGTGCATAGAAGCAATTTTCACTTCCATGTTCAGTTGCTATAAAGACCAGTTTGGGTTCAAAAGAGAACTCTAAAATGGTCAGAATACAAAAGGCGCAATTCAGTGCAGAGGTCCTTGACCGCTCCATCTTCTAGACAGACCTACGAGATAGATCTATTTTATCTGATTCATGATAAAGAACTCAAATTCCCACCCCTTATGCTACACAACATCTAATGATTAGAAATACTATGTCCTAATGCTCTCAGTGTAGCATAGACATAGTCCAGATGATTAGAACAGTTCTTAATTATCAGCAATTGTATGTAATTATGCCTATAGTAAAAGGCTGCTGTATACAAAACAAACATGAATGCAAAACCAAACTGCAAAGCAAAGGCTGACCTTTTACTGGTATCCCTAGAAACACTTTGGCTAGCTAATGAATGAGTACTATACAACATTCAGATTTTTGCATTTTCTATTTTAGTGTATTCTGAAATGCCAATACATTAAAAGATCAGTCAGGTTCACTTACTTTAAGAATTTACTTGCATTACATAATTTATACTATACGAATAAGCTGGAACCTAAAAGATCAACTTCAAAAGGAAGAGTTCTGTCATAAAACATTTCGCTTCAAGTTTTAAAAATGCAGACAGGCAGCAAGACCAAGGCTTAGAAGTTTCACCTACAAACGTCTTCAGAAAGCTAATGAGAATGGTCTTACACTCCAAAACGTTAATATAATACCAACTCTCACTCCACTGGTTGTGTCCAGACAATCAGATTTGACAATTTACTTATGATTCTTCATGATATATGGAACATTAATTCGTTTAGAGTAACTACTGCACAATTTCTTATCTTGGTCCAATTCAGTAAGCTATTCTAAATACTGGCACGTATACCACAACGTTCCTTACCACATTTTCCTTTATGCATCTGCAGAATACTTACCACATTTTTTATCGGTGAAAACATAAAGTCACCACACAAAACATAATTCTCTTTCTTAGCCTTGCAACAGAACTTAGAAGTAAGAGATAACCTAGCTATTTTAAATGAAGTTTGGACATGAGCTCATTTTCAGCATTCCTGCTACAGATCTGAATGAGAGCTTGACAAGAGATGTCAGTATCTAAATCCAAAAATCTTTGCCTTCATAAAAAACAATTTCTAGATATTTAAATGCTTGTTAATATTAGAGGTGCTAAATTAACTGAAGTTCAGGATATTACAGAACTTGTTCTGTACAGATGCTCTACCCATCTAGCCACATCCTGATAGAAGCAACCAGACTATTCATAGATTGTTTTTACTTCAAATTGAACCAACAAGCCCAAGAATGTTGTTCCACAACCACACTCTTGCGCAGCAAAGCCAACTTGAGATTTCTTTCCTGTCCCCATGTTCCACTTCATCGCCTCCCTCCATTGTATTGTTGCAGCTGTTTGTAAGACAATGCTGAAAACCAACAATGATACCCAGGTAAAAAAGTGGGGTTTATTGTTAGTGGTTTAAAAAAAAAAAAACAAAAAAGTGTCACCACTCCAGTCACATCACTGGTTTTCAGCATTACTCTGATGACGGTTGTACCAACGTAGATTATGTGGAGTTAACAAGCAACCAAAGTAGCAGCTTTCCAAGTCCTGCCACTGGAGGAAAGTCGTGACATACTATACCAGAAGAAACCATGGGGTGATCTAGCCCATTGCTCCCTACGCAGAAAGCACCTATGCCATGACTGACAATTACTGTACGATCAGTTCTCAAATCTCCAGAGGAAGATCTTTCATGATGTTCCTCAGCAAAGCAAGGATTCCTTCCTAGTTTTAATTATTCTTCCCACAGATCACTTGTTCCTAAAAACTCTTGCTCCTGAAAGTACCCTATTTACAGATGAATTGTGATTAAGGAAGCACTGAAACTCCTCTTAGTCCACAGGACCTTTGCTTTGTCAGGCAAAGCTCTTCTGTTGCACGGACAACTGCTAAAACTTCTTTAAAAGAATATTAAGAAGTGTTAATGGTCAGAGTTTGGCATAAAACATCTTAATTCTTTTTTTTTTATTTAGCCATTACGATGCTGTCTCCTTGTTCTGACAGGTGACATAGATCACACGGTGCACGCTCAAACCTAGTTGTGTTTTAGTTTAGTTTCAAGCCTTCCTGTCTTAGTAGGTGTGGGTTCAATGCGTGTTTTGTTCCAAAAAAAGCACATGAAAGGATCTGTCTCTGAAGCGCAGCCAGTGCTTGAAGTTTTTTTCTGATCCCTGACTCTGCAAACTGATCTATGCAGAGAGATACTTTTGTGGAGTACCATTTAAGTCAGATCAACTTGCAAGATCCACACCTCACTCATTAAATATACTCCAAAATAGCTCAAACAGTAAAGCTGCACAGATTATTTGTAATATGCAGTATACTAAATTATGGTATACTTCATGGTCTCCTAACTAAGGCAAGATGCTGTACCCTAATGACATGAGCTATCACTCAGATTGCTTCAGCACATTCTAGAAACCCCCAGTCTTCAGACTGAAACTGCTGCCTTGCTAAGGACAGGGGGAGAGTTCAAAGAGCTGAAGGGGGCCTCGGAGATACTGGTATTATAAAACAGTACAGCATCTTTAGGAGAGGCTTAATGTAGGAAACTGCTTAACTTGCAAAATAAGGGTTGCATATCAGGAACACGAACTAAGACACACAAGAGAGCCATCAAAATACACAGGCTGTGATTGCAGCACCTAGATGGCAGTCTCCGTAACACACGTAACAGCTTTCCCTGTCTAAAAAAACAAAACAAAAAAATCTCTTCCTGCAGAGCTTCATTATAGCATAAATCAGAATACTAACAGCAAGTATTTTAGTTCTAAACAACTGTGTATATATTTTCTGCTCCTAGTCCCTCGATTAAAAAAAAGCCCTCTGAGGCATTAACAAAAGGATTCATGTTGAGTCTTACAAAAGAGAAAATTGAGTTGTTGCCAATTTTATTTATTTTTTTTAAATAAGCACTATCTTGGAAGTGTAATGAGTAGCTCAAAAGTACATGTTAAGCATTTAAATAGCTTTTTCTATGGGACCTGCCTAAGCACTTGTAAACTCTTTAAGACTTCAACTGCAGAAATCGCTCAATGTAGAAATCCTGAGTGCAGGTCCCCAAGCTTATGTCAAGCTTCCCTGTTGAGTGGACTTCTACAACCCAATTTCAATGTAGAAACATAAATTATGTCACTTAATACAATGCTAATAATCTTGCAGGATATTGTACAATAATCACACTTCCAAGTGTGAAGCACCAACACTGAAGGGGGAATACAAAACAGACGAAACCCTGCAGTGACTCGGTTTGATCAATTCATGTATAAAGCTTTCAAAATTACACCATGAAGAAGTCTAAATTTAGACTGGATTCAGTAATGTCAGTATTTTGACACTGAAACCAGTGTAAAATCTCAACATACAAATTAAAGAAAATAGATACATTGTATGCAACAGGGCTAGGGTCAACCTCTGTCTTGCACAACTAGGACTAAAATCTAAGGGTAGGGTCTGTTGAGATTGCTCTTGTGAGGTTTTGAGGTCAGCGGTAGTTTTTTCAAGCTCATCATACACAACTGTAACCTTTGACTACTATACATTTCTCCTAGCAAAAAAAACCCGTATGGGAATAAGTGACAATTTTAGTATAGTCTTTCAATTCTGAAGACTGAAAGGCATCTTCATTCATAAAGATACCATCTCTGTATAATCTTCACTTAACGTGCCTCCACTTGGGCCAGGGGTGTAGTGTTACAAACTGCGCGCACACGTGTGCAGCCAAAATTACATGACAAAACCAGAGAACATTTAAACCTCAATATTCTGTTAGCAAACAGAACAAGGGCCTCTGCAGCAGGGACTGCCTGTTGGAGCAGGTGCTGCACAACCTTCAGGAGGAATTCTGATTCACCACCTGGCTTCCTAGGCACAGTGGTAATCCAAATAATAAGACAGACTGCACTACAAACAAAAACACTTAGCTTTTTGGTGACAGATTAACAGGACCATTTCTGTTTACACTGCTATGCTTTGAAAAAAAAAAAAAAAAAAAGATGTTTTTGTTCATCCGTTGGGAAAGAATTTATAGTTTGCTCAATCTTGGGAGCATTCGACTCCATTTTGAAGACACTGGTTTCCATCATGAACATTGCACTTGCTTAGAAGAATGTCTTCCTAACGTCTAGTACAGCCTGATCTTAATGATTTTTAACCTTGAAAGGTACCATGCTCATTCAATTTGTGACCCTTTGTAAAACGTTTTCAAGTCTTCATACATAAAACATCAGAAGTATTTACCTGCCCATGCAGTATTACAGTCTCATCTATCTTTATATTTCAGTTCTTCCTCTAAAATTCAAGCAAAGTAAACAGCCTGAACACATCAAGACTATTCAGAGTTCAACTTCAAAATGCAAACAGAAAAGAGATGCATGGTAGTATCCTTTTTATAAATGGACTGATGCAAGCAATTCGGGTGAAAAGTGAATAAACTGTTAATCCAAATGCGAAGGGCTCCATTTCAGTAATAGCATGAATAAACCCCCACAGAAGGCTTCATCGCTAGCAGCAAACTCCACAGAGTTCAGATGAACCAGCAGGAAGAACAGAGGGCAGATAATCCTATAAAATTACCCCAGTGGAAATGCTGATAAATTCCCGATTACGAGACCTGCTCTAGAGTGAAAAAAAATGCGAGATACAATAAAATTACCAGTCAACACTTGCACATCTTTGTACTTAAGCCAGACAAATATCACAGGTATTTCTTAATCCCTTGAATTTTGAATTAGTTACCCGTTGTGGCAAAATCTAGATTAAGAAAACAAGACCCAGAAATCAAATGAAAAGCCAGAAGACCTGCAACTCTAGTTACAAAGCAAATACCCGTCTGTGAAGTTATCTTTTCAGTAATACAACTTTCTATGCATTTGTGGAAATAGAGGTATCTGTATTAAAAAAAAAAACAAACACCAACAAACCCCGTTTTACTGTATTTGTTCTGAATATATTTCTTGTATTACACAAAGCAAAGTAGGTTTCACAGGAATTTTTAATGTTTGTGGGAAAATCGCTGATAAAATATTGTTCACAATATACATGTATATCAAGATAGAGGCAGGTGTATCGATACACACTCTTCTAAAGCCTTGCCTGATCCCAGGCTTAAAATTCTCTGTGAAATGGTAAATGAGAAAAGCTGCCCTGTGATCACGATGGCAGACCACGGAGCCCAGGAGCTGCTACCCCGCTCCTCCGCGCCATGCAGAAGGCTTGCACCCAGCTCAGGTTTTCAGCCCCTGCACACCTGTCCGAGCCGAACAACCGCAATAAAAATCCCCTCCTAATTAGCTCAATTAAGGAGTAACTGCCGTTCAGAGGCCGGGACGCGCAGAGCCCCCGCCCCGGGTGCCCCTCCCGGCCGCCCGCCCCAATTCCCCTCTGTTTATCCCTGCATGCGTCTGTCCCGCGGCCTCACGTGCCAGCGCTCGGCCCGCCTCCCGCGCGCCCCCATTGGCCGCCGGGGCTGGCAATCACGCTCCGCGCCTGCCTTGCCGTTTCTCTCCGCCGGAACCAGCGAGGGCCGCTCCGGGCCCCGGCGCCAGCGAGGCCTCGGCTCCGCTGCCGGCGGGGCGGGCGGCTGCCGGCAGCTCCTTCCGGGGCGGGAGAGTCGCTCCACTGACAGGCAGCGCTGCCGGTCCCCCGTGTGCTCCCAGCGGGGCGAATGGGCCTCCGGGGAGGCAGAGGCGCGGGGAAGCCGTGCGCTGAGGGTGGACGGGCAATTACCAGACTGATGTCATTTCCCTCTGCCTTTGTTTAATTATTTTAAACTCAAATGCACGGTGAGGAAAAAGCCAGACCAACAAACAAAAAACTTCAGGCTTCCAGATGCCATTATACTAATTTCTCTTAATTGCCTTCCCGATGCAAATAAACCCGGGCTCCCTGCGAGGCGCCGCCCGCCCGGCTCCCTCCCGCACGCCGGGTGGGTGTTTACTGGCCTGCGGCCGGGGGTGCGTGGCCGGGCAAGTTCCCGGCGGCGGAGCCCCCCTTCCCCGCCGCTCCCCGCCTCGATAACCAGCCGTTCCCCACCGCTTCCCGGGGCACGGAGCCTCCCCCGGGCGTCCCCGAAGCAACGACCGCCCGGGGCCCAGCGCTTCCTCCAGCGCCGCCCCCCCCCCCCCATCCCCTCACGCCCAGGGGGGCCTCGCCCCCCCCCCTCCGTGACGCCCCCAAGGACGCAGCGCGGGGGGACCCCCCGCCAAACTCCGCGGGAGCCCCCCCCGCAATAACGCCGCCCCCCCCCCCCGCAGCAGGGCCCCCCCGCAGCACTGCTCCCCCGAGCGAGAGCCCCCCCTCCAGGCGAGGCGCGGCGCGGCGAGGGCCGCCCCTACCTGTGGCTGCAGCATCCCCGTCCCCCCGCCGCCCTCGCTCCGCCGCCTGCCTGGCTCTTTGTTTCCTGCCGCGGGCCGGACGGGAGAGCAGCTCCCCCCCGCCTCCTCCTCACACTCATTGAAAGCAAACAAGCATCATGGCGGCGCTGGTGGCGGCGGCGGCTGCGGGCGGGCCGGCCCTCCTCCTCCTCCTCCTCCTCCTCCTCCTCCTCCTCCTCCTGCTGCTCTCCCTCGCCCCGCCTGCCCGGGCCGCCCGCACTTCGCGCACGCTCGGCGGCCGCAGAGGGCGACGCGGGGCTGGGGGGCAGGAGGCCGGGGCGAGCCCGGGGGTGGCCGCGGGTGGGGGGCCGGAGGGGCGGGGGGGCTGCGGCGGAGCTGGGGAAGGGGCGGGCGGGCGTGGGGATGATAAGCGGTGGGGGAAGGCGTTTGGAGGGGTGGTTTGGGTTAGGAACCGGGGGGGCGCGGGCGAGGAGGGGAGGAGGAGGCAGAGAAGTAGGTGAAAGTAACGCGTCAGCTCTGTCGTAAAACACAAACCAGTGTAAATGGTATATCGCAGGGAAACGGCCTCTAGTAGGAGTCCAAGAAGCCTAATGACAACAGTCACTTGTTTGAAAAAGAACTTTTAAATTCTCCTGCAAACGTCCGAATCGGAAACTCAAACTTGCAGTAGATGTGCTCAGACAAAATGTGGATGATGTGCTGAACGCTTTTTAGGAAAGAGGGTATCTTTTATATGTTTGTGGCTTTAATAGCAAAACAGTGCCCCAGATCCTTTGCCGTGACATTTGCATGAACAGTGTTTACCATGAAACGGCCACCAGAATTGCCATCAGCACCTTTGTGAAACTCGGGTTATGGCTCACATCATTTTCTCCCTTGAACCGATTAATGGATGTGTACCAAGGTATTTGGAAAAATAAAGGGTGTTCTTGTTAAGTGGTGTTATTACTGCCCCTGTGCAACAAGACTTTACAGTAAGATGAGAGATGCTACGTGAAGTGATGGTGGGGATGTGCTATCTGTGGTGCAGTACCGGCCAAAATCATAAATAATGACTTCCAAATGAAGGATTTCCTCTATTTTCATAGAGTTAAGATGTTCAAGCATTGGTGATGCAGCAGCAAATGTGTGCTTGGTACACACCACCTCATCGACAGGAATAGTAAAGAAAAAAACATTATCCCAGATACACAACCCTATGTCTGAATGGGAAAGCTAAAAAAGAATTTAAGTCTTATCTGTTCAGGTATAACTGGATACGTGGCTGGAAATGAATAGCGCTCACACTGTTACGCAACAAGGCATTCTCTTTAACACAATTTAAAGGAGGACGGTACCTGGTTGTGCTTCTGAGGAACACCACCACCGACCATCAAGAGGAAGGCTTTGAAAAAGATGACTCTGGCACACTGCATACCAAACCTGATTGCAGAATGTCCTGCATTGAAAGGCTGAGCCCTTTGGCACTTTGCATCAAATAATCCTGCTATACTTAAGATTTCTGTTCAGCCTTATCGTATCACGTATCTGAAATGCTCTCGGATGATAAACTATCTCCTCGCCGCATGGCGCAGTCCTGTGCTAGAGATATCTGAGCTAGCTCCGTTACGGGATGCGGGGCAGGCTCTGGCAGAAGTGCCGTATCGGCTTCCCGGGCTTGGCTGGCTCTGGAGAGCTGACAGTCATTCAGAACTAACTTGAGTAGCTCTACATGTCATTCTCCTGTGCTGCGTCTCTTTTCTTTCCGATAACCAGCTGTCCCGCACATTCTTCAGTTAATACTTTCTAGGTCAGATATGGCCTCAGTAGACTATATCATTTTGCCCAGAGCTAATTCTCCAAAAGCAGTAGGAAAGTCTTTGAATACGTTGCAGGATTTTCCAGGAATTGCTGCTCAGCAAAGAAAATTCAGCTGATCATAAGTCTCTTGAAAAATGCTTGCAGGGAAACTTCACTCCTTGGGGATGGATGCTGGGGTAATATTGCAGTAGACTTGGAAAGGTCTACTGGTGAGGGCCTTCATTGCTGAAAGTGGAGAGCAAGTGGCAGAAAATACTAGGAATTCTCAAATAACTGAGATAAACAAAAAGAGCATTAGAGGAAATAATTTAAAAGTAATTAAAAAATAATTCTGTGTTATTGCTCATTATATAAACTAACAGGAGATCCCAGCAATTTGGCAGATTTCAAATTAATTAACTTTCTGAGAAGTTTACAGGTTATTTATAAAAAAAACCAACCATATTGGAAGAGTCCGAAGTTATGGCCTGTTATGGCCTTTTATGTCAACAATTTTCCTTTGAACTGCCAGCTCGCCTGTGTGGGTTGAAACGACAGAATGAAGTAAAAACAGATATGTGGGGTTTTTTTTTAGAAACTGTTATGCTCCACTGAATTTCCTGTGCAGAAGTGCTGTTGCGCATCTGTATGCATGATTAACTCTTGCTCCCTGTAAGTGTTATCAGACCTGTAACCAGGCAAACACTGGAGCAGATGGCCAGTGCCAGTATCGGTGTTCCTGGTCTGGGTGCTTAATGAGATCTGAGAGTGTAATATGAGCCTCTTTCATTTTGTCTGTCTCGCATGGCAGATATACTTCATGCAAATGCTCTTGTTGCTCAAGGTCACAGATTCGTCAATCAAAAGAGAGCCCTTCCTGTTAATCTTTTGCCTGCCCATGAGAGTTTCCATGCGTCTCAGGAGCTGCTGTGTCGCATGGCATGCCGTTGTCCTGAGTTCGGGACTCCTACTGGTAAAGACAATCAGATGAGAGCAGAAATTAGTCCCTTTTTCAATACAATGTTAAGTTTACCATACTCTGAGCTTAAATTTTCATTCGTTAGCCTTAAAACAAAAATACCTTTTTGTGCTGTGGAGTAAGGCTTCAGTTGGGCCAAACCTTGCTTGTGACACACAACCACGTGTCCCACAAAATGAAGGCGAATGTCCTATAACCTTTCTGACTTTATACCTGGAGCCAGAAATATTTGCTGTGAGCAGTTTAAAAACTCTTAGCACCCCTGTCATCTCCCTTCTTCGTGCACACATCCACGGCAGGAGCTGGGGACTGTGCCTGGGAGGATGAGGGGAGTGCTACTTGGTCTGTCTTACCAACGCTTACAGGTGTTTTGAGGTCCTGTTGGCCCCGTGCACTGACAGAGGGATGTGAAACTTGTGGTAGAGAGTTGTCTTTGTGGCTGAGCTATGGTACCTTTTGCTTTGTTTAAATCACCAAATTTGGTGAAGCTATACTCTTTTGAAATATCTGTATGCGGTTGTACAGTAGAGGCTTTTTTGACTTCTAAATTCTTTGTAGTAAAAGATACATCCTTCTGCATGGCTCATACATGATGGGTGAGCTGAACCATCACCCCATCCTGAGAGAGAGCAGGTACAGAGCTGTCATGGCTTGTGAAAGCTCTTGTGTCTGGGGTTACAGAAGAGGTGAACAAGGAAAGGCTCAGTGCTCTCCGCTCCCCCACTTTCTGTGCCCAGGAAATGTGAAAAAAACAATGTAACTGGAGGGAAGACATGAAGCAGGGGAGGAGAGCAGAGTTATGGCAAAGCAGGGGAGATAATGAGGAGGAAAGAAGGGAGTAACTGGGAGGAGGAGAGGGATCCCAAATAGGAGGGCAGAGCTCAATCATGCTCTACATTTTCAATATACCCAGATAGAGAGACAGGGATCCGAACTACAGGATAGCTTCCATGGCTATGGAGATCAGTGGGATCACTGCTCTGAACATGGGATGTTCCTAAAATGACAGGTACTCTGAAAAATGAGGACTTGGAGCACTCATATTGAACATCTAAAATCATTGCATGCTTAAGGATTTCAGCCTTAAGTTTTATGGCCTGTTCTCCATCTACCGAGTGAATGTAAGAGCATCTTCTGTCACAGTCGGATACTAGAGATAAATCTTTGATGTTTATTGAGCATAAAAGTACAGTGAAAGCCCCATACAAAAAGCATTGAGGCAATTAATATTCCTGCTTTCCTCTGCATGGAATGGAGTTCAGTGGTTTCCAGAAGACTTGTATATAAAAAGATAATTGAAAACTCCCCTTATGCATATCCGCAACAGAGCTGAATTAAAGAATTTTAATCCTGGGATGGCACAGTTTGTAGGTAAGGGCTTTGCAGCCTTAGCATTACTTTAATATGCATTGTTACACAAAAATAGTATAAGTACTTAAAAAGAAGTTGAATATGATCAAAAGCTTTCTTTCTAGAAATATTTGCATTTAGTATGAAGACTTCCATAGTGAGAGAAGAATTTCTAACTCTTTTTTGCCAGTTATGGATACTAATACTTAGCTCTGCCACCACCTGAGATGCTTATGCCATGTTTAGATGACTGTTATAATTACTTAGATATTTGGTCTGTTATCAGGACTGTCACAGTTTAAAATCTGTGCTGAATCTTGTTCTCTACCTTAAGCTTGCAGGTCTGCGGAGCATTTAGACAGTAATATTTTCTAGTATGTGCATTTGTGCTGTGCTGTAGTGGTAAAGTAACAGATCTAAGAATACCACAATTCTTTCTTGTCCTAATCCAATATTAAAATCTGAACACTGTTAAGAAGCTGAAATTATGAACCATGATTTTGTTTTCCTCATTGTCATTTTTTAAGTACAGGCTGATTCTTACAATTTTTTGTCTCTAGAATCACCTCTCCAACTCTTGGTTACATTTCTCCAAGAAGATGACCATCTTTTCGTATTAAAACTAAGTTAATGATATGAAAGAAAAAGTAAAAGGTATGACCTGCATACATTCATTACACGGGCAGAGCTCCTGGTTGCATTCAAAGCAATGCAAAAGGAACACAAGGCTTTGCCTTTCATAGGAAGAGCTTTTATGTATGTGAGTGAATTGTGAAAATTGCTGTGAAATACTTGAATGGCCAGTTATGGAGTCACAACTGAGAGGTTAAATGCCAAATAATGGCATTATCGATGTAAGATGGAAGGATTCTCATTAGTGGAAAGCCAGCCGCTCAAACTACCTGTCCAGCTTTTTGGTCCTTTCTACCGTATCCTCTTCTCTTTGTACCCCTTTTGGCAGGTTTTTTCCCCTCTTCTGTCAGCATCTTGTTTTTCATCTTTATTCATTGTTGCTTTCTACGCTTTTCTCTAGCAGCAGAAACATATTTACTTGCAAGCTGATCCCATCTGTGCTCCTGCACGGTAAAGGTTCCCCCTACCGTGGCACTGCATGTCTAGTTTAGTTTCGTACGACTGCTAGGAAGCTTCAGCCTTCAGGAGTGCCAGGATTTCACACCGCGGATCAGACAGGCAGGGTACTGCCTCTTGGGCATGGTTTTAAAAAAAAGAGGGTGTGCTATTTTTCTTGTGTAAGAAAATGCAATAATACTATAATCATTTGACGCCTGATAGTTCACTGAAATGGAAGACTGCTGAACTTTTAACTTAATTGGGTCTCTTATGCTTGCACGGTTTCCTACTCATGAACCAGAATATATGGGGACTATAACTCAAATATGCACTAAGCTGTCCCCGCTGCAGTCTTGTACCTTGCAAATTAAGTAGGATCAGGACGCAAAAGAGATAACTAAGGAGACCTATGTCCTGGAGGAAATTACCATGAATTAAAAAATGATGGTTTCTCTCTTAATAAAAAATGAACTAATGCTCCAGTGTGACACTATGGAACTCTTCAGCTTATAAAGGTACTGTCTTTCAGGAAATATATATGTTAATCCAGCTGTCATGCAAAAATTCTCATTTGGAGCCTGATCTAATTCCCATTGAAGTAGAGATGGACTCAATCTACTTAAATTTCTCCATGTAGTTTCACGGCCTTCCACTATCTTCATCTGTTGTATCACATTACCGTGTGTGGGTAGAGTTGCCACATTCCACCCATGACACAACTGTTTCAGTGGCAAGTGAAGTGATATGTGCATATGGTATATGCAGTCTTTACACAAACCGTATGCTTTCAGACAGCTATCTATGTAATTGGGGGAAGTTATGGAGGCTTCTTGAATATAAAGTTCATTTGCTACATTATTAGAAGACATTGCAAGCTTTGTTTATCATTACTGTGACCTTACCTTTGATATTTGAGAGACAGAATGAGTGATTTATTGTTTAGTTTTTGTAAATTAGTAACTCGGTTTAATTACTTTGAATAACAATAAAATGGTTGCATGAAGCTTTTAGAATCAATGTCTATAATTTTCTTATTTCTTGCATCAAACCTTAGGAACAAATTGTACTTATATAACAGTAAGTGACTTCATACAATTTCCAATTACAGTTACACATAGTCTTACTTTTGCTACCTGTTACACATTTCGAAGATGTTAAATGTCCTCATTGCTGAGTGTTTTGCATAGGAGATCATTATTTATCTGAAGAGTTTTGGCTAAGGACAGTCTCTAGTGGGAAAAAAACCCCTCCACTGAATTTATAAAGTACACTTTAATCATAAAGCTATTATAGATGCTGATATTCTTTTGTTTCATTGGTAGTTACAAAAAAAATACAAAATTACTGAATAAATTTACCTAGTGAAGTATGGATATTTCTATATTATCTGAATTGACAAAATACTTTCCTTAGGACACGACGTTTGCAGAGACGGGGGACAACATAGTATTGGGTGAAACACTAACACAGCCAAAATAATGAAATACTAAAACTCGGCAGCTTCCCATGGAGCTACACGTTAGATCGCTTCCCTGCTGCAGAGCTGGGCCCGTTGCTCTGGGACACCCTGGGGTAGGATTCACCTAAATAAGCGTGGACATATATTGTATCTGTCTGTGAGCTGCTCACCATGGTCTGCCCCCGTAGTCAGTGGAGGCTACAGTACACATCCTTGGGGCTGTAATTTCTTTTTGAAGGCTCTGAAGGCAAGCATTGGAGATGAGATTATGAAACTGGAAGAGGTTTGTTTCCAAGCACTGGGAGACCTCACTGAGTTGAAGAAATGCAGGGTATTCACTGCTGCAAAGGGGAGGGGGTTGACTCAGTGTCTATAGCCATACTGGCTAAAAGGCTGCACCACAAAATGGCATTTGCTCAGAAAAAGATGAAAATCATTGCCTGCTTCTGAGGTGACCACTGCAGGTGACAGGAAGAAAATTTGTCCAACACTTACTTACAGCTGGTGATTGGTGTGGGGCATTAACGGTTTTTCCACTTCTTCCAAAATATTAGGCACTTTGAATAAATAGCTTCAGTCGGGGTGAAATGCCAGGTTGAATGAGCCACTGATCTGACCTGCCGTTGTTTCCTCTGTGTCCAGAAACGTTGGGCTGCAAGATAAAAAAAAGGATAAAAAATTGTGGGATAAAAATCAAAATGTTTCAGCTTGCTGCAACAGCCTCAGGCTAAATAATGTTTCCAAAAGTGTGGCTTTCAATATCAAGCCTACTCCTGAGGAACTGGCAAATGCTCAACGAGCACAACACGCAGACAACTGGCAGCTTGAGTCATTTTCGCATGTGATTGTTGAATGTGACAGATTGAGAATAGCAAGGAGTATGAGTTCATGCTATGAGAGTGAAGTAACCCAGCATCCGCTCGCTGCCTCAAGCCTACAGATAGATGTGGAGTGCTGCAGAAGAGAAATGCCATCGAGGTTTTGAAAAAAAATGGGTTTAGCACACGTTATTTTCTTCCTTTGCTCATTTTTATTTCACCGTAGATTGTTTCTTTCTTCTCTTTATGGCAGATGGAAAGTATGAGAAGAGCCCTTGAAACATATTTGTGAAGCCTGGATTGCCATTAACTTATTCCCCTTTTTGCTTTTTCTCTGAATACCTTTTTCCTTTCTACTTTACACTGATGCTGGATTGGCCTTTTTATTCCTCGGTAGTTACTGCTCCAGCACATTGGCTGAACAGAAGCAGTTTCAGATAAAACTGGGGTAAACATGCTTATAGAAATGATCACTTCCAAACCAACCTAGTGGAGGTTTGCTTTCAGAGCAAACTGCAACAGGCTTGGGAAGGCCAGGGAAGTTACTGATGAAATCTCTGCTGCAATCAAACCTTTTGTTGCAGTTGATCAAAATAATATGTCTGATTAATTTATTAATTAATTTTAGCCATACTTTATTTTCATACATGTGCTTGGAAAAGGTAACATCCTTCCCAATTTCTTGTTTGTAAATGTTCAACATGTGATCTCTGCCAGCACAGCTGAGCGCATTGGCTGTTGGAGACAAATCTGTAACATGTTCTGCACTGACTTGGTGTTTGAAGCTTGCTGCTCAGCTATGTAACATTGTATGTGAGGAATTGGTTAATTTAACCTTTGTACAAGTGTGCTTGATTAATTAGTTGTAGAGGTTTTTTGAGGCTGTTGGACAAGAGGCGCCCTGGACCAGTGACACCAGTGACACATTGCAAAAGCAGCAGATGTAAAGACTGAGATGTGTAACTTTTATGCCCAGGACCCTTGCAAACACAAAAGCCTCTGCACAGGCTGAGAAGGATATGTGTCCAGAAGTTTTTTCTATTCTTTTTCTCCTGTAAGATCTTATGTGTAACTATGGGTTCAGGACACATGTGGTTCTGGTTACAACAATTGGAACAAAATCTTTTTTTTCTCCTTTAATTCCCTATTTGTCAAGACTTTGGGAGGATAACAATTCCTGGGAGTCCTTTGGCTGCAGTGAATGGTAACTACCTAGACCTAATCCACTCGTCTCCATTTTATTTTACAAATACTTATGGGTAATACCTTAACACAAGAAGAGCCCAGACCTTTGCTGCCTAATATGCCAGGCTCGCTCTGCTCACCACAGCAACAGAAAAAGATTAAATGCATTCTTTGTATTCATGAGCTCTGGGCTGTTACTCTTGCCAGCTTTAGGTGATTTATTCCTTCAGATCTGCGTTGCTAGCTCGGAGTCGATGACCTGGTAGGGAGGTGTGGAAGTGAAGTGACCTGTATGGCAATTTATTTATTTAAACCCATATTTATTCAGTGAATCTTCCGCCGTCGTTTGCCGTAATGGCTGTCTGTACGAGCAGCAGCCTGCCAATGATGTGCCGGTGGGGGATGACGGGAGGGCGCCTGGGCCGTGGGTGTGTGGAGCTGCCCGTGCTCTTTTGTCCGTCTTGGTACCTCCACATGCATCCATGGGTCTGACATTCCCATGGAACTGCCCCAACCTTCCCTTTAACCTCATCTCCTAATTCTGTCCTCGATGCTGCTTTTTATTGAACATAGTCACATATTCAACAAGATCTCAACCGGTTCTCTTCGGCGTGGCTGCTGCCTGCCCTCCGAGGCCGCCCCGGCACAGGCCGCAGCAGCTCCCGGTGTGAGGGGCAGGAGCGGGACACCAGGCCGCGGCTGCCCCAGCTGCCCGGTGCCAGGCTGCGCTGAGGAGGCCGCTCTTGCAAATAACGGACGGCAGGGGGTAGCACATGTTCATTTCATTACTTTCTAATTTTTTTAAAGAATTAGGCTTTGCAAAGCTTCATCTTATTTTATAAAAAGGGGCAGGGGGCGGGAAGATCGCTTCCAGAGGGGATGAGCACCTGGCTTGCTTCCAAGTTTTTCTGTTTTTCCACAAAAGCTAAAGCCCCTCCCTTCTACTCTGCCATTTCTAGAGACACTTTTCCTCTGTGAGCTCCTTCGCCATACTACCAAAAGAGCTTGTCTTGACTCTGTAATACCGTGCAGGATGATTTTGCTGCGGAAGCATGCAGGTAGTGCTGAGCAAGCAGAGCACCAGGACTGGGAAAAGCAGCGAGCTCAGGCTGTGTGTACCTGCACGGGAACGCCAAATTAAACTGGTTGCATCAGCTAGCAGTGCTGCTGAAAGCAAACAGTCTCTTCCAGCCCAAAATGCTCCCAAGAGGTGTGCCAATAGCCAGGGCAGCACTTCAAACAGACAGGGTCTGGCCACTTGGTTGAGGCTGCCCTCCAGCTGGCAGATAAAACGTAGAGAGCCCTCCTCCCTACGAGCTGTACTTCAACAGGAGCAATGTAAATTATTTTGGACAAATATTCCTGTAAGTTTTCTGATAAGATGGTGTTTTGTATTGGCCTAGTGAGAGCATCTGCATGGGACCGGACAAAGATGCAGACACAGTTTTGAAGCATTCGGCCCAGTTAATTTGTATGTCAATAATACATTCATCCCGTGATTTATTTAGTACAGACACTTTGTTTACTGCTCACTTTGGAAATATTTCAGCTCCAATAAAGGTGCAAACTTGAGTTTTTTGTTTAATAACTGGACTTTCATAATTAACTTACGTGTTACAACAGTCTGCTGTGGCCTTAAAAGCAGAGCTTCAATGAAATGTTCTTAAATGAAATCACGGTGCTCTAACCTCAGGTTTCTCATCTGACTGGGTTTATAATTGCTTTCAGACTGCCCTTAAAAGCACCCACATCTGGACAACAACATATGCAGTTTGGCCGCTGGGATAACAACTGAGTTCTTTCCTCACCAGACCTAGGCCAGAGCACAGCTGATGGGTACCAAGAGGCTTAACCCACATACATGGCATGTATTTTCAGGTGTGGCTGGTCATGTAAAAAATATTATACATCTAATCTATGATATTTGTATATATCTATTTATAGTTGTGAGAGCAGAAATGTCAGCATTTTATGCTATAGGAAATGGATGCTGTCACAAGAATATGTGATCTAACTTGGCTCTGCTTATTTTGAACTGTTTAGGTTTTTTTCGGGATTGAACTATAAGCCTACTGTAATTAAATTGTGTTTGAGGTTTTATGTCTTGATTCTGACAAGCCAGAACTTTTCTTCTGCAGCAGCAGGCTGGGATCCCGTTCCCAACTTAAATGCAGAAAGAGTAAACCAACTTACACATAGAAAAAGTAACAATTCTCCACGGAACTGGCCAGACTTCCAAATCTTCCAGAGGTTTGTTCTGTGCAGTTTAAACTAGTTCTTGATACACTGAAGTCACTGTGTCATCTGTTTTTCAGTGCAGACCTGTCTCAGGTAGGTGCTTATTACAATATGTGGCAATATTATCTTTTCTTTCATTAAACTTTTACCAGTAAAACCTCATTAATTCTCATCTGGGTAATCTAGAAGATGAATTATCACTACAGGTCTCCTGTTTTCCAGTTTAGTAGTTGAGCCAAACCCCAACTTTTCCAAAAGAGTGGATAATAATTTTGTGTCCCAGTCAGCTGGTAAATCACATGGTAGATGTTAATAGCAGGAATGGTTCCTCAATGAGGCTGCATGTTTCTAAGTTATTTTTTGTAAATTTTACAGAAAAAAAATGGCTAGCTAGTAAACCATCCTATGAAAGACACATTTTAAGTGGAGGAGAAGGGTGGTTGCTTTTGATGACTTATTTGTTCTTAAGTAAGTGAATGTAGAAGTAGCAACTGATATGAAGTTATCAGTCAAATTTAGCCAGATTCTGACGTGTAATTGCAACATGCTGCTTTGGAAGGGTGGTGCTTCCAGAAATATCAGTGCTTGTAAGTAAAATTCCCTTCAGGACAGGATGATAGGAAAGCTCTGGGAACAAGTCCTAACGTAAACTGAGTGTCCTGCCAGTAACCTTCACTGCAGTGACATGGGAGGAACCACCCGTTGTAGGAGTGCATATGGCTCATGCTATTAGAGATATCCCCAACAGGCTGATCAGCTCTTTCTTATTTAATTTCAGTACAACAGGGAACATGCTATTAATTGTAGAAGGGACATGGATGTGCAGGATGGTGCCCAGCTCTGTAAACAGGACCTAAAACCTGAATCTCCCCTCCATCTTCTCATCCTTGTGGCTGATGGCATTGGGGGCTCGACCAGGGTCTACTAAACAAATTCCTTCCCTTGTAAGGTATCTTTTATGGCTCGCAGGAGAAGAACCCAAGTCGTGAATAAACACTAGCATGAAGGTGGGGCTGGGACAATCTTTCTGGTTTTGCTTAGTGGTGTAAATGATTTTAACTTTGTTTCTAAGCTGTGTCTTTTAAAAAAAAAATAGAATTGCTCAGAGACAAGCACAGAGCCTCATTCAGGAGCAGAGGCACTTCAGTCTGAAAGTCCAGCTGAGCTCATATGTGTTTTTCTCTGATTTGGGAAGCTCTGCCATTCGGCCCCCCTTGGTGGTGGTTCTCATGGTGCAATACTTAACCATGTCCCTTGGCTGCCATTTGACATTGTTTTCTAGCGAAAGTGAGAAAGTGTGCATGCCTAGCAACTAAAGGGATGCTTCACTTAATTTTGGCAAAGAACGAGGTGCTCATATCATTACTGATGGGTGAGCAGGTTAAAGGCTGTCTCCTTCGCTAACTTAGCAAAGCTGTACACCAGCTCCGGCAGCTCCGGCTTTTTGCTGGGAATGTCACGGGTTCAGTCCTCTGGCTGTCAGCCAAGGCAGCCGATATCTCACATACAGTGTCCTGCTATTAGATATAGATGGGGGCTAAGGAGAACATTAGTAATCAGAGCAACTCCACCCTATATGGTGGAGATACAGTACCCTGCTGGGAGATTCCTTTGGAAAATTCCAGTAAACCTGATAAGAATCCATCAACTGACCTTTGGTGCTGAGAAACGTTTAACTTAAGGAAATGGTAAATCTGATGTGTTCCCAAGTGGATCTGAACGAGGGCAAGCTGAAAAGGTATTTAGACCTTTTACTATAGATTTGTGGGGTTAGTATGGTCCAGCCAGAACAAAATGGTTTTCCTTTCTATGAGAGGATTCTGTTGCCAGTTACCCTACAGAGGCCAAATCCTGTAAGTCTTGTTTTGCTAAAAAAAAGCTGCTCAGCCAGAGCTTTGCCCAAAAAGATTCAGTCCAAGCCCGTGTTTTTCTCATATTAAATAGCTTTCATTTAAGTGTTTGTGGTGCTTAAGTGATGCTTGTGGAGGTCAGAATGGGTCAGAGGATTTTATTCTGTGCATTTTTCTAGCATGCATCCCTGGAGGCTTGTACAACCCTAAGGAACACACTGGCCCTGCTGCAAACTCTATCTCACCAGCACAGAACTGAATGAAGAAAATCATAATACAGTGCAGCAGGTGAAGTAACCTTCTGGCTCAACACCATGAAAGAGTTGGAAGTGAAGGAGGAGCAGCCCAGGCTGCAGACCGAAGGGAGAGAGGAGGCAATTAGCATGCAGGAATGCAGAGGGGAGATCTGCTCCAGACCCCAGCAGTAATAAAGCCAAGCTGCAAAAATACCCTTTTTGATGGGAGATTTCAGGAATTCTGTCAGTTATCACTAAAAACCGGTCTGCAGCCTCAATCCTGCTTTCTCCAAGTGAGAGGATGCATAAGTTCAGATCGAAGGCTCTGGTTCATACTTACTTTGTAGCTGCTCATCATGGCCCTACAAAGCATTTCAGTGCTTATGCAATGAATGTGAATAATTTAATTGATCTCATTGAAACTGCTGGTGTATTTAAAATTAGGTGTTGGAGTGCTTTGTGTAGGTTATAAAGGCCTCTAGGAAAGAAAAAAGCAATATAATTGAAACATTCAAGTGCTTCTAAAAAAGAAACTCCTCCTTCGTGCTGGACTGGCTGAATTCAAATGAGACTTATCAGACCACCTCTTCAGGTCAGATTAAAAAAGCAGATAATGCAGGGTAAAAGATCATATTTTTAAAAGAAATTACTTCTTTAAGCATCAGTTCCAGTAACTTTGTTAATGACGCAGTATTACTTGATGCATCATAGGGTGTGTTGGGTGTATTACACTATATTATATGGTGTAAAACTGTTCTCATTTGGCAGGAGAAATGTTTGACAGTATTTTGAAGGGCCTCTGGCTTGTCCATAAAAGACCTTTGTTTTTCAACTGCTGTACTGCTATGCACAGGAAAAGTGACATTTCATATATATTCCATATAACGAAGTTGTTAAAAAAAAAAAAAGCCATGTCTGGTTTTAGCTTTAACTGATTACCAGTATAGGCAGTTGTAAAAGACTCACTTTTGTTTGTTTGGTTTTTTCTGAAAGACTAATGATTAAAAGGATTGCTTTGTATTTTTAACTGCACTAAAAGATAAAAAAGGTAGTATAAGATATGACCTAATCCTCAGATTTTTCATAAAAGTTCTGCCTGCTCCATAATGTCTGATCTATGCTGTTGCTCACAGAGGTGACTGAATTGATGCAGATGTTTTCCTTCCTACATCAGTAGTAACAGCTGAACACACAAATCCCAGCCTTTCCCAGTCAGAACTGATCGGTTGCCTCATATGTTGCTTAGTAGTATATAGAAAGTTGACTTGAAAATGTTACAGGGAACTAAGCAATTGTCATTTTTGCCTGCTTTGTAACCC
This sequence comes from Nipponia nippon, assembly GCF_047370975.1. Classification (NCBI taxonomy): domain Eukaryota; kingdom Metazoa; phylum Chordata; class Aves; order Pelecaniformes; family Threskiornithidae; genus Nipponia; species Nipponia nippon. The sequence goes on along the minus strand of NW_028262333.1, from coordinate 12,691,823 downwards.
AAACCACAGAATTCATCAGGAGGTTTCTGCATCAGCCCAGATGCTCTAGTCCGGCTACCAGCTGTGGGGTAAAGATATCTGTGCTTCAGTAGGCATGACTGCACCCAGGAAATAGCAGGGTTGGGTGCTCCCAGGAGTGGTAGTGGTCTAGTTTGAGCAAAGATCCGCACTGAATGCCAGCTCAAAGTCATCACTGGTTTTGCCTTTGCTCATTTAAACCTGTTTTTTCCTTCTAATTGATAGCTGCCCTTAGAGCATCATTTCAATTGATTGAAACAGTGATAGCTCTGTTACAGGTGGTCATTGTGCACTTAACAATATTAGAAAGGGCACTATAATGTGCTGTCTGTCTTTGGCACCACTCCTTGAGATAGCTACAGTAACTCCAAGGGACTACTCACTTCCAAGCATCTACGAGAAAGTATCCTGGGCACTCATCTCTGGAAGACAGCGGAGAAGCGGAATCAGAGAACAAGCAATTTAAAAAGAAATGGGATAAAACTATTTGCACTGTTTGCCTTTTAGAAATCAGGTTGCCTGTGACTTTTGCGAAGCGGCACAGGATAGATGCCTGGTGTGATATTCCATGCAATGTCCTGAAGATATTGGAGTCTCATTTCCAATAACCGGCAGCAGCAGGAAGAAGGCTGGTGTGCCCTGCGGTTTGGCTCTGCTCGCAGTGAGGCACTGCAGAGCTTCCCCACAGAGGACATTACGCTTCTTAAAAAGTTCAACTCGACTGTGCCAACCACGAAGCGGAGCATTACACAGAGCACTTGATTTTCTACAGTTGTTCACTTGTAAGAAATGGAAAGGAAAAGCAACTCTGTTATCACAGCTGCCTTTGTAGGGAAACTGGATGGCTTTTATGACTGTATTACAAGCATTTTATTACTTAATAGTATTTCCTAAATTCTTCTTTTGTTTCCATCTCATTTGAAAGTAAGATGATTTGGGGGTAAATACCTGCTTTTCAACTGACAGTCTTTCCTTGGGCTCTTAATAAATCTTTGGAGGTGTTTTGATTCATGCACATGCCTACCCAGCTGCCAGGGCTTTTGTAAACCAGCACCTCCCTCTCCTGTCGCTGTCCTCTTGTGCCTCCTCCTGCCCTGCACCATGCCTGCTCCAAAAGTGATACAGCCCTTTCCTGTCGACGTGGCAGCTCCTTCCCCTGCCTCTCTCATGACTTTAGTATCTTGATCCCCTGACGTGACTTCACTCAGAAGACCAGGACTCCCTACCCTCAGATACTATTTTGATTTTTATTTTTGCTGCAATGTCACTTAACTGACTAGCTAGTGGTTGTCTAGCAAAAAGCCAAAGAAGGAGAATTAGTATTAAATTGGGAAAAAAATCCCCCACAAATGATGGAAGTTTTAAAAACATTATTATATTGTGTGCTATCCACCCTCCTGGCTCTCATCGTTTATAAATTTACAGCTCTCCAGAAGAACACACTCCTTAGCACAGCAGGATCCTGATTTGATCCTGATTGTGACTGCTGGGCCTGAATACGCTGTTTATAAGCAAACCCGACACGTGCATGCAGCGGCAAGTGTAAGGGAGCCTAAGAGGAGTAACCGTATTATCTGGCAGCCGTCACCTCCCTGCCCCACATCGTGCGAGACCCTGACTTACCCATGAAGGGAGGGCAGGGACGCGCAGGCACCATACCTGCTCGTGTACAAAACTTTGAGAGCTGAGAAGGCCAAATTTTGCTGGGTTAAAGCCGGGACTAAGCCAAGCAAAGCTCTGCAGGACCCAGCGGTGCCACTAGAGGCTGCCAGGCAGCCCCTGTCACCTGCAAACCCATTTCTGTACCAGGCAAAGCCTCACCCAGGTCCCTGCGGACACGAGTGGGTGAAGGGCCCTCGGTGGCCCTGGAGATGTCCCAGGGCAGCCAGCTCCTGCACCACCAGCAGCCCGGGTGGAGCAGTGCGGGGCTCGGCAAGGCTGAGCTGCCCCTTCACACTGCCCCTGAGGGCCTGTCTTCTTTCTGCTGCTTCTTGGGAATCTTGGAAAGCAAAGCCAAGGCATGAAAATCATCCACACGTTTGTCTTAAAGGAAAATTACTTGATGCTCTCCTGCAGTCTCTGCCAGAATGTTACAAGAAAAAAGGCTCAGCTATGTTATAAATAGCTTGAAACCTTGCGTGCGAAGGTAGTTCGGGGGTAATTAGGGTATTTCTCTACTTTATGAATCCTGTTGGGATTGACCTTAATGCTCCCTCATGCACAGATCCCTCATTTGACTGCAGTCATCTTTTTATGGCAGGTTTCTTGGCACAGCTGCAGACAGGGGCTAAAATCCACGTGCTCCTTTTTACCTGTGGTGGTAACCTGCAGTTAAGGCACAGACGGATGGGTTTCAACCCTTTTTAGCTTAGTGATTCCCTGAAAATTTTCCTAGTGGAAATACAAATTATACAAATTTTGCATATGTAGATTGCAAAAGAGAATAGAGACATTTACAACTATGTCTTCCAGACCACTTAATAGTCTATAGAACATTAAAAATTTGTGAGCCACTGATTGAACTCCACTAGAAAATATTACTTCGCGTGTTGGAAGTCCTCTAAAAACTTTCCTGCTCTCTCTCACAGAAGAATAGACAAGTTATCTCATAGACTTATGCAATTCTTCCTCTGCATTGCCACTGAGGGCCCGAAGGACTCAGCTGGCAATGCCCCCGGCCAAGTCTGCCAGAGGAGAGCTAATGGCGTGCAGACCCCACTGTGTATCACTGCGGTTCCCCCAGCGGAAATTGCAGCGAGATAAGTCAGCTTCGTTTCATATCAGCTGGAATTCCTGCAATGCGTGGTTTTATTCTGATAATATTAACCAGTCATTTTAGATTTTAATGGTTGCTTTCCCACTGGTGTGAAGGTGTAGGAGAGTGGCGTTCCCTCTCACTCATCAACACGTACAAGAAGGCAGCACAGCACAAGAAGGTCAATGCTTGCTAAGATCCTGCAGAAGAATAACCTGAAAGAGATTTGAAGTTATTTATTAAAATACTTTTAGAATAAATAGTCATACATGCTTGTAGTCTTCTTCCATTAAACAAGTCACTTGTCTATAGGATGATCCCTTTTGTGTCCCATAGTACTACAGAAGTCAGCAGTGCCAGCACTTATGGAAGATGTGCTAAATGGTGGATGCACAGAAAGCTAAACATCGCTTCCTCCAGAGCCCTCAGCGACAGCCTCCATTCTCTATCAGGCTGGCTGGATTTAAACAAGTGATAAAGTGCGGGATTTTTCTCTAGCCTCTGACCAACCTTCCATTTTTTATGTTTGTATTATTTGTATCTGCAGGTGGCATCTGATCCATAGGAGAAGTTAATTGAAAGCCTACTTCAATCATAAAACGTGGGAAATAGCTGGACGGTGAAATATCAGGCTGGGATTATGAGACTAAAGCTATGTTTTATAAAGGAAAACCTTGTGCCTGGCAATAGTCCTTGTAATGTTGCAAGAGCCGGAGGCGTTGAATTAATCCCAATACGTCTGAGTTCTAAATATCCAAATAGATCAGGGCACCCAGCAGCGATACATCCCCCACTGAAGCTCGCAAAGCCACTTCAAAGCAGTATGTCGGTGTTCCCTGAGATGTTGTTGTGTGTGCAGCCACCTCAGTTAACATAATCTTATACCTCAGTGACATACTAAGTGATGCTTGGGGTTTTTTTTTTATAAATAAAGATGGGACATCCACTTATTTAGATATGCAAGTAGGAGGACATAACTCATGCTGAGGTAATGGCGATTGGGGTACAAAAGGAAAGCAGAACAATGAGGTATCTGCAGAGGAGCTTGCAATCTCTAGCCAATTTTCCATGTATTTTGAAGAAGCTACATTCCCAAAAGGACAAAGGCAGTAGTTTGTGATCTGAGGGTTTATCATCACTTGCTGATGGTGTCAGTTTTCCCTCTTTCACCTCTCGTGCTCCTATGAGTAGAAGTCTAGCGGAGAAGGCAGAGCACACCTGTCAGCAGGGCTTCCAGGCTTGTTGGTGTTGGATGCACACACAGGTGTCAGAGGAACTAATATTCCTGCCGGCAGGGCAGAGGGAAAATGCAGAGAGGGGTTGCTGGTAGGTAGATGGAAAAGGAAAGGGAAACCACAGGACGGCACCGCATGAGCAGGTCTGCGCTGGGGTTGCTCATTGACTGCACTCTGGGGCTAAAACCCCAGGGCCTCTGGTATTTAACATGACATTATTGCTAAAATAATCAGTCGGTGACAGACTTGAAAGATTTAATGTAGGATAGAGCCTAGAGACTGGCTCGTATAACAGCATGTATTTTGTTCCATTAGCAGCTTTCTGCTTGGAGAGCAATCATAATGGTCTTCTTCCTTAAAACACATTAACTGACTCCCAGACAGCCTGTCCAAGAAGAGTCACGGTCTGTTAGGTCACTCTGAGGTATTCACCATGAGCAGTCAATATCTGAAATTTCAGGCAAAGAAATGCTTTCTGCCAGGGTGAGCTTCTGCAGCCAGGGTCCCCATGCAAATCCTTTCATTACTCAGAGAAAGGCTGTGGCAGCACCAGAGGTCTGAAGGCAAGCTGCCCTGCTGATGTTCTCAGTGCAGGACACGGCCAAATTGAGCTTAAGGTTATCATAGGCATTTATTTTAAATTGACAGAATAGGGTGTGGTATTTTTGGCCATGGGTGGAATGTGGATTTTGGGGTGTTTTCCTGATTTATGATTGGAAATACTTAAAAAGCAATTTCTGTTTTGCAGAAGAATAGCTATGTCATCTTCCTGTGAGTAACACAGGGTGTTCACATCTCCATGGCAATTGGATGTGATAAAATAAACAGATGTTCTGAGGTTCTTCTACGAGAAAAGTCCCGTAAAGACTTGAGGGTTAGTGCTCCTAATGCACATATATCCCTTTGCCTTCACATTTCTCAAAAATAACAAGGTCCACCATGGGGCACGCTACAGCACATGGGAGAAGCAAATACAGATCTGAAGAGAATTATGGCTGGAAAAATTTTCATTAACTTTGTTTTAAAAATATTGGAGAAGATTTTAGGAATAAGGCACTTGACTCAACATGCCTACCCTTTATTTCCATCTGCCCTAATCCTGTCTTCAGCTTTCGTTTCGTATCCTAATTCCTTTCCTCTTTCAGAAATGAACAGAGGTATCTCTTAAATTCCTCTGTCTCAATCCCTTACTGTCCGCAGGCTGCAGTACAGCAGCCCCTCGAGGAAGAATACTTATGCTAAATGCCCCTTCTGCCCAACGCAAGCATGTTACATGGCTTTTTCCCAGGGCGTTTTCATGGACACGCATGCACACACATATACGTACCCGCAGGCCCCCCAATTTCAGGAAGCCATAAGACACCACAGCAGTCAAATGAATTTGAGCCTTTATTTGAACAAATGTCAGAATTTGTTGACCTTGTCAGAGCAGCTGCAGAGCCCTTCTGCCCGAGCCATCTCCCGTGGGGCTCAGAGCGGCTCAGGGGACTTTTGGGTCTGGGAAGGTGCTGCGGAGATTTAGGTTGCCTAGAGGCGATGAAGAGGAGGGCAGGGTTGCTGTCTAAGCCTATTTATTCTTGTTGATATTTCACTGGTGCCTAAAAGCTCGATATGAGAGTGTACCTGCTTAGTGCTCCGTACTGCGTACGGCCTCGCAGACACACTGCTTTCCCAAAAGGCTTCATGCTCTTAAACAGATGAAGCAAAGAGTGGAAGGGGAGCGCGGGGCAGGGGGAGTGCTTCCCCACCCCGCCTGCCAGGTCTCTGGCTGCGCTAGAGCAGCGCCAAAGCTTCCCAACTCCCAGCCCAGCATCTCATCCACAGCTTTTCTTATCTTTTTTTTTTTTTTCATTCTTAAATGCATTTGATGGACTGCAGTTGCTGGAACACCCCAGACCTTGTGAGAGGCTCTCTGATGTGCAGTTGAGGATTAAGTGTAAATAGAATATTTTCTGGAGAGCTAGCCCAGCTCCAGCGATAAGCCTGGGGGGAAGAACGGTTCAGACTCTGTTCTGCACATCCCAGCCAAAGTGACTGCTGACACATGGGGTGTCCACTAGTTGTGGGAGTTGTCAGATTTGCTCTCACTTCATATAAATTGTAGAGGAGAGAATTTTATCCTCGAAGAACAACAGAAAGAGGTATTGCAAGTACATTCACCACACTTTCCATCTTTTCAGTACCCTTTAATTTCAGATGCACTGTTCCAAGTTGGTTTTGCTGAAATAATTATAAGGTGTTGGAGTTTATCATCTTCCTGGATTACAGCCATACCTGGAAAAAAGCAATGAATAAAAGCCCCATTAGCAGTTAGCCCTGGGCTGGTTCCCACTGAGCCGAGCGCTCTGATCCAGAGCTCAGCTGTTTGCAGTTGGCAGTCCATTTATTTAAAAGCTGTTAAAATACCCAAATATTTTTTCCCTAGGAATTAGATGAAATTGAATGTAATTAATTTCTGCATTTCTAGCAAGCAGTTAAATTATTTTTGTTCCACATTAGCTAATAAAGCTCTCAAGATGGAAAGCTGCTTTCCTGCCACAGTGAAGCAATAATAATATTTTGCTCTTAAAACATCAGCGTTCATCTGAGGGTCACAAAACATTTTGCAAAGGTGGACAAATGTAAGGTTGGTATGTATACATGCAGAGAGAGAGATAGGTATACATATGGGCCATCTGTCACCGGCATTTCTGTCACAATCTGTTGTTTCTCACTGCAGTCACAGCTGGTTCCAGCTGGGGTGAAAGCTGACCCTCACCAAGGAAATGTGTTAACTTCCAGACCTCTGAATTCTTTTGAGGTGGTTTAAAAAGTTTGAAAACAACCATTCAGTCTCTTTTCCCCTCTACCTCTATAAAAGAAATTTTGGGGAATTTTTTGATTATGCTTTTTGCTAAAAAAACCCAAGCGAGCAAACAGCCCCCCTCGGCTCCACTTGGCTGGAAGATTCCTTAGGGTGACTTGGGGGGAGCTGATTTTCTTGAACAGTTTCAATTTCATTTCTAAGCTGAAAGAAAATAAATTTTGAAACCTCCCTTTTTTTATTAAACCTAATGCTGTTTTCTAGCCAACCCTAAGTCTAAAAAAACCAAACAAAAACTAACATGATCCAATCTTGGGTGCCAAGGAAAATCCTTTCTGACCAGTGTGCTCTGGGCAGGCGCAGCAGCACGGGGAAAGGTCAGGGCAGGATTTCTGGAGAGACTTTTTCCTCTCCAGGAAAACTGGATGGGAGGCCCACCAGCCCCGGATCTCTTCCCTTTATCTAACCAATAATTCAGGCTCTCAGTCCCCAGCCAAGTGCCTGTCCCTTTGGCGAGCCCTTCGGCCCCTGTCCTCTGTGTCAGGGGACTGGTTCTTTCTTGGTTGTCTGAGCAGTTAACAGCCAAGCCTCTTCACACGGGCTTGGGAGATTTATCTTCTCCTGCATTTACCCTCGCACTCCTTGCTGCTCCCTCCTCTCCCCCCGCACTGGCCGAGCCTGGCTTGGACTTTTTTTTCAAACTTCTGAGATGCTCCTTCTGCTCCAGTGCATGAGAAATGTGACCACACACATTGAGAAACAGCCTGCCTTGACTCCTTCCCATGGCGGCAGATTTGCCGGGGAAAGAGGCACTGAATAGACTCTTTCAGTCTGAAGCCAGAACGCATTGGTGAACGTGCCCAAAGCCAGGCTGGCTTCAGGGGTCTCTCCCCGCTTGCTGCCCCAGCAATCCTGACGGTGAGTTTTACCCATCTTTATACTTCTTACCCACAAAGCCTGCTGCTTACCTCCCCTTTAGAAATGCTGCATAAGCTCTTGTAGTATTTAATCATCAGGGCACACCTGTCTCATTTGCTGTATGACGTTTCAAAGGGAAAGTCGCATGATTCTGCCTGAGGTGAAATGACAAAGTGTAGCACTCTAATAGAAAATTGTTTCCAGTTGCTTTCCAGCAAGTGAAATGAATCCAACCCAAACCAGCCCGTATTACCTGTATTCACCCACCCGTGAGCAGATGAAGTGGCATAACAGAGCATTCAACACCGAGCACTTTCTAGAGTGAGAAGATAAGGGGATATATCGTATTTAATTACAAAAGTGGCAGGGTCAGTTCAGAGATTTAGACTTATGAGCAGCTGTGAGCGTGGAAATAAAACAGACCTCTTTCAAAATATACTTTAAGATCCTTTGCCAAACATCTATTCTTATTCACCTTTCAACGAACACTAGCCTTTTTAATTAAAAAGGAAGCAAATTCCATTATTATGAGCTTCTGTCAGTAGGAGAAGAAACATCTGTCCTGTGTTAACTAAACTTTCAGAAGGATTTTATTTCCCAAAAATGCCTCCTTTTTATAGGCTTTAGCTTTATTAATACTATAAATGCAACAAATTATACCAATTCAAATATCTACCACCTTTTATTCAAAATGAGCAGTACACCTGGCTTTTAATAACCATGGATGTAAGCCACAGAAGAGAAATCTTTATGAAATGCAGTGAAATTTTTATGAAATGCAGTGCAGTCACTGGAAGTCTTGCCATTAACTTTGCTGGAGTCAGCTTTTCCCTTCTGTTCGCTTTCAACTCTCATTTCTTTCTCCAAACATGGGGACAATATCTGTCCCCTGCTGCCACCTGGACCTAAACCAGGCTGGCTGGGCCATCCCTTCCTTTCCATCCACAGGTTTATCAGCTTCCCCAAACCTGCACCACCACCATCCACTTGCCTCCCTGTTGCTTTGTTGGAGGCAAGTGCAACCCAAAGCAGTCTCCAAGCCACCTGCCTGGGATGCAGCCAGATTAAATGCAGGCAGATCTCAGGTCTGAGGCTACATCTGCACCCTGCAGAGATCAGCATCGCCATTTCGGTGTCTAAGCAACATAAATTAGGCTGCCTGGAGCTTGGCAGTAACACAGCCACTGATTTACTGAGGTGGGCAGGAGGACCTCAAGCTGTACCAGAGCATCAGCTGGTGCAGGATGCGTTCCCCCATCCCTTGGCAGAATCGTGGCCCCCACCTCTCCCTCCCTTGGTCCCTCCCTCCCATCCTTCTCCCCTGAAGCCAAGTGGTTCCAGTACAAGAGCTGACTCACCCTGAGCTGCCTGGACTATCTATAGTGGATGCTGCATGGTATAAGCTTGACAGATATTAACTGTCATTCTTGGACTTACTCACAGCTTCCAGCAATGCTGGTTTTATCAAACTGCAGTAGCTAAAAAGAGCTCTTTTCCCTCTTCAGGAACACAGCAGTCACCACCTTCCAGGGCATGTCCTAAAATGGAGAAAAAGACATGCATCATCACTAAAAAACAGAAGTTATAAATATTGAGCGGGTTAGAAAACAAGTGGTTCACCAGTAAAGATGCTCATCATCTAGAGTCTAGGAGAGGCTTCAGACTTTCTGGATAGCAGCACATGTTGCTAATATGCACAAAATGCCTGGCTTGGGTATTTTGGGCATTTTATTTAGCTTGGTTTGTTTTCCAGTTTCCCCTTCAGGCCTTGGAACTGGCCTGTTTTTCACACCTGAGGCTCACAAAAGGTCTGTAGATCAGTGCTAGACACGAGGGAAGGGGGCAGGAGATGGCTGGCAGGGAAAGCGATGCCTCCAGAGTCAAAAGTCAAAAGTCAAATTATTTATGTACCCAAGATGTCACTGGCTGGAGCAGTGATTGGAACAACAGACCAGAGCACTGAGAGCTGTTTCATGTTGAGGGAACGGGACTCCTCCAACAAGTGTTGCACTCATGGGTTGAATTTCTAAAGTAAATGGAGCCACTGCTCTGCCTCTTGCCCCAGGGCCCTGACCCAGAGCCCGCTGCAACTAACAGGAGTCTTTCCATCAACTTAAACACACTTGGGATGGAATCTGAGGTACAGAAACACTAGGTCTTGTGCACGAAAAAATAATTAGAAAAAATTCTGTTGGCTGCAGTTGTTAGCATCTTGCATGTTTGTGGATTTGTCTGGCCAAATACATGGTTAGAAGAAAGAATTAGGACTACACACATATCCCCCTAGAGAATTAACTTCCCTTATTCCCATCTGACCAAACCACCAACCCCAACAAACATCCTGACACCAGACTCTTTTCTAAGATGTTTGCTAATCTGCAATGGAAATGAGACTAAAAGGGCCAGATTCCATTGCTAAATTGGTGAGGGTGGACTGTGCATAAATCAGGGGCAAAAATCTGTTTGAAGAACTCTAGATAAATCCATCTTGCCCACAAAAATCTTTTAGCTGGAGATACACTCAGCCCATTGGGGCTTAGGAGGCAAGGATCCTCACTCCAGTTTGGCCATGGGCCCACTGGGTGATCTGGGCAAGACACCTTTGTTCTGTGTGGCTCATTGGAGGCACTTGAATTACTCTGCAATTAGATGTTCCTGGCAGTTCAGATGCTTCACAGCTATTGGGTTTTTAGAGAAATCTTGCGTAACAGGGACTCTTGAGGCACAGTCAAGTCAGAAGTAAATCCTGATGTTGGAGTGTTTCCAAGCCTTTCCTACAAACCTGATACTTCCGCTGACAGATCTTTCGCTCGTGCCCAGTTTTACGCCCACTTAACCTGCTTTTATACATCTATTGGGAGAAATGGTTTCTTGCTGAAAAAAAAAAAAAAAGGTTCATATATGATGAAGTAATGATGGTGCTGGTGAAGCAGCCCTTAGTCAGAGACCTGCGTTGCGGGAGTTCATTACTCATAGTGAGTACAGCCTTACTTTTGTTGGTACACTTCCTTGCTTAGGATCAAGCTGAACATATACGCAGCCAGTGTATCTTCACTGCGATTAACAGAGGTTCACCTGTTTGTGCCAGACATGGGTTTGCCCCAGTATTTATCTATCTGGTAAAGATCCAGTTGCCTTCTTTTTACTTGGCCTTTCGCAAATGACAGTCAGGACAAATATTAATGTGAAATGTGTATACTAAACCTTTGATTGCCTTGAGCCAATGAGAAGCTGTGACTAATTTTAATCCTTTAAATGTTCAAATGAAAATCCAGAAATCTGAATTAATATATTTTGCTGGCATCACTAAAGGATTGTGAAACAGGAAATTAAGAGCACAATAACTTAAACAAAAGCTTATGAAGAAATAATGGCAGTGGAATGGGTAATGAGTCAGAGTGAAGGTTGGGCTGTTCAGAGAAGCCTGTAAGAGCTGGATACCAGTTCGGTGGGATTTGGGGACCTATTGCCCCTTAAGTTTCTGGAAAATCCCAGCCTAAAGCAGTTACTAACATTTTATTGCAAGTTCTTCATAGTAAAAATTCTTAATAAAATTAGCTTTCTTCTGACCTTGTGTTGAGTCCCAGCTAGAGTCTTTGCCTGTGGGTACTCCTGGAGTCTATTGTCTGCAGCAGAGGCTCTGACTTGTGTTGCACAGGAGGAGTGGAGACAGTCTCCCTCATCATGCCAGAGAGATGCTATGGTTTAATCGCTTCTTGTTACTGATACTGGGCAGCAGCCTTACAAAATGCAAGATGTGAAATCTATCCGGGGTTTTTGATGCTGTAAATTTTGGTTATGCATTATCAATTGATCTCGAGTGTCATTCATCATATTAAAAAGTGACATAAGTATTATTTATACATGACAGTTACCCTACTAAATTACTTAAAAGATTTAATAGGTGATAGATGTTTCCATGAGGAACAGGTGTCATGAGTCAGTACAGTCATACGAGCAATAAATAACAAGTCATAAAAGACTCACTCTGTAACAACAGATTAATCATCATTAGCCCTCTCTGGAATATTTATAATTGGAATCAGATCATTAATTTTCTGCCTACAACCAGCAACAGGTTAACCAGCCACTTTTATCACTGAGCTACACCTCTGGAGGCCTGATCCTGAGCCTGTTTGCAGTCCCATGGGGCTAGAAATTACGTTGCTCCAAACTCTGTGAACTGGCGCTCCTGGCGCAATGTGCTGGGCTCCTTCATGGCTACCACAGGCAGGGGACATCATCCGGCTAATGCACTCCTAAAAATACCCAAAATATTTACTAGCCTGTGCACTAGTCAGGTCCAGGGGGAATGAGTTTGGGAGTTCGTAATGTCTCTCTTTCTCATGCTGCCAGACTCCACCGTCTGTAGTAGTCTGGGACTGTGTCTGAGCCTGCGGAGCTGAGGAATTGTGTGTGTGTGTGTGTGTGTGTGTGTGTGTGTGTGTGTGTGTGTGTGTGTGTGTGAGCCGCTGCCGGAAATTCGGCATCTGGAATCGATTGTGCCACAGTCATCCTGAGCTGAGCTGGAAGCCAAAAGAGCTTCAGACTGCATGGGTGCATTTTTTTCCTCCATGCTTGTGGGATTTTTAAAGCGCAGAGCAAACTCAAAAAAAATCCAAATCCCAACATCTCTAATCATCACAAGTTGATTTCACATTCTTTGGTTTTAAGGGTCAAATTGTGACCCTTGTTCAGGAGCTGAGGAAATCTCCCTCCTCCTGCCCTTTCAAACAGCAGCACCCACCATTCCCAGGCAAGCTGCACCCACAAAAAGCTGGCCTGGGAGAGTGCAGGCCCTACCTCCACACTGACAGGGAAGGATGTGCAGCTGCATTTCACCTCTTCGCACCACTCACGTAGTGGTGAAAGGACCACAAAGGAGGCTGAAAACAGCCCCTCCAGAATCCCACGCCTGTTTCCGTGATAGGCATCATCCCTGTGCTGTCTGCCCCCCTTGGGTGAATACACAGCAGGAAGAACGATCGCGAGCAGAGGGAGGAAGAAGGTAGAAAGGGTGGGTGGTGGGCTGCCATTGTGCAGACCCTCATGAAGCTGCCATGGGACTGCTCTAGGTTACCCTGGGGACCATGCCAGCCCTCCACTGCCTCCAGAGTGCCAGCAGCACATGAGGACTTTTACCCCTTTGGCATTGCTGAGCTCAGTTTTGCTCTATTTTAGAGAGAAGTTTCTCTCTGAGGTTTTTAGAGGCTGCAACATGATGCCTCTGTGCTGCAGGAGGCAGGAGCCAGAGGGTAGATTCAGCGGCTGTGCACAGAGGCCAGTGCACACAACAGGGCACTGGAAGAGGAGCTGGAGCATCACGCCACTATGGCTCAGTCTGTGACACCTGTAGGGGTAAAGAACAGCTGCCATCATTGTGGCAAATGCTGCAAGGGCTTACAGCGGCAGAAATTTGGGAATAAATAATTCACCCTGTGGCACAGCCCCCTCCTGGGTAATACCACAATATATGGTGCAGTCAGTTGTGTTTTTTTGCCTGTTAGAGGCTATTCCAGAACCGCGCTCATCAGATGGTGAGAAAAGCCCTGGATTCCCAGCCTGAACTGGTCTGTGGTCAGTTAACCTCCTCTGTTCCCGTGCCAAAATTGCTCTTAAATAGCTCTTCTGTCTCACAGGCATTATCTTTCCAAGTATTTACAGAAAGCAATCAGTGTCCATTCTCACTCTTAGACTGAAGATGTCCTTTCTCAAAATCTGTCTTTGAGGAACTCCCCATGTGACACGGGCAGTCTGTAGTTCTTTCTGCTGCTGCTGATTTGGTATTTCCCTTTTCAATGCAAAATTGGTGTTTTCTCTGTAGCTGGGGAAATTACTTAATCAACAGTTCCTTATTAATACCCATTTCCTCCAATTTATTTCATTTTCCTGGTGATACCTAACCAAAGGCTTTACTGAAGTCTTGGTAGCTGAGATCTACCATATTCCTGTTGTTTAAAAAATCACATCTCAAGGAAAGATGCTGTTAGTGTAACTGGTGTTACCTTTGATAACTTGCAATATGGATTTATCCTGGTTTTCTACATCTGAATATGGAATGAGACTTCAGGCACACTCAGGTGCTATAATGGTTACTCCATGTATGAAATGCAGTGATTAAAGTTAAAGGAGAGATTTGAAGGAGATAGCTATGGTCATCTTCCAGAAGATAGAAAAAACATCAGGAAATTAGGTTTGGAGCAAAATGAAAATGCTTCAGGTTGTTAAACTTAAGAAAATCCTCCATTCTGTTGGATTTAGGACAAGCAAAAAAAATAAATCTGTGTTTTTCCTTTTAAGTTTCCTTTTGATGCATGACACTTGGAAGACTTTGGGTCTTGGCAGGGTAAATGAAACTGTCGATCTAGTGAATGAGACCCTCCCTGAAAATCCATTATTTCTGCCTTTCTCATACTTTCTGGTCACCTTTCCTTCCCCTCTCTCATGAGATGCCAAGCTGGGGGGTTTGGTGCCTGCTGGTGGAGAGCAAGGAGGAATTCTGCAATGAAGACCATGAATGCTATTATTTCAAAACACTAGAATAAGCAGCAGGAGGCTCTGCCCATGTGTGATGAGCCTTTGGGGGTGGAAGGGACTTGATCTGCCCATCCCTGATCAGAGCTGCCTTGTGCCAAAGAGATGAGAGAGATTCAGATCCAAGCCCTCAGGAACCACCTGGGTTCAATGCGGGACTTCAAGAGCTCAGCACAGTTTTGCCAACCTGGATATCTAAGCTCATAGCAGGGTCAAACAGTGTAAGTTAGATGGGAAAGTTTTCTGTCACCCTTGCATGCTGCTTTTGATGCCAGTCACTTTGGACACCCTCTAAAGCAAGTCACCTGCAGCGCAGCATGCTGGCCCCACGGAGGGCGACTAGCACAGGAAACCCCAGCGGCTCTTTCTCTGTTGATACAAATTGAGGTTTGCTCAAGCGTCCTCTTGTACACTGCTCTTAGGTACAACCCCCTGTGACTAACGAGTAGCAGGGACTGCCCAGGTCTCAGAGATGAACATCACTCTTTTTCAGAGATGTAGGGGAAGGCAGTTCTGAAGTGAGGTCTGAATCTGGCTGGTTGTCCTGTGGCTTTGCCCTATGAGTATATCCAAACCCCTGTTTTACGGGTAGAACCATGCTGCAGTTTACTAGGATAGATTAGCTAAGACTGAACATTGTAACTGTCATAAGAAACCGAACAGCAGCCTGTTACATTTTTTTACTTTATTGCCTTAGAAAAGCACAAGTTGTAGGAGTAAAATGCCCCCGCCCAACTGATTTAGTGACTCAAATATTCCTGAGCTATCAACCCCCCCAATTCTGCCACAGAATTTGTGCCAAGCTCCAGCCAGCAAGTGATCAGTTAGGGATGTTTAAACTGAGAAAACAAATAAACCCTGGTGCATTCTGAGGGGTGCAGATTTTCACTGTGTATGAGTCTTGACAATATACATTATGTCTACATTCAGCAACAAATCTGTTATCTCCTGGCCTCAAAAACATGCCACAGATGCAAGTTACAGAAAAAAGCTGCTACAAAAAGGGGATGTGTAAGTACTTACCATCAAAAAAATCCACAAACCTAAACAAATGTGAACTACTATAATGTCTCACTGGTTACCACAAGAGAGAGAGCAAATCTGGTTTAGAAGGCAAATGATGCAAAGCACTGATCTCCAAATCAGGAACATCCCAGCAAGACCTCCCACAGCAACAAAAGAATTAAGAACAGGGAAAAAAGGACAGAGCAGGCAGCATTACTGGGGCTGCCTGATCAGATCTAGGATCCCAAAGTGTTATGATGGACACATTTACTAATTAAACCCCTTCCACTCTGACCCTGTCACTAGTGGCACTGCAGTGTAGTACTTCCAGCATCACTACTGTGAGCTTACTGCAGGCTGATTGCACCATACAAAGTAAGGTCTCCCAGATATGGTCTTCACTGCACTACCCCGCTTACTAAAATCCAGCTTTCTAATCCAGCATATAGTTATGGCTTAGGAGAAGGAGCTAGATCTGGAATTAAAAAGCCCATGGCTTTTAATCTGGCCACTGGGAACACTGCCTGCTGCAGATTCGAGCCTGCCATGTGAATATGTGACAAGAAATGAAGTGGACCCTTGAGCACACAGAAATTGGCCATCTCTCAATTACAGCATCAGTCTTTGAGAGGCTTGAGTGGACGTGGGCAGCTTTTGAAGCCCATGAAGTCACGTCAGTGGAAAACAAATGCCAGTGAATGAGCTCTTTGACACTGTACCTGGTAAATGATAGCTCTTGAAAGTGGGATAAGAACTGGACTATACAGAAATTCATTATGAAGCATT
Organism: Nipponia nippon; assembly: GCF_047370975.1. Classification (NCBI taxonomy): domain Eukaryota; kingdom Metazoa; phylum Chordata; class Aves; order Pelecaniformes; family Threskiornithidae; genus Nipponia; species Nipponia nippon. The sequence continues at coordinate 12,675,769 of NW_028262333.1, read as the reverse complement.
ATACAACAGACGATGTATTCTGAGTCTTGGGTCTTAAAATCTCAAAAGGTAGCCAGCTATTTGTACTCTTGGCTTTTATATTTTCTTTAATTACTTCAACCCTTGCCTCTCAATAGACATTTCTGCTACAAGCTACTACAGGGACTGCCTAGCTTCATTCCTGGTGTGACAGCAGAGTCTCAGACTGTCTATGTTTGGATATTGGAGTCTCAGGGTTGGAACTATTCACTAGTTATGATTTTGGCCACTGCAGTGGCATACCGGGCTCTAAGATCTTGACTTCTTCCACTTTAGAAATCAGAGGGCGTCTGCTTCCCAGCCATCTAATGGTTATGTGCTGAGGAGCTTTCTGCCCAAGTCTTTGCTGGCACATGAAGTTTACAAATACGTGAAAAAGAAAATGCCATATAGCATTTTCTCCTGCCTAAGTATCTATCTACCACATTATTACTCTGTAATTGCTGAGCTCTTTGCAATACAAAAAGAAGAGCTTATGAAAATTCAGAGGAAAAGCTCCCCAATTCCCCAAAGAACCAAAAATGGGAACAACATATTCTGAAAGTTCATCCTCAGCAGCCAAACTCTGATCCAACACAGATGTAGTGCAATGTTGTAGATGGAGAAGATTATACTTTTATATATTGTTTCTCTTGCTTTATCATTCTCTACATTTTTATGGGCTAGCCACATCTTGCTTCATGTATGAATGTAAATACATATGTAAATGAATACTATTGTGCAAAGTCTTTTTCTGATATCAATAATGGGACGTTTTCATCCCAGGGTTAGATGTACAGCATACTAAACTGCATGCTTTTGACTTTTGAGTATTACACTATTTCCTGATAATGAAAGTATGCAACCCCAGTTTATTGCTTTCCATTTAACAAAGGAAATCAATGTTTATTTTGTATGTCTGAAAAGTACAAACTCGATTAAAGGAACGACCGATGAAATACTGAGTCAGGAGCTTGTACACAGACTTAATCACACATGTGGGAGAAACCTCCCCTGGAAGATTGATTATGCTGCCCATCGAGAATGATGCCAAAATCTATTAACGCAACAGGAACAAGAACTGGCCAAATCTCCAAGTGCTCAGCCAGCCTCTCCAGGCTAAGGGTTGGCAAGAAACTTCCAGCATCTGCTGCAGGATCCTGTCTTCTGCTGTGTATAGAGAATTGCTCCTTCCACAATAGCCCACATCTACGAAGACCCCCTGCTGCGAAGGGCAGCCAGCTGGATCTGGGTACCTGGCGGCGCATAGCTTGGATCCCTCAAAGAATTAATCTGTTCTTTTGGTATTCATTTTACTGTGCTTGAGCAATATACAAGAGCGGGCAAAGGTCGCAACTGAAAATGGCCAGTCTTGCCTTGTAACGCTGAAAGGTGGTGGCAATTCAGAGCATTGGTTATCTATTTCCCGTTCACAAATACGGCAAGTTTCAAAAATCCCTAATGTCGGTTATTTAAAATATCACTGACAAATTTTAACAGGCCTCACCGTAGCAGTTCTATGTCTGATTTTTAACACATGAAAAATAGAAGTCTTTTTACTGGGACAGACTGCATATTCAACATCATCCTTGGTAAAGCTGAACTCGATGACACAATTTTTTAGTTGTGTCATTTTCAGTGCGATTTAGACACAGCCACTTTCAGATGAAAAAGACATTAGGCAGGACAAAAAAACTGCACTGGGCATTATAACCCATGAGGGTGGCCTGTTCCGCTCTCCTGCTACTGATGACTTGCGCAATTCGATGGTCAAACCTATTGAAACTACACAACGTACTCTGTTTTTCAATTTCATAGACTGTGATGTAACTCCAAAACAAGCAATGATTAATGAAATATCAGTCGTCCCACCCAATGCAAGAAATGTCACACTGCTCCAAGCTTTGCTATTAGACTGAAAATGTGCCTCTAGAAGAGTTTCTGCAGTGCTGTTTCTGTCAGAGACGTGGCAGCTGGTCTTCTCTGCCCCAGAAAATTTGATGTAACATGGTAGGGATGCTCTAGGTACATCTGGAGAATGATTCAAGTGGTTACAATTTGGTATATGGTTCCTTGCTCAATATCCTAAGTCATTATGTCTGCTAGTTTTTGTGTTTTCTTTAAAAACCAACAGAATTGAGTTATGTCATGCAAAGCCACAGCTGAAAAGGAAGTATCAAAAGAGAAAATATATGAATTTGGGAATGTCTCGTTTTGTGGAAAGGTGACTCTGTCATGTCTCATGCATTGAAGACTACCTCATGACTGACTGCTGTGGGAGGGGTGTGTGAACCCTGGACCAGGAATTCCCCTGGAAACCTCAAAAGTTCAGATAGGCTTGTTCACCGCTCAGCTTCATCATCTCTCATCCTCATTAAAGTAAAAATATCATATAAAACAGGATACTTCTCAGTAAAGCTTCCTCTAAATTAACTCATACTGAAGGAGTGAGAGATGAAAAAGAAAAGGAGAAAGCTGAAGAAAGGCACAAGCAAATGCACAAGCAAAGTTGATTGTGAAACACGTCTGCTTCCAGGGTCACGCAAATCAACAGCGGATGTTCTAGATAACCTCTTGTGGCTGTAACTTGACATGTCAAAGAGCAGTTCTGCCCTACAGCCCTTCACTTTTTCTCCCCTTAAGAGGGTAACAGGAGATCTTTCTGTCATCCAGTGAAATTTCTCTGCTACCATGATGCTAACACTAGTAATTCGATATATATCAGCCTCTGAAACTGATATATATGAGGGGCTGTGGAGGTAGAAATCCCTCCAAGCTTTGATACTATTTGGGGGATTTACTAGGATACTTCCATGGGGCAAAAGACAGTGCTGAAATGCTCACAGCAACCCACAGCCCCTGGGGCCTGCAGCGAGCGATCTCCTTTGGATGGCCACTGTTGTGCCAAGCACGGGTGGAAATTGCGGTGAACAGGGCTGACATGCAAAAGAATGATCTTTCTGTTGGTGTCATGGCTTTTTTGCAGATAATAGAACTACAAGAATGGTTTGCTGAGGAGGCAGTTGGGCTCTAATCCCTCACGGCAGAGCAAATGTGACATGGATGAACCTGGCAAAAAATCTCTGTGGAAGCACAGTCATTCGGCAAGTTGCTGGGATTAATTTTTTTTGCCACCAAAAAGTGGCAATTATTTCTTCACCCATGGGATCTCTGTCTTCTCTCCCTCCAGGCAACAGAGTGAACGTTTACGTTCTGGTATTCCTCCAGAGTGCGTTATAATGGCATAACAGAAACAAGAGAGATATCTTGGATTTGATTAACCCTCATGTACTGAAGGCATGAAAAAATAAAGCCCAAGGAAAGCTGACACTGAAGACAAATTTCTTCAACGTCTTCATCTTTCTAGAAGCAGCTTATTGTTTTTGCTCAGAGGCGGTGAGCTGGCAAGCAGAGGCGTTCCTTGGTAGGATCACCACCGAAGTAACCAAATTGAATAAATATGCCTGAACTGAAGGCAATAACCTGGGGCACACCAAAGATCCACACTGAGTCTTGACGTCCATTGTCAGTGAATTCTTACTGTATCACACTGCTGCACTATACACAGAGGGTAAGGCTCCACTCACCCTCCATCATCACATCTTTAACACAACTACACATATATGAGTCTAAAAGCACTTTTGTCCCCCAATAGATTTAATCAATTCTTTCCTTAACAGAGGTTGATTTTCCTCGTTGTTCTCCTGCCTGCATAATGAAAAATACTGTAGCAAGGAAGAAAATGCGGCAGCAGCTCCTCCTTATAATGAAAACCACATTGTGGCAGAGCCCTGAGGACTGGCTGGGGGAGGTGGAGGCAAGGGGGCTCCCTGGCTCTGTTCACAAGTATGATTCAATAAGTCATTTCCAGGGTAAACATATAAATCTGTCTGTCTTGAACAGAATCCAAACAATCAGAAGTATCCCCCTTGCTTTATTCAAAACGTCTCTGCTGCTACTGAGGAAATAAAAGGAGTGGATAAAAACAAACACCCTTTGGTGGAAGTCAAAAAAGAAAACATTCAGTGTAAATGTTCAGATGGCCACTGAGTAACTTTGCTCAGAGGCTAAAGTTCTGGCTGCTGCTGCTGTTCCTGATAAGTATCCTACCTCACTAGTGGCGTCATGTGTGCACTGATGTTGTTGCTCAGAGTGTTAGGATTAGATGTTAGAATGGATGCCCCAGGGAAAAGAAAAAAGAGATGGGAAAGAAAAAAAAAAAAATCAACAATTCTTCCCCTGCAGCAAATATGGTTTAGCTAATGTGCAAGTCTGGATTTGTACAGAAAGCAGAACCTACTATTGCATCCTGTTTTCATCAGTGTGCCCTGCTGGGAAAGTTTAACACTGGCTCAGCCAAATGGTGAAGATCAAGAAGAAAATTCTTTTTATGAGCGTCAAAACTGCTGTGTAATCTGCAGTGTCAGATTAGAAAAACAATTCTGACAGATTTTGCATTGCAAATGAAGGCTATTGAGCTGTCATAATGCAAGCTCTCCCACCCCCAAAATCTAGCTCTGTGTATAATGCCATCGAAGAAGTCATTATCTGCTACAATTAGTGTCTGGTAGGATGGCTCACCCTGCACTAAACCTGGTGTCTGTATGAGAAGCTTTTCAGACCTAGTGCTATTGTCTGCTATCTTGTTTAAAAAGTTGATTATCATTGTTAAAGACATTTTTCTGCAAAGGCAGTGATGATCTTAGAGAGCCGGTGTTACAACTGAACACCAGATGTTACAGAGGTGTTTTCCACTGGATAGTGATTCAAACTGAGTATCTAAAAATGGTGATACTGGAAATCACCTCTCTAGCTATGTTCTAGGATCCATTTCTGCTGCAGAATCCTAAAACTTCCCATCATTCCCTACTGAGACGATACAAACAATTATAAGTCTTCTACTATTGGTCTTCATTGGGAACACCAAGAACAAACCACAATGTTCAGCTTTAGCTCTTTCCCAAATTGTGCTATTCCAGGCTTTTCCTTGCAGGCCCTTCCATTAAATACAAGCCTGAATCTATGCTGCTAGCCTAGCCCAGCTCCACTTATAGTTTGTCTGTTTAGACAGGTTTATAACCTGGTAAAAGGGGGACTCGGAAGATGAGCCAGGTTACCCAAAGTATGGTTGTAGACAGCACAAAGCCAATCAAGTCACAGCCGCTAGAAGTCAGGAAGATGCCACCAGACAGTTCATCCTCTCTGTGTAGTCAGCTGGATTCTGCCCTGAGGATCTATAGGCAATTCAGCAACACAACTACAAGTAATTTTCCAGCAAACGCACATAGGAGACTGCAAATTTCTGTGGTTCTTTTACAGGTCTTTAGTAGCTGCATACTTATCTTTCCATACTTATCTTTCCATACTTATCTTTAAATCTGCCAACTTTAATGTAAATTGGTTAGCTAGAAGATGGTTTGGACTTTCTGTAGGTCAATTTCCCTACCTCTTGCTTAGCTGACTCCACTCTTTAGCTTGTATTTATTGTAAAAGACTATGAGATGTAATTCCCAATGGTGCAAGACTTGACGCTGCAACTTCAATGGGTCATTTTCGTCTTGAATATAACATCTTCCTGCATTAGCTCAGTTGTACGTGTCACTAAGACGCACATGATCCCATCACTTGACTGTGTTTCTACGCACAAGGGGAAAGGCAGACAGCAGAGTGAGTAGTTAGGAAGGAATTACATTTTTTCTGTCAGTCCTTTCACTAGAGAGAACGTTTAGAGATGTTATTGGCATAGTCATATGAAGTGTTTTCCAGACTAGATTTCATCAAAAGACTTCAAAAAGAGTTAGGGACATAAATTTAATATTTAGATGACTTTGTGAGGAACAGATTAATTCAGCCTTGCTTTAGAGCTGAAGTAACTCCTAGGGAGAGTAGAATAAAGCCCAACACATTTTGTATAAACGGATCCTTATTATCTGAACTCATGTGGCTTATGCAGAGTGTGTCAGGGAAATAGTCACTGGCAGGGACCAGAAAGTTGAATATGTTCTAGATGGAGAAGGGATAACACAGAGCACCCACACAAGGGAGAGCTTTATCATCTGAACATCTTTTATATCAGGTCATTCATGGTTAGCTTTGGTGTTTCAGTGGGGTTTATTTCCCAGTTCCCCAAGGACATCCTTTCTTCCTTAACTGCTGTCTTATCATAGAATCATAGAATCATGGAATGCTTTGGGATGGAAGGGACCTTTAAAGGTCATCTAGTCCATCCCCCCTGCAATGGGCAGGGACATCTGCAACCAGATCAGGTTGCTCAGAGCCCCATCCAGCCTGGATGTTTCCAAGGATGTTTCCAAGGATGGGGCATCTACCACCTCTCTGGGCAACCCCTTCCAGTGTTTCACTACCCTCATTGTAAAAAATTTCTTCCTTATATCCAGTCTGAATCTACCCTCTTTTAGTTTAAAACCATTCCCCCTTGTTCTATCGCTACTGGCCCTGCTAAAAAGTCTGTCCCCATCTTTCTTATAAGCCCCCTTTAAGTACTGAAAGGCTGCAATAAGGTCTCCCCGCAGCCTTCTCTTCTCCAAGCTGAACAACCCCAGCTCTTTCAGCCTTTCCTCATAAGAGAGGTGTTCCAGCCCTCCGATCGTTTTTGTGGCCCTCATCTGGACCCTCTCCATGTCTTCCCATGCCTAAGTTGCAAGCATGGCTACCGAGGGCTGAAAGTGCTGCTGAACTGCTTTTAGAGGCTCAGGACTTAAATTCCCAAGTTGCCTAGGCACAAGGCATTATGATACCAAGCAAAGTGGTACCCAGGTATTTTTAATGATCTGGATTTAAGTAACTTGACTTACCTACATTTATATAAAAAAATCAGTGGTGGAGCATGAGATTGAAATAGGATCTGCTAAAGCCCATTTAACCCCTGATCCATCCTCCCCTGGTCTAACCGGTGCTTTAGAGCTAAAGGAAAATGCCACAAGCTTAGTTCTAGGGTTCACCTTGGAGACACCTCTAAGTGGAAAGCAGACTTGATAGGTATTTCATGTCCCTTAAGGGGTACATTCTGCTTTCATAGCACTTTCTGAAGGGCAGGACATCAGCTACTGCCTGTTCTGAACAGTTTGCAGACTGGGAGCTTCAGCATCTTGGCTAGTAGGATTGTGCTTCAAAGGGAAGTCGGGGGGGCTATATTGCAAAATTAGGCTCCTAGTCTACATCCATGAATACTTATTGTCTGTTATTGCAAATTGCTGTTATATTTCCTACAAGAGTGACGGCTGAAACACTGCATCCAGCTGCTAACAGCTGGGGTGCTGGGGAATATAATGCATGTGCTAAGTCATTTCCTTGGAAGCTTTTTAGATATCTAAATACAGTCTGAAGAAGGAAATAATTTTCACTGAAGATACCTTCCTTTTGTTAGCTTCCTCTCCCAACGGTGTTCTTCTGATGTCTCACTTTGTGGAAGGAAGCAGAAAGGCTTGTTGCAAACAGTTAGGATACTGCTTTACCACAAAAGATCTGGCAAAATGTTCTGTGGGTTTTGTTTCATTTTGAGCAGTACAGGATCAAAAGACCAGCTTCTTTCTTTTCCTGAATCAAAATAAGGAAAGCAGAGGAACCTAACTATTTCCATACACATGAGGCTAGAGCTGAATGAACACAACAAAATCTTATCAAACAGAAAAGATTAATTCACTCAGTTGCTATTAGCACAAGTAAGACCGTTAATCAGCTGAGTACTGGAATGGCTGAACATTGATTTCTGGAAAAGTTTATGATTCCTCAAGGAGTTACAAACAATATTTCATCAGAAAATTCACACAGGGAAAAAGCATATTCTAATTCACTGTTGCTGTATTCTAACACTTTGAAATTTATTCAAAAAGCATAGCAGAGAATCCCTTTGCCCCAAATATTGTACCGCAAATAGTGGAAACGAACATTTTCAGAAACTCAAAGGTTGAACTTTGCCTTATAGTATTATTACTCTAACAATTATGTCCATACAAAACACCATCAACTGGCAAGCAATATATCAACAGAAAAGGGAAAATATAACTAATCTTGCTGGATAGTTTTTGTATCTTACTGTCCTACCGGCACCATTAAAGCTTGGTTAGCTTAGGATGGCTAATTTGTTTTTGAAAGAATCTCCATCTGTGTAACATGTTTTGTTAAATCTAAGCCAAATTTGGTAGAATGGAATTGTATTTTTGCATGCCAGAAAAGGATGTATTTCCTGTTAATTTTGCAGACATGCCTTTTAATTTTCTGCCCAGCGACTTGAGCTCAGATCTGTTAAAAGACAGTCATTAATGAAACCCCCTCTAAGTTGTCACTAAAGTGAGAAACAAAAGCTATTTATTAGAGGTGATCCTTTAATAAAAGAGGAACAAGAGCTGGACGTAGCTGACTCAGGGCATACTTCTTAGTTCTTTCTTTTGCCAAGAGGTTACCAAAGAAGGGAAAGTTTTTATTGCATGTTGGTACTGTTTCACTAGCAATGCATATCACAGGACAGTAAAAACAGGTAAAGAGGAGAAGGGTGCTGGAATTGCTCTTTTATTTTTGTTGGCTGCAATAAAAGCATTCAATGTCCTCTTGGATATGTTTTCTCAAGTGCTGAGTAACACACGAATTGCAAGGTAAGAGGAGTTAGAGTCTTTAGAAGCTAAATTTGTAAAGCGCAGGTCCTACCTGTCTAGATCATCTGGGATACCTCTTGTATGGAAAAGCGAAATATTTAATCACCTTTTGTTTTCAAGTGTGAGCAGAGAGGTGAGAGATGGGCTGGTGGTTGGCACAGAGATGCTGCAAGGACTCCATGCTCAGCATCATGCACTGCCTTTGGCTTTCTCTGGGGCCTTTGGCAAGTCCCTTACCCCATGAGCAGGAACAAGAATATTTATTTATCACTTATCTCCTCTGCAGATGCTTTGCCCTGTTAAAGCCAAATACAAATGTTGAATTGTAGGTGCTGTGAATAATCCATCCTACATACATCTCTGCTCATTAAAAGCCACGTGCACAAATCTGAGATCACAGCCTATAAGAGACATCCCTTGCCCCAGCCTACAAAGTGTACATACTGCCTGCAGCATTATACTCCTGTGCTTTGAAACTTCTAGCCATAAAGACTTGCTTACTTAGGAATTTTCCTAGCAGCTGATTGCCTGGCTAAGGAAAATGCACAGATGTGAATGTAAACAGAGACAGAGGTACTGGATACAAATTGTCAGTGGGCAGGGACTCCCTGAGGCCAACAGTCAGGCTTTAGTAAAGTAAGTGATGACCTGGGCAGGAGCTGATAAGAAGCAATAAAATCCAAGAAACAGCCAGCCTGAACAAGAAAGGAAGAAATAGGCTCCAGCTTCATTCTCACCTATTTTAACTCAAGGGATGATCACAGGATAACCCTGGGGGCCAGGTCCTGCTAGCTGCAAGGCAAAACCAGGTGGTTGGTGCAGCAGCGTACAACATAAGCCACTGCTTGGCCTGAGCATTTCTGTGGGAGCTGCTCAATTTTGAGCCAGTTTACAGAAGAGTGGTTTTCAGAAGAGCTCCTTAAGACATCCGTATGGAAAATGGAACTAAGGTTCCCAAAGCAGCCATGTGTTTGGGTTTTTTTTCCTTGAAAAGCTTATAATCTCCATCTGTGAATTAACTCAGCTGCTCTCAGCTGGTGTAGATCAGGTAAATTACTCTGTTGTGTGGCTGAACTTCTCTTACTAGTTGGTAACGTTGACTATATTTAAGGGCTGTATCCTTTACCCCCCTCCCCCCAACTGTATCTGACTGGTTATGCCTGTGAAGGAGAAGTGATTTTTGTATGTGTAGATCTGTTAATTTAAAGGATAAGGAGGAAGCTTAAGTTGGTTCAGTATTAGCAGCCAAATGGGGGACCTACCAGGCTCAAGGCAATGGATAAGCCGTGGTTTACACCATTAACAGAGTAGGGAGAGGAAGACTAGGATTGGGTTTTGGATCTTGCTAGTCTGTAAAATAACTGAAATAGTATTTATTCCTGTTCATGGAAATTTATAGGAGCTCTGTCCCTAGGAGGAGATGTGCTCTATTCTGAGTTGTGTTTTTTCCCAGCCTATCTGGAAAAAATATATTCGGGTAGGCTGTAGCAATTGAAGCACAAGCTATTTATGCGTTGCTGGGTATTTCTTACTTGAGATATTTGACAGGCTGTATGTTAAATATGTGGTTTTAGTTTCTAAATGTCTGTCTCAAAGCCTCTCTTTCCCCTGTGCCTTATTAAAAGAAAGGCTGGAAGAAAGGAAGGGACGGAACTTGAAAGTTAAAAACATCCTAGGGGTTTGCCCAGAGAACGGAGGAGGATGTTGGAAGCCTTCCATAGTATCACCTCTCCTTGGCCTCTTATTAGTGCAATGAAGTATCTATCCTAATTCTATTGATCAATTAGTTTGTATTTCTTTAAAAATTGTAAATGCATCTAGGACTTTTTAAGGAAGAAGTTGGACTTAGGGATAGAGCTCTCAAAGATACCAGAATTAGACTTAGCACAAACTTTATTTGCCTCGGGACGAAGCTCTCTCATTGTGTATCTGACTGTCCGCAGTTGATGAGGATATCTTTACTGGGCTGAAGTTATGAAGCAATCACTTCAACTGTATGTGTCTGAAGAAAGTTTACCTAGAAACCACCTCTGAAAGGCAAAAGAAAAAAGCCCTGCCCCATTCAACAAGAGTGTCAGGCTGCCTAGTGTGATTTCTGGTGGGAAGCCGTGTATTGCTGACAGCAGACTGGTGGAGGCTGGAGGCAGGCTCAGGCTGGTGCCTTTGCTGTCGAGCCTCAGTGATGATGTCCTTGCCTTGAAACAACACCCAGTGTGCGACCAGAAGCCCTGTGCTGCTGGAGCTAATGTCTGCAGGTAAGGCACAAAAAGGTGGTCCTGATCCTCTTGAAGTCACTGAAGATCCTATACTATTTTTCAAAAGAGGAAAGGGTTTTAGCGCTAGTGCTTTAATCAGGTTCTTTGCATCAAACGGGTGTGATGGTGGGTGGTGGTTGCTGTTGTTGCAGAGGATGCTCCATAGTGTCAGCAGCACGTTCAGGTAGCAAACCAAGCTATTGCCCATACACTGCACACAGTCATTAGCAGACTCGTAGGCGGATGTCACTGAGAGCCTCAGAGCCAGACAAATGAATTTGTTCAGGTGTTTGCAATGTTAATGCAATGATTTGGTTTGACAAACAGCGTAAGCTCAACAGATCCTCTTCTTGTTTACGTACATACTGTCTCCTTGAGAGCCTGCTGGACTGCCCAGGTACAACAACTCTGAGCTATTTAATATCATTCATGTGCAACATCCCAACTCCTGCCTCCCAGGTCAGGTGGTAAAAGCCCTGGTAGTGAGCTTTGCTGTCCACTGGCTCTTTCTTATAAGATTATGCAAAAGCAATGAAGATGGGCCACCTGTGTAACCTGTCTGCCCAGTGTGATCAGGGTAATCTTGCTGGCTTTTGCAAAAAAGGTAAATGTAGCGATAAAGCCTCGCATTGAACCTAGTGGGTTTCTGTAATGTACTTCAATAAGCCTGCAAATTTGGGGGTGTAGAAACACAAGTAACTCTATAATATTTTGTTGCCCTTCATACAGCTCTGCTCAGTTGTTGACAACATGACTTGGGAGAAAGCAGATGGTTTTGCAGTCCAGAAGTCTGGAATTCATTAGTGGAAATTTTCAGACGCAGGGTTTTTTTTTTTTATTCCTTGGCTTAGCTACAAGAAGTCAAAGCAAACAGAGCTGAAAATTCATAGTGAGGGGTGTGAAAGAGTTTCTTTGCTCTCTTTCACCAAAGAAGTGACTGGACAGAAAAATCAAACACTTGCAATTTTCCTTTTCCTGGTTTGCTTTATCTCTGAGAGCAAACTTTTACTGAGAAGAGGAGCTCTTAAGAGCTTCTCTGGAATTCAGGTTTATTTGGAGAACACCAACATGATACTTGCTACTAAAGACTGCAGTTGTGCTAGCCTCGAAAAGGAAAGGGGAGGTAACAGGAGAAGTGATGTTAATTTATTCACTGAAGAGTTCAAACTATGTAGTTTTCCCTACAAGGATCTCTTTCTCCTACCAAAAAACACACAGGAACCCTGCCCAGAAATAAAACTGCACAGCGAATGTTAAACTGTGACACCCCAACTCAAGACAGGAGCAAAGCTCTGATAATGAGGTGCCTTGTCTTAGAAAGGTGGAGTTTTGTGCTTGCACTTTTTATTGGAGGAGTTTGTTTTCTAGGCACTTAGAGAGAGCAGACTGCAGCATTTCAATAATACAATTGCCTGGAAAAAGCTGGAAGTGGAATTATTGCGGGGGCAGTGAAAAATTCTTTGCGTGAGTAAAAGTACAGAAGTGCTGCAGCCCTCCTGAGCTGGGCACCAGCCCTGCTGTCGGCCTCCCGCCCTGGCACACAGCTCTCAGCCAGGTCTGCTTTGAGCTCTTCCTTCTCAGAGTCTCATATCTGTTTCTTCCACTTTGTAGGTTTTTCATCCATTCCCACCCTCTAGATTTGTTGCTCCCGGCCTCCCCTATTTGGGTGGGCAATGGCATTGTCCCAGCTCCTGGCAACTCATTTCTAGAGCGTTTTCCTTGAGGTCCTGTGCCCCAAGCCTGCCTCAGGAGCCACCCTTCCCTGCCATGTTACTTCCCAAGTACTTTCTATCTTGTTACACTCCTCTGATGCTAAGCTGCGGGAGAGGCTGGGTCCTGGTCCATGGCCAACAGCTTTCTGACAAGCACAAGCGACACAGTAACAAATAATGCGGCTTTGGAGAGCTGCCTTTCCAATAAGTGAGGGGAGGTGGAGAGAGAAAATGCGCATGTGAAACCTCTACTGCTAAATTTTTTCAGCACATGCTGTGGATCTGCTACAAAGCATATTTCAACATGAGCTTCTGGAAGCTGTATTGCTTGTGAATGCTGAGGTGGTTTATGCACACCTACAGTCTGGGAAATCCTTTAAGCCTTACGTCAATACAGGCTAACAAAACTACTTTGCCTGGGACTTTAAAAGTGTTAGGTAAACTTCTTCAGGACTGGGAGACTCGGTTGTCTAAAAAAAAACAACAAAAAAATCCCTGTTTCTGCTTCGCATTCTTAGTCCTCTTAGATTTCCAAGCTGAGTGAGGTGTTATCCTCCTATGCAGGGATGGGGGGAGCAGATTCAATGTGTACAGCCGCCTTGAAGCAGAAGTCATGTCATGAGAAAGCTTTGCCCATATCTGGACAGGACAAGGACTCTTGCCAGTTGGAGCTAAGGACTAGCTAACCCCTTGGCAGCCCTCATCTCTAATCTATGACGTAGAGAAGGTGCTGCAGCTTGTTACTTCACTTAACATCTGTGTTCGTCCCTCCAAGGCAGCCAGTAAACAACGTGACTCAGAGAAAACAAAATTGCCATTTTTTTCCTGTAAACTGGAATGTGTAATTATGGCAGACAATAATCCTCAATTTCTTGGAAAAGGCAAAGACTCTTAGCTGGGATTTCCTTGGCATGACCCAGTTCAAAAAGCAAATGACACCTCACAGAAATCACTGCAAAGCTAAAGTAGCAAACTTCTGGGCCTTAGTGCCAAGGGTGCTGGTGCTTTCTCAGTGAACTGACAGTCTTCCCCGAGAGTGCTGCCTTCGGTTCCCAGCACAGAAAATCCTGTTCCGACTCCAGTGGCAGATGTGAGACCGGCTGTGAAGCTGTTTCTTCTGCCTTCTTTTAGTGCTGCTTGTTGTAAATGAACTCAGAAGATACGTGATATAAAATAGAATGGCTCCTTATTTAAAAATTTCTCATGAATTTACGATGTTTTTAGCATATGCAAGTTAAAACTGCATTTGTTTAGGTTGCTTAGAAGTAATTTCAATTTTTCATGCCAGGTGGATTTATAAATGTGCATACTTCTGTTAAATGTTGGCCATTTCATGCCAATTCAACACCTATCTGTGCTTGAGTTAATTTGATGTAATCAAACTGTATTATGACAAAATATCTGAGGCCAAGCTCTGAACCTGAATTGACTGTATTGCATTTAGATGCTCTCTTGGGCTACGGCAATGCCACGTGTGTAGCTATACAAGCACCAGTTTAAACATTGCTATGGCTAGAAGACTTTAGCACTACTTCTGTCAAAAACACGGGCAGGACTTTCATAGCTTGTAAAGCCAGGAGAGACTTGTGATCATCCCGTCCGCCTGCTGCAGGATGCGGTGCTAACTGCCTTGACGTAGAGCTGATGTCCTGCAGCACCATCATTTATGGGGGGTGGAGGAGAGCCTGGTGCACACAGCTGTACAAATAAGGGATTTAGCTTTTGTGGTTTCAAGTTTGCCAGCCAATTTTGGTCAACGGAATTGAGAACTGCCTACATTTGCTGTCAAAATGTACAGCTTAAATAAAAAGTTTTGGATCTGATTTGAAATTAAGTATTATGATTGGAGGAGAATATTTTTTAAGAGTAAAACCACTTCATTTTAAGATGTAACTAAAATACAGAAAACAGAAACATCTACTCCTCTTTGGTTTTCTGGCAACTCTCTCCTCGCCCCACCCCCCCAAATTATTCCCTAAATTTTGTCCACGTTATAGTGACTTAATATTTTTTTTTCCTCTTTAAATTGCAGAAGCAGTACAAAGCATTTAAGAAATGTGTGTTCAGTTTCAGCACACAAGTCAAAGTAGTACAGTTAAAAGTGGAAATACTCCTTTTACAATCAAAGAAGGTGCCCAGGAAAAAAATCTTTAGGGGGAAAAAATGTCGTCTTGTCTCCCCCTTGCCTAGACACAATGGAGTAAGTTGAGGACAATGTTTTGCTTCAAAACTGAATTTCCTGGTTTCAGTCAACTTACAGCTTACCTCATCTGGTGTGTTCACACCAAAATAATCATAGCCCAACACCACCACCACAGGCAACTTCGGTTGCCAAAGGCAACTTTACAGTGCAACAGCACAAACATCCCCATGGGGGTGTCATCCTTCCATGCATCTCATGCGATACCCTAATCATGAGGTTCTAAATCCAGTTAGTAGTTGGAGCTATTAGGAGTAGCTAGAGTCCATCTCAGTGAACCCAAAAAGAAATTTTAAATTTTACTGCAACACAAAAATCCTATGCTGCATAGGAGGGGGAACTATATCTAAAAAAAAAAAAAAAAAAAAAATTAATGGAAATTAAGGAATTTTCACTGGCAGTAACAGTGCAATTCATAGCTTGATCATAGCAGTTGCCTACCTGTGTAGTTTGCAGAAGTTGCCAGGGGACAGACTGACGGCTGGACATGAGCCTGACTGAGGGGCGGTAGCGGCAGAGGTGGGCTGGTGTGGGCCGTGCGCTCCAGGTGGTGCAGTGGGGGAGCTGCCATATCGCTGCACAACTTTTCCTCCATTCCATCCTAACTTAAGGTTAACATCCTACACACTTGCCACAGGTTGTACAGCACTCTATTTCCGTTAATTTATCAACATGTAACTTACACTCAGCAGTCTATCACCCTGTCCTATAGCAACACTATGTATGTAGTGAACAAACTGATGCCCTGCATTATTTCTTCTTAGGTGCTTCCTAATCCCTCGTACAGAGGAACTGCCCAAGAACTGAGCTGGTTTTGAGTATGGATGTTTACCTTGAAATCCCTTGTGTGCAATGTCTTTATTTCTGCCAATGCAAATGTGCCCAAACCTGATTTCGAAAACTGGTAGATTATGGTAGATCTAATAACCCTAAAACTCTAGAAACAGAGATATAGAGGGGTCGTTAATTGGCAGTGTAAGAAAATTAATGCTTCTATTTAAGCATAGTTTATGCCACTTTTCTTTGAATAAGCTGCCAAAAGAACAAGATCATAAGCTCTTACAAAAACAACTTAAAGATACTGTAGCTGTGATTTGTGTCAAGCATTCAAAAAGGAAAAATACAGAAACTGTAAGCAAGAGCAGATATCAGTTCAATGGCCATGACTCCAAGACTGAAAATAACCCACTGTGAGATGAGTTTCCTTCAGTCGTTAATCAGTTGCTAGACAATAGCATCGCATATCTAACTGTTAAGGTAGCTACTAAATCTGGGGAATCTCTGGTCACCTGGGCATTCAGTGGTGTTCGGGCATGAGGTACTTTACTTTCAGCCTCCTTTTAGATAAACAGTAACACAGCAGCTGCAATGTTAAATACACCAGTCCTAGAATTACTGCCGTATCTTGAATCTGCCCCCCCCCCCATTTATTTTAACCACAGATCAGAGAAAAGGGGGAAGAAGGGTAGTGTTTAAGTTTCCAGTATGTAATCTTTTGATGCCTGTCTTGATTGTAGAAGGAAGTGATAGGGACAGCAGATTTGAATGTGTGAGGTAAAGCCACATGCATCTAGTTATACAGGCTGCTTTTGGAAATTTGGATTTGTTTTCTTTTAGTCTAGAACCACTGATAACTGGAGCTGTACGGAAGCAACTCGTACTCCCAGCACCTTGCTCCCCTCCAGCTCCTTCCAGTTGCTGCTGTAGCAGCTTCTTGCTGGGCAGCAGTGGCAGAAGCAATGTTGGGGGGTGACACAGTGGAGAAAACTGGACTGTTGTTTAGCATCCCTTCCCTTGCTTTGTGGAGAGTGCAGGTATGTGTTCTGGAAAACAGCAGGTTTTGATTTGCAAAATCAGAAGCTTTTTGCCAGAGAACCGTCTGAAGGGCAAACCAGAGGGCAGCCAGTGGCAAAACTATTTTCTAACTTCAAAGGTGTTCCTTTCAAAGGCCAGTTTAAATCCTTTAAGTATTAAAGCTGTGAAAACAAATCAAGAGAAGAATGGAATGAAATTGTTCTTACCAAAATAGCAAGCCAGGTTCATATGCTTAGAAATAAAATCAACCAGAGCAGTGTAGAAGTCGCCCTTCACCCTGCTCCGTGGTGTTGCATGAGCCAGTGCAGCTTGGGAAGTGCCGAATTATTGCGCTTGGAGGGTGGCTGCTGCCCGGAGGGCTCTACAGGAACTGGGGAAGGAGTGTAAGGCTTTCCTTTAGTGGAGAAGTAAAAGGTGATGCTGTGGCCGGTCCTGGGGTGTGATTTAGCTGTATGAGCCACACAGAGTAGCTGTGGTACCTTTTGATTTTACAGTCAGCTCCTTGTTCAAACACTTGCAGTGAAGCCATAATTTGGTGTATACTGGAAAGAATTAAGGATTTCTTTTAATGCTTTCTTTATCTTTGGAATTTAAGCTTTTTGACTTCTTACATGGACATGCTTTCCCCAGCTACTGTAAGTAGCTAGCTTTGCTTCCTCCAACTCCGCGTAATCTGTGAGAATCCCGTATTTATGAAAAATACTGAGTGGATGGCCCTGATCCACAGAAACGGGGCACGGGAGGGCAGGTATACAGCTATCAGTGTGGCTCCATCAGCATTTCTCACTCTTGACCTGAAGGACCACACAACAGGCTGAGAAAATTAATCCAGCACCAAAAGCTGGCTCGCTTGAAAAATCTACAGACTTTTCCAAACAATTCTTTTTCTCCCTGACACTTCCCATTAACTTATTTGCAGCTCCTGTTATGAGGAATTGACATCAAAAACTCAGGAAACCACTTAATGCTCTTTAAAACATAATGGTTTAGATGAATTATTACTAAATGTGCCTTTGTGTTTTTAAAGTATTTCAAATCTAGTTAATTAGTCAGGTTGGTTTTACATTACACATGCTCATCATGACAATTCTGCTGAAAAGCCGTGATGGTTACTTAATTCTCAATCATAGGTATGACATTGATTCACATTTACGCATAACTCCTCCTAACACATAATTTTTAGCAGTTCGCAGACAGCTGTCTGACAGCAATAAAGGATGATTAACTCTCCCCTGTTCTCAACCAAAAAGCTGTTAATTACTATTATGTACTCTTAAATTGAAAATACAAACTACTTAGTCCTAGACAGATCCTAGGTGAACAGCTAGTTGACACCTCTGCTGATAGAACCATCAATATAACAAACATGTTTTCCTCTCCTTTGAACTTCTCACCAGAGAAAAGGTGTTGCTGTCTTCACTTCAAAGGCAGTTGCTTATTATCGTCAAAACTCACGGTGGAGCTGAGATGGATGCAGAGGGTGGCCGGCCTTTCCTACGTAACTGTGTCCTGTCCTGAAGCACAGAGGCACTATCCACGCACAGCGCAACCTCCTTCAAACGCCAGCAAGGTCAGCTCCTTACATGTTTTTTCTATTGGTGAAATTCAGCTTCACTGGAGTGACTCCTGGTTAATAGCAGTCACCGTTACCAGAAGAAATCAGAGAGAAATCCAGATCAAGCTGGCAGCCAAAATATTCTTGAGAGCCTTGGTAGGGAGTAACTCTGTCCCATTTTGTTAAAATTAAAGTGATGGGGATTAGAGTGCTCAGCTTTTCTCAATGTTTTAAATATTTTTATTGGGAGTAATACATAAAAATTGCAGAAGTGCAGGGGTCTAGTTGAAGAGGAGGAGGATGTAATGTATGATGGCTGCTCTTGGTCTCTCACCTTTCACATTTTGAAGCAAGAAAAACTCTTCAAGAGAATCCTTCCTAGTGTTCCTTTTCTCCAGTTTGTTATTTCTTTCTTTTTTACATATATAAAAAAATAAAATAATGAATTGTCACTGTTCATATAAGAACTTGTGCTCTGTATTCTAGTATGAACCTAGCAACAGGCTATTAGTTCTCAGAGGATGTAGTAGCCACTCAACCAGCAGTCCAAAGAGGGTAATTTAAAAGCAGTTTTATAACCCAGCTCTAATCATGGAAGTGTTGGAGTCGGAAGGGGCTTCCATTTGGTCACCCATCATCCTTCGCACCCTACACAGATCGCTCACTTTAACAATGCCTCACAGGACAGGGTCTACTCCAGCAGCGTCACCAGCGAAAGGGCCAGAACCCAGCTTTGCAGCCTGTTCTGTTGCCTAACTGCTCCTCCTAATTTTCTCCTAATATTTATCACATTTCTTCCTTTTTGCAGTTCACATCCACTACTACTTTTTCTGCCCATTTACTAATAACAGTGTTTTGGTCCTTTTATTCCCTGGGACAACTGAACTTACTGAAACTCCTCAGTAGGAAATTCAGTCCCCTTTGGTGTCTAGAATGGAAAAGAACACGGTATTTCGATATGTATCTGAATCTCTTGAGTATGCAAATGCAGTTTGAAATATCTGTCCTTAAAATGCTGCTGGCTGCTTTTCAGGGCAGATCATAAGCGCTGTAAGAACTAGTACCTGCGTTAGGCTCAGAGAGAGCTAAGCATAAATTCCTCTTCTTTCCACCCACATCCTGAATGATTTTCAGTGCTCCTTGCCTTTGCCTAGTGGTGCCCCAGGCAACTTCCTTGTTACCTGACGCTAGAACAGTGGCACAGTATGCTCCATACTGTACCCTACTATTTCCTACTCCTATTTTTGATTACTTGTGTGAAAACAGAAAAAAAGAAGTAGCTGGGCAAAATTTCCTGATCCCTAGAGGATTGCTCAGATATGTGTTCAGACTGTCACGGGAAGTTGCATCAGTTGATCTCCTTGTTGCTTCTCAGGTGCCTGTCTCTTCCAGCATGAAAACGGCAACCTTCAATTTACAGAGTCTTTGGCAAAAGTGCTATCTGTTTGTTTTTTTTTTTTAATGGTCTCCTGAGAAGACCACTTTTCCAGAGGACAGCAGAATTGCTATATTATTCTTGTGGAGTAATGGTAGGTGATACATTTCGGCTTTTAGACTTTAACAAGTTTTAAGGTGAGATGGGATCAGTTTGATCATCTCATCTGAGTGCTGCAAAATCTCGCCCTTCGAGCCAAACAAACCCGCCAGTAAATACAATTAGTGTATTCTCTAACATACTTCCAAAAAGTCATGAAAAAGCCAAATGTCATGAGACAGATGAGTCTGGGAAGTGTTGACTGATAAGTTATCAAAGTGACATGTTAACTGCTAATTAATGCAGTTCATACTTGCAGCTGAGTCTCATTTTTGTTTAGTTTTCTCCCTGGGAATATCACATGGAAACATGAAACGTCTTGCGTGAGTGAAATTTTGGGCTCTGACTCGTGATCTTAGGTGATTAGTATTGCAGTGATGTTAAAAAAAAAAAAAGCTTCTTTCTTACTGTCTGCACCACTGATTATTTAAAATGCATGTTGCACAGGGAGAAAAAAAAAAAGTATCTTTATTGTATATAATTTAATATAAATAGCAATGCTGCTTAACAAGCATAGCTGAGATAAGTAACCTCCCCCTTTGCTTGGGCTGGACTGGGCGAAACAAGACCAGATTGCTTCTGAGGAGGAGCACAGTAACCTAAACAGACAAGACAAACTGGAATGGAGCGTCAAAATGTCTGATGTCACACGGCAGGTCGGTGACAGAGCTGGGACTACAACGGTGACAAATCACGGGCCTGTTTGGTCTTATTCTGGGGGATGGGGGGAAGGAAAACAAAACTGCTTTACAGAGCATGGTGTGCATAGCTGTTTCACACAGGCAGTAAAAAAATATGCTTAATTTATTCCTTCTTATAAACTAATTTAAAGCAGAATTTCTAACACTGTTTTCTTTCATTTTATGACTTGAAAATATTTTAAATCTAGGTTTTTGTCCTAAAATTGAGACAGTTTCCCTTTCTTAAAGTGGCACAAAAATTTACAAAAAATCAAAAAGTTTTTTTGTGGTTGAAATGTTGATCTTCCAATCTTTATTCTTCATGCAACCTCTCCATCAAAAGTGACAAAGTTTGAAGGAACCACTACTTCACAAAAAAAATGAACTGCAAAAAGAAATGCAAGAGAAAAGGAGCCCTTAAGTTCTAGCTTAAACAAGATGCTGCACGCTTCAGTTTCAGTAACTCTATGTATGAGAGAACTAGGATCATCTCTGTGAAATATTTTGGTACTTTTTAATAAGGAAGAACAAACTATAAGCAGGCTGAATCACCATGAAACTTTATGTATTTTTTTAAAAAACGTTTGTTCCAATAGCAGCTTGAGCTACTTCTGTGAATGCAGCCAAGCACGCTGCAAGGCACTCGCTTTAAATCACTGTTTCCTTTGCTTGGAGGAGGCCCCCTGAGATAAGAGATCACAAGTTTCTTTAGAAGATAAAGCTCGGTCCTGCTGCACGGGTCACGTCTGCAGGACTGAACTTGCGCGGGCTGAGGTGCGCCCTGCAGACGATGCCGGCTGGGCCAGGGCCTGTGGCCTTCCTCACCCCCATGGCGTCTGCCCCCAGAAGAGAGCCCAGCCCGGGAAAGGAGAGGCTGGAGGAGCTCCTGGAGCCGATCTGCAGTTCCTTTCTTGCCAAGTAAATGGAGAAGACCACACAGACTGACCATTCAGTCTGCTACGGCAGGGAAAGGCTCTCCCTCAGGCGGAGCCCAATGGCCCTCGCCTTTGGCCCTTGCTCAGCTGAGCACGAACGCAGGTGACCTCGCTCCTGCCCGTGCAGATGAAGCTGGCTGCTGAGTGTCTGCTTCTAAACGCTTGTGGCCGAAAAGGCTGGAAAACGGGGGACACCTTCCCCGCCGAGCTCGGAGAGGGGCTGCCCTGCCCCTCCGCCTCGGGCCCGGCCATGTCGCCCTGACAGGACGGACCGCTTCGCCTCCCGCCCGGTCTCCTCCGTGGGCGGAGCCCAGGAGACCCCGCCACTCGCCACAGCCCTCAGCGGCCCCTGGCAGAGCCGAGCCGAGCCGGGCCGGGCAAGCGTGCGCGGCCGCAGGGCTGGGCCGGGGGCAGGGCGCGAACCGCCGCGGCCCCCCGCCCCCGGGCCGCCTCCGCGCCGGGGCTCAGCCCCCGCCGCGCACCCGCTCGGGGCCCCGGGCGGAGCGGCCCCAGCGCCCGCTCCCCGGCCAATGAGCAGGGAGGCAGGGGCCGACCCGGCCGCACTATAAGAGCCGGCGGCGGCCGTGCCCGAGCGAGGCTGTGTGGCGGGAGTCGCGTTTCCTGGCAGCGGGAAGGGCCGTGCGGCGCGACCATGTGCGGTGAGTGACGGGGCTGCCGCCGCCGCCCCTCGCCGGCCGTCAGGGGCCGGGGACAGCTCGGGCCCGCCGCAGCCCTTCGCCCTCTGGGCGGGACGGAGCTGGGGGCCGGGGGTCGCTGGTAGGAGCGACGTGCCCGCGGACGAAGCGGGCTGTGCCGGGGTCCGGCCGCCTCTTCTGCTGGGGTGCGGGACAAGCGCTGCTTTGTCCCTGAACTGCGGGGCGTGGGGCAGTGACAGCGGGTCCTGGGGCTGCGGCAGCCCGCCGTCCGTTCGGGGCTGGCTCCGCTGCATCCATTTTGTGGGGTGGGGAGGGGGAGTGACGGGCTCCCGCGGGGATGGCAGGTAAAGGTATAGCTCCTCCGTCCTCACCCTACTTCCGTGGAAAGGAGATGGCCTCTCCGTTCCCCACAGCCTCGCCTCTCTGTCTCCTCCGTGTCCGGCGGCTTGTCTCTAGGTCTTGTGATGCGAACACGTCCCGTTTCCACCGCCTGGCAGCTCTGGGGGTATCTTGGCTGCGTTGTTAACCTCTGCCCCTGGTCCAGATGCCTCTGTGCATCACTGCTTTGGCTGATGCACAGGCTGCTTCGTGCGCTTGGCTCTGTCTGTCCTAGCCCCGGACTGGGGATTAGCTGTGACTCACTTCCCAGCTGCGGCGAGAGGAAGAGTGTGTGGTTTTCAAACAAAGGCTGTGAAGGAGCTTAATTCTTAGCTGATGCGAGTTTATTCACCTTCCTTTATCTAATAAAGATGAGTGGTGAAGATAATACCTACATCATCTGTACAATTGCTTAGATATGCTTTGGACCAGATTAAAATCAAAGTGCGGGTTCAGAAGCTGCTAATGCAATGCGCTTTAGTGAAACTTCACCTATTCCTTCACTGAAACCTCCTCTCAAGTCTGGAAGGATACTTTTGTTGAAAGCAGAAAAATTTACGCTTGTACTTCTTAGCCATCGTGAACAAAACCTCTTTTTGTGAGATGCAGACTGAAAGAGAGTGGTTACAGCTCCCAAAAATGTATTTTCTGAGCTAGATATCTTTTCCCTGCCTCTACATCCTCTTTAAATGTAACCTCAGAAAGACTAAGGAGTCTAGCGAGTGTCTTTCACTTGAATGGAAACACGAGGTGATATTGTTTGAGCTCTTAGGTGACTCTCAGGTCCTTATCATGAAACAAACTTGGTGTCTTCTAAACAAAACCCTTTCAGGTGAGAGACTTGGCTCAGTGCCTAAGCAAAACAAAGGTATTGGTGGCAAGCACTAAGCCATGAGACATATAATGGTAATATCAAAAACTTAGCCTATCTGGGCTGTATATTGATTGGGAAATTAGGGTGTTAACAGTGTTAAATGAGTTTGGTAAAACATCTAGCTTGGGGTAGGGTAACTGACTCAGTATGAAATGGCAAAGAGAGCAGCAGTTCATGAAGTGCAGTGAGAGCGGTACTGGTTTTCTTCCCATCAACATTTGGAGACCTTTTACGTGACATTTGTTATCATGAAAGATGTCCCATATGTTCTTGCTATGCTGATCTGCTGTAGGAAGTGCAGGAGTTCTTGAGGTTGCAGCTGACAATTTCTAAATTACTTTTTTTGTTTGTTTGTTTTTACTTTTGCTTATCTTTCCAGGTTTGAGTGTTAAAAATATATCCTGTTGTGTTTTCTTTGACTTCAGGTAGCACATTAAGATTTAAACCCATTGTTTTCTTCATAAACATCCTCTTTAGGAAACAAAGTTGAGATGTTATCACACTCATATGTAAGAAGACAGTATAGCAAAAGTATGCAGGGTTTAAACAACAGGTAAGGTGCTCTTAAACTGATGATCTACCTATTTTAAATCAAAATTAGTTTCATCAGGATATGAAGTTAAGACTGGGACTTTCTCAGAGCTAAGGTTCTGGCATCAACAATGTGCTTGCCCCAGTAGAGGCATCCTTTTAGTTTTAAAAAAAATCATTAATTTTGTTCAGACTTCAAGTGTAGGCTGCCCCCTTCTTGATTTTGGTGAAGTCTTGCAATTGCAAGAGTTCTTGTGGGTTTTTCCCACAAAAAAATACTCAAAGAACTTTTCCTCTTCTTGACGCTCTGCTTGCAGTCCTGAAAGGGAAAGGGGAAACTCTAAAGTCTTGATATGCATGTAAAGGGAGAGCCTTGCTTTCAGTGTCTGCACCTGATTAAAGCTGTTTTAGTAACGTTTTAACAACCTTCTTTTTCTGTTTTGAGTATGTGATTCTAAAGGTAAGCCATACATGACTGACCTAGTTCATGCTTCTATGCAAACTCTGTAATTATGGAAAGTTAAAACTAGATCTAGCATTCAGGTCAGGAGAGCAATGCCCTAGTAAAATACTCTTAAATGCTTTCATTGGATTCTATGTTTATATGTATGACTTAGGAAAGTATTTCATTGCTTATGTTGTGCTGACAAACATTACCTTACTTGATACATATCGCTTCAGTATTGCATTGGCTTAGAGAGTACTTGAGTCTTCACTGGGGAGGAGAGATGCAAGCTCTGGAAATTGCATCTAATAGCTTGGGGAGGCCATTATAAAGTAACTTGTGAGCATCACAAACCTCTTATCATGAATATGATTCAGCTAAGATTTGGTCATATTGGTTTGCTTCCAGAAGGAATTAAGCTACACGAAGTCTTTATCAAAAGTTGTTTCTACATGAGTTGAGCAATGTGCTTTAAATCTAGCCAAAGTGATGACTGAGTAGGGAAGAAAATATGCAAGTGGGTAAATCATGAAACAGAAAAGTACTAGAGAAGCGGTGCTGAGAGTAAGATTTATTTCCTTTAACCAAAAGAGTTTATAATATATTCCTTGAGAAGTCAGGCTGCATCTATTGGTTTCATTATAAATGGCCTCTGGTGACTTCTGCGTCTTCTAATTCACATGTGTGGAAGCACAGCTACAGTTCCCTGGAAACAAGGATCTTTTTAACAATTGCAGCACAGTGGTAGCATTGTAAGGACGGTCCCGAAGGAAGGTTTTTCCTGGAGCTTGGTGTAGCCAAAGATGCCACATGGAACATATAAGGCTGATGCATCTTAAAGACATTGTGAAATCTGGCCTAGAAAGTAGAACTGAATCTGAAATGAGGTGTGTAGCAATGTTTTGGAATGATGTTGAGAAATTTGTATTGAAGAAATTGAAGAATGCTGCTCTTGAGGTTCGTGGTTAGTGCCAGAGAATGGTAAATATCTGTCTGGAAAAATGATCAACAAGCTCTCAGTCTAAGGTGCCTGTATATAACTGGAGGCATTGTTTTTCAAAGCATCCATAAAAAACAGTATTTAGCTGTTCAAATTCCCAAATACCTCTTTAAAAGCAACTGTTGTCTTAATATCTCTGTTAATGTTGGACATTCTAGAAATAATTAGGCTGGGCTCCTCAGAAATCCCACTTCTGTAGCAAAAAAGCATTTTCCACCCTTTAATCCTTCTAAGATAAATTCAGAGACCAATGTAATAGTCTCTTAGTCTCACTGTCGAATCAACAGTATTAATGGCTTAAAACCAGTGGAGTAACCGAATTCACAACAATATTTATGAGGGAGATTTATTGGTGTATCATTATAACAGCTTCACTACAGCCATTTACAGTTCAAAAGCCTTAATTGAAGGGGAAGAGGGTGTTAAATTTCAAACAAAGGCTTTCTCTATTTAAAACACTTGCTTGTCTGAACTGCTTATCTGTTGAGCTCTGAAAGTGTGGTTTTTGCTAGTTGTAGTCTCCAGTCCTGACTTGTTGCTTGGAGAAACTGTTGAAACAGTGAAGTTAGACGTTTCTGTTTTATTGGGGTACAGATTTGCAAGAGTTAATAAAAGAGCCTAATCTATCCTTATAAATGCAGAAGTCCCAGGAAGAGCAGTAGGCAGAGAAAAGGAATGGTTGTGTTTTCCTTTGGAGGTGACCTTACACCTTTTCTAAAGATAGAACATCCCCCAAACTCATTTTGATGAAAAAATGCTTGTGTACTTTTACCTTCCAAAAAAAAAAATTTGTGTGGAGGGGGAGAACCAACCCAAAAAATTAAAAAAGCCACTTCTTGGTTGATGACTGATCTATTCAAGAGAAGAGGGATCAGACTTGCAGACTCTTCCAGGCCCTGTTTGCTGAGTAGGCAAGGAGTGAGTTCACGTCTTTCTTAGGAAGCCTCTGTCAGAATTGACCTGAGTAACACGGGGCAAGCAAATGGATCTTATGTCTCTGTCAAGCTGGGTTTGGCAGGCAGCATTGTGTTGAGGCACCACAAAGGGTGAATGCTTGTTTTTTGGGTGACCCTGTTTTTATATCTTCTGTTTCTTTCCTTTGTTGTCCTATCCTTTTGACTTTTGCCCTTTCTTTATGTTTTCTGCTCTATTCTGTTCCTGCTGAAGTGACTGTTGTGTGCAGGATTAAGCTGGAGCCTTTCAGAAATAGATGTTGTGCCTAGTACCTACCCGTGGGTATTTAAGGCCATGACTTTGATTACAAAAGTCTCCTTGTGTTAGTACTGATGAATATATTCCTTCTTTGAATGTCTAGTTTTAGATCTGGATATGAAATAGATCACAATGTTACCATTTTCAGCTGCGGTTTTCATGAAAAGTAGAAATTTTTTTAAGCTCTCTCAACTGTTTAACTCTTAGTGGGTAACAGGAAGAACTGTGCTAAATGCGAGGTGGGGTACCCCTACGACCTCCCTGTTATGCTAGTTTTAAAGGGTTTTATATTGACTCTGAAGGGATACGAACTCTAAAAAAATCTTTGGTTTTCTTTCTTCCCTTCCCCTTTTCTCTTTAAACAGGAATTTTTGCTTATCTAAACTACAGAGTGCCTCGGACTCGGAAGGAAATATTTGAAACCCTGATAAAAGGATTACAGAGACTGGAATACAGAGGGTATGACTCTGCAGGTATGTAAAGTAACTCCACAAATTAATTTTGGCAACCAGTAGCAACCTATGTGACTTTTTGGGTCTTTTCAATGTCCGTGTATTGGGTTTCTCTTTTTTTTTCTTTCTTTTTTTTTTTTTTTTTTTTTGTCATGGAGATTGAAAGATAAGGACGAATTACCTCGATTACAGGATTTTCTTCTTCAACTTTTCTCCAGAATTTAAATTGGGTGTTTAGCTCTGTAATCAGATGGTGGTTGAGGTTTAGTAGACGTAAGCAAAGCAATCAGTATGTGAGGAAGACGACCTTCGTACAGGGTCATGTAGTTGGTGCCTCAGCCTTTTTTGTGCATGTGAGTCCCAGTGAAAGGATGAAGAAGATTAAACTTGTCTTTAAATTTAAGTTGGCTAATTTCATTGGGCAAAATATATCAGTCTGTCCTCAAGGAAAATTTGAGATGGCTCATGTCTATTTTCATCTGTGCAGTGGATATAGACTTCATCTAGTTTGATTTGAACATATACAGGTCTGGTGACAGACTTCAAGTATATCCCATTGCAGGATAATTTTAAAATAATTGTTTTGCTAGTGTGTGCTTGTCTGTATTTTCTCAGCCTTTTTTTCATCCAGTGGTTTAACAGTTAAATAATATAAATAAAACAAATAATGGTTTAAATAACACTTGTGACTGTGTCTTGTACTGTAGGAGTGGCAATTGATGGAAATAATAATGAAGATAAAGAAAGGTTCATCAAACTAGTTAAGAAAAGAGGAAAAGTAAAGGCCCTGGAAGAAGAGTTGTACAGTAGGTGTCTTAAAAATTACCCCTTTACTTTGGCCTCCCAGTCAGATAATGTCTGCATCTCAGCAGAAAGTCAGACCATGAAATTAGTTATGATTTGGTACCAGAAATAACTGCATTGTGTAATCCAATGGCAGTTAAATTGTTTGTGCCCCTCAGATCTGCACTTGAAAAGCAATTTGATCTTTAGGTCTAGTGTTGTGAAATTATCAGTTTACTCTCCCCTCTTTTAGTTGCTTCTTTGTTCAAGACCTGGGCTCCCTTGGTGCTTTACTGGGATGATTTCTGTGCTTGGTAGCTGAAACGTCGGAATGTGGACTCCGACAGAATTTACGAGCATTTAAGCATCTGTCTGTCACCACAATCTGCTTTATGCAGTGCTTCCATCTGTGAAGAACTGAAGTTGTGTTTTAATGTTTACATTATATTTTGTAGTAATGTGGTCTGTTAGCCTAGCTGTTAGTATTGGCTGAAAATGCTCAAGTCTCGGCAAACAAAGTTTTAATCACAGTACCTGAAGTGTAATGTCAAGAAAGCAAATGGTTTAAAAGAAAGCCAGAAGGTAACTTTTAGATTTTTTGCCTGTAGGAATTCTCTTAGTGTTTTACTAGTTGTGTGTGTGTGAGAGAGAGACTCAACTTTAAATATTCAGTAAACTGAATTTCTTGTGTGTAGAACAAGATGACCTGGATTCAAAAGCAGATTTTGAAACACATTTTGGAATTGCTCATACCCGCTGGGCGACCCATGGAGTACCAAGTGCAATAAACAGTCACCCTCAGAGATCAGATAAAAGGAATGGTATGTAGTCTCTGCGGCACTCTGGCACTGTATGAATCTGAAATGGTTGAACCCATAGAGTACATATGTACTCTCTTCTTACTTAGCGTTATGGTATCTATTTTGTATACTAGGGCTAAGCTGTTGCTATTCTATCGAGGTTAGACACTTTTACAATAAAATAGCCTCTTCTGAGGCTAAAGAAATGCTGCAAAAGATTAATGACATCTGTTTTCTGAAAATTGGTGCAAGTTAGTCAAAGGACAACATTCTTGTTTTAAAAGGTAAGACTCAGAAAATGTAAGTGCATCAATATTGTCTGGACTGGAAAAGGGAGATTTCATACAATTTTTCACTTGAGATGGCTTGGTGCTGTTCTATGGGGTGTAGTTTAAAACTGTCTTGATTTGGAGCAACCGTCATATGCCTTCAGCATTTGTAAGCTTCTGCTTTCTGTTGGCCATGTTATGATAAACTGTATGTCTGAAAGCTGTAGCAGGTAGTTTCTAGTGTACTTCTAAGCCTTTTTTTCCCCTCTAATTTTGTGGTCTGAGTTAAATATCTTAATTTTCCATTACTGATGTATATATATTTTTTCCTTTTAGAATTTGTTGTTATCCATAATGGAATCATCACAAATTATAAGGACCTGAGAAAATTTCTGGTGAGTCAGTGGCAACTTGATTCTAAAACTAGAAAGTAAATGCCCCATCAACTACTGTCACATCTTTCATGACTTAGTTGGAATCTGAATTCAAGTTTCTTGATATTGTCTATAAAATAGTAACGTGAAGGAGTCTGTCTAATAAAGGTATGTGGGAGCTGGTGAAGTGCAATATGTTCTTGTAATCCTAAATGCAAAGTACTTTGAGTAGAGTAGCAATTTGCGCTCAAATTGTGTGAGCAGGTGTGTGGAGTGGCTCTCTCCTGTCTCTTGTTGCTTGACAGATGCTAAGCAAGTCTTACTACATGTCTTATTACAGTATTTCTGAAAGAGTAAGCTATAACAGGATAAGTCTTTATATTTTGTCTGTAGTGATATATATCCACTAGTCCAGTGCAGTGCTCCAAGCAGTCTGTCCTACTGTGCAGCTTCTGGTGGGAGACAGTGGAAAGGCCCTTCAGTGTTTACTTGCCTGAGGATTAAAACACTTTTTACTTTTCTATATGATATTTCAGGAGAGCAAAGGCTATGAATTTGAATCTGAAACAGATACAGAAACGATCCCCAAATTGATCAAATACATGTATGACAACAGAGAGAGCGAAGACACCAGTTTTTCAGCTTTGGTGGAAAGAGTTATTCAACAGTTGGTAAGTGGGCAGTTCCTTTTTTCCTGTACTACTGTATAAGCTATTTGTGGGGTTCCTTAGTATTCCGCATTCATGCATTTAGATCCTCTGCAGGAGTCTGTAGAAGGTGCTGCAAATAACCCTTTTTGGCCTCTAAACAATGCTTAATAGACCAAGAAATTAGATTAAAATTTTGGAAGCTTCCATGGCTTTTCAATGGTAAATTTTTAAATTGTGTTAGCAATGGGTTTTTTGTTTGTGCTTTTTTTTTTAAAGCAAGAGGTTATCAGTTTTTTAATGAAGCAGCTTGGCTGTAGGAGCCTCTGGAGATTGAAATATCTCATAAAGGGCAGTGTGTTCTTAAAGGCTATTCTGATCATGTTAAAACACTGTGGCGATTCAAATTTGTCTGGTAGTATGCCTTGGCTCCCATATTTGGAAGTAGATCTAACAAGCTGTACTGATTGATGGTGTAGCTGGTTCCCAAACGTTGAAGTGGGAATCTACTGTTTAGTATGTGAATGCTTAAAAACTTCGATAGATGCATTGCAAACTTGGAGAAAGCTTGCTTTGTTTCCTCCCCAAGTCTCTGGGCAGATGTTTTCCCTCCCCTTCCTGCAGATTCTTACACTTTTTTCACCTCCCCTTTCTCCTCTCTAAAGCAGCTCAGGAGGATTCCCCTAGAGCAGGGCTGGAATACACACGAAGTAAAGGCCTGTATGGGACAAGAGGGAATAGTGGTGCAGCCACCTAGTTGAGGGGAAGGGTGACTTCACCTGACTGCAGAAGAAGAGCAGAGTAGTCTCAGACTGGAGTCCCTGTGAGAGGACTGAATGTTTCCATCTCTCCTCTGTTTGGGGGTGGGGGTGGGGTGGGGGTGTGTGTGTGTTTGCTCCTGTTTTTGGAATACTCCTCAAGTTGCAAGCTGTGTTAATACTATAGTGGTTGATTGTGTGTTCCTGTTTTTGTTCTTCTGTTGTGGATTTTGTTTTTTTCTTTTTAGTGAAGGTATTTTTTGGAGATACTTCAGTGAGAATTTGCTGCTTAAACTAGAATTAGTAACTCTAAAAAATTTTAGCTGAAAATGCATGATAAAATGCAGCTACATGCACATTCTTATTCAGAGTATTACTAAAAGTAAATGTCTAGCAGTCTTCATGTTGATTATGAGTAACATCTCAGAGATTTTCTTAACCCTTGCATTGGAAGGTATTGTTTTTATTTATAAAGAGAGGCTAAGTGCTCACTTCCTGATCTTTCAGCTGTTGCACTGTTACTTGCATGTTAGCTTGTTCTGCTCCGTGACCAATTCCTTTAAAGGTCCACTCTGCCCTCCAGGAAGAGATTCCTGATAGTAGTAAAGAGCTTTCCTTTACAGCCTCCGCAGGAAGAGAGGCCCCAGTTCAATGAGATGCAACTAATTGAGATAAGTCTTTGAGGATTTTTTTTTTTCTTTTCTGTTTGCATGGTTTCCAGGAAGGTGCTTTTGCATTGGTTTTCAAGAGCATCCATTACCCAGGTGAAGCTGTTGCTACCAGGTTAGTAAAAGTCCATTTTACACATAATTCATGCTTTTTTAGCTTAAAAAAAATGCTAACGTTTCTTTAAAAAAAAACACCACCAAACAAACCAACCCCTAGAATACTGATGTTTAAAGTGCTTAATTAACCAAAACTCAGAAGTTATATAGCTGCACTAGTGGAATCCTTATGAAGGGCAGGAAAGCTCTGCTGAGCATCTTCAACTGACTGTTGAATATAACTTAATTTGAACTGTTCTGACTGCAGGTCACAGAATTACCAGAGGCTTGTGTTGATTCTCTATAGTCTTTAACTTGATTTTGTTTAATAAATTAGATGTGACTACTCACTTTTTGAGGATGCAAAGACTGTAGTGAAAAGTAATCAGATGGTGTTTTCTTGCTTCATGCAAATATGCTTTTGGTAGGAGACCGGCCAAATGACACTCAGAAGAATGTACCACTGACAAACTCATTCCCATAGTCTGTCCTTTTATCTGTTACAGCGTGTCGATTAAAGAAGCTCAGCTTATCTTCCGTTTCTAAAGTTGTATTAAAAGTTTGATAACATTTCTCCTATATCAAAAAGGGGAGGGAAAGGGTATGGTTCAGTTTTACTTCACATTGAATAAAGACCGAGAGAAGTATGTTCAGGTTGTCTAAAAAACCATCATTCTAATAGGTTATACAAATAGTGTTCTATAGCTCTCATAGCATTTATGAGTTTTTTTCTATATAAGTTCTACTTTTGTTTATGACTTGGAAAACAACTTTCAGGAAATGTCAAGATATTAAAGTAGCAAGTGAAGTAGCAGTGGGAATAAAGACTGTTTCATCCTACAACCAAAAAGCCCATTGGTCCTGTGGTCTAAAGTAGGACTATATTAAAATTGTGAAAAAGCCAGCTGTACCATCACTCTAACTGGAGAACATCTTCTGAAATGAACTATTCTATAAGTGGTTCAGGTTTGGGTTTTTAGGAGTAAGGTGATTAAGAGAAGCTAAACTTGTAATCTGAGGTGTTGGGGGAGTGAATTACTCTTTTATTCCTGTGAGATTTTTTTTTTTTTTAATAAGCTCTTCAATATGGCTTATAAAATTAAATATAATAATTTTAACAATGATCTTAATATTCTGCAGTTTCAGCGGTGCAGTTGACATTTCTGAGTTTAAAAGGGTAAAGGGTGGAACCGTATTTCAATAGTAAAGAGCACTGGAGTTTATTGCTGGCTCACTTCAGAGGCAGAGAAAGCTTTGTTTAAAAACAGTATTCAAATTGGTGCCTGTGGTAAGCTATTTTGTGAAGGAAAACAACTAGTTCATATACATTTTCCTCTACCTGAGTGTAGTTCATGGGGAAACAATCACCAACGCATATGGTGCTTATTCATATAATATTTGGCGAACCTTACAGAAACAAACCAAGTTTATGTAACTCCTGCCATGTAATAGCTTCAGGATCAGGGTTGAGGCGGATCTTTCTATTTAGGAAGGTAGGATATTGTCTTTCAACTTCACAGATGTCCTTTGACTTCTTTTTATGCACCTTTCTGTTTATAAACTTGCATGTTTTCCCTTTGTAGGAGAGGGAGTCCTTTGCTCATTGGGGTTAGGAGCAAGTACAAGCTCTCCACTGAACAGATTCCTGTTTTATATAGAACGTGTAAGTTGATAAATCCAATTACATTATTTTTAAGAGCTAAAATTATTGTTACTTTACGATTAGAAATTAGGTTAATTGGTCTTTGTACTATAAAACTACCAGCTGATGTCCCCAATAGCTTCTTAGCTGAAGATATTCTATTTTTATACTACTGAATGCATAGTTCATGTAAAAGTCCCATCCCCCCAAAATACTTACATAACTGTGATACCTTGAACCTGTGTAGTCTGTAATCTCTAACTTGAATACATCTATTTTTGCATTTAAAGTGTCTCATTTCTTTAATAGGCAACATTGAAAATGTGAAGAACATATGCAATTCACGAATGAAAAGGCTGGACAGCTCTACCTGCCTTCATGCAGTTGGGGATAAGGCAGTAGAATTTTTCTTTGCTTCAGATGCAAGGTAGTGAAAGTACTTAAATGCTTCTCAAAATACTTCTTTTGTCTACAAATGAGGTAGCTCTAGAAATCTTACGTTATCTTGCTGCTGTACAATTGTCTTCTGATAGGACAGCTTCTAATCCAGGTAACTTCGTAAAGGCCACAGGCTAAGGTACTTGAAAAATGTGGAGGCTTGACATCAGCATTTGAACTGTAAATATCTGCCAATTACTAACCTCTATGTAAAATAAATCCAGTGTAGGCAGGTAAGTTGGGTACAAATAGACATTATCAGCCCAGTATTTGGGCAGACTGTAGGTGAGTCTGGGTTTTGGCATTTTAATCTAGCTATCAGAGGAGGAAATAGTGGTGTCATTTCAAACTTAGCAGGAACCTGGACATCAGGTACATATTTGCCTCTCTTGGAAACAAGATCCTGACCTTAGGAGTCCATCAGAGACCCTGGGAGGCAAGATCAGATCAGCAGGAACTTGCCGATGCAAGATGCCATGGGTCCCAAACCTTCTGCTCCAGGCTTCTGTGAGAGTGCAGGAGGAGCAGCAGATGGAGCCATTTCCTTTAAGATGGCTCTATCTGTAGCTATGTCCAACAGGAAAATAGAAGGGGGGCTGGAAGTGCTGTGTGGCATATTTAATTGCTTTGAGGAGCGCTGCTACCAACTCTTACTGACACGTCAGGTTTGTCTTGCTTCTGTTTTTTTCTGTAGTGCTATCATTGAGCACACCAACAGAGTAATTTTCTTAGAAGATGATGACATTGCAGCAGTAACTGATGGGAAGCTTTCAATTCACCGTCTCGAGCGTTCAGCTAGTGATGATCCTTCCCGGGCCATCCAAACCTTGCAGATGGAATTGCAGCAAATCATGAAGGGTGGGTTGAAACGTCTGTGAATGAGTATCATCAAAGACAGATAGTTACTGACTGTTTGTGTAGCAGAAAACTGCTAATTTGTTGTGAAAATGACCTGATATTTAGGCTGTTTGTACTGGGAGCTGACAATTCCAAGCTTTAAGACCAAGGGAAGATGAGGTGGTATGGGACCCCACCCATTTTTAGCCTTGGAAAAGTCCTAGATACTTCTATTCACCTCAATATTTGGTGAAAATATAACTAATATTAACACGTTGTTGTAGTTGTTGGCAAACTTTGACTGTAAACTAAGAACTGAAGTGGAATAGAGAAGTTTCTTTTTAAAGGAATTCAGTTACCATGTCACTGTTGGGAAATGAAACCAACCTAATACAGAGAACTACCAATCCCTTCTTTCTTCTCACTTATTCCTAAGCTTTTGTTTAAGCAAACAGTCAACTTAATTTAGGTTGCTACCACAGGTCATCTTAAAAGTTCTCTTTGTAACCGTAATAGACTTCAAATAACAAACCATGTACCTAAGCATTACTGTGTAATGTTTTTCTAAACAGGTAACTTCAGTGCATTCATGCAAAAGGAAATTTTTGAACAACCGGAATCAGTTGTCAATACGATGAGAGGCAGGGTGAATTTTGAGAGCAGCACAGGTAACTCAGAACAGGTGTTCAAGCTGCACTGTGTGCAAATTTTGAACGTATCAATGGTGTATTTTATTTCCTAGTTGATACATGCTTTTTTGTTTGTTTGCTTACAGTTCTGCTGGGGGGGCTGAAGGATCATCTGAAAGAAATCAGAAGATGCCGAAGACTGATCATTATTGGCTGTGGGACCAGTTACCACGCCGCAGTAGCCGTATGTTCAGACTTAGCTGAAATGCATATGTAACTCCTAGTTGCTAGGTTTTTAGACAACAGCTCTTCATGTGCTTTTTCTTCTGTATCTCAAACTTTGCCTTTCATTGAGGGGTCTCGCCCTTTCATTTAGTTTTCCTTTGTGCCACATTCTTTATTAATGCACCAGTGCTGTTACTTACCATGCTAGAAATTAACTTTTTTCACCTTGGTTTTTAAAGCTCTGGTGAGCTGTGATTATCAATTTTTGTAATAAGAATCTGTTTAGATTATCTCTGACTCTTAAGATGTCAAGACTTTTATGGGTGGCAGTATTAACAAATATTGTGTGCTGCTTGAATACAGACTCGACAAGTATTGGAAGAATTAACTGAATTACCAGTGATGGTGGAACTTGCTAGTGACTTCCTGGATAGAAACACGCCTGTATTCAGAGATGATGTGTGCTTTTTTATAAGTCAGTCAGGTGAGCTGCATTTACTGTTTGTCTTCAGTTGAGTGAAAACTGTAGAAAAGTTTAAAAAAAGCCAATGACTTACTACTTTCTGCATGTTGCACAGGAGGATGATGGCTAATGGGCCAGATTTGTCTTGAATGAAAGTTTCTTTCAGACTTGATTCAAATATACGGACAATGAGTGAATGCTGAAAGATTGTTTTCAGTTGCATTTTGCATTGTGTGCGTGTGGATGCAGTTATTTAGAACACACTTGTGTAGAATTTTATGCTTTTCAGGAATCATTACTATCCCCTGTCAACCTGAAGTCAAGATGTAAATGTTTTCCAGGTGAAACTGCAGATACACTTATGGCCTTGAGGTATTGTAAGGAACGTCGTGCTCTAACAGTTGGCATAACAAACACAGTTGGAAGCTCAATATCCAGGGAGACTGACTGTGGTGTACATATCAATGCAGGACCTGAGATAGGTGTGGCAAGCACAAAGGTAATTGCTGTTCAGTGTTTGACTTTCATACTTGTCCTGGTTTCAGCTGGGATAGAGTTAATTTTCTTCTTAGTAGCTGGTATAGTGTTGTGTTTTGGATTTAGTATGAGAATAATGTTGATAACACACTGATGTTTTAGTTGTTGCTAAGTAGTGCTTACACCAGTCAAGGACTTTTCAGCTTCCCATGCTCTGCCTGGCGCACAAGAAGCTGGGAGGGGGCACAGCCAGGGGGGCTGACCCAGACTGGCCACAGGGCTATTCCACACCGTATGACGTCATGCTCAGTATATAACTGGGGCGAGTTGGCCGGGGGGGAAGGGATTGCTGCTCGGGAACAGGCTGGGCATCAGTCAGGGGGTGGTGAGCAATTGTGTCGTGTATCACTTGCTTGGTACATTATTATTGTATTATATTATTACTACTACTACTATCATTCTATTTCATTTTACTTCAATTATTAAACTGTTCTTATCTCAACCCAGGAGCTGTCTGACTTTCACCCTTCCAATTCTCTCCCCCACCCCACTGGGGGGGGAGTGAGTGAGCGGCTGTGTGGTTCATAGTTGCTGGCTGGGGTTAAACCACAACAATACTTCACACCTGTGGAATCCAATTAAAATTTTAATTGTAGCACTTCAGACTGAGATCATACAAACTCTCTGCAGACTTAGCTCTAAATGTTTTGTTTTGTCTGCAGGCTTACACCAGCCAATTCGTGTCTCTTGTAATGTTTGGCCTAATGATGTCTGAAGACAGAATTTCCTTGCAGAAAAGGAGACAGGAAATCATTAGTGGACTGAAATCATTGCCAGGTATATTGACGTTTTGGGTTTGAGGAGGGCTAGAGGATGTTGTTTAATGGGCAATATAAAATACTACTTGGGATGTTTCTTTCTTATTTAAGTTTCGGTCTCCCCCTCCTCCTGAAAGGTAGACAATATAAGAAAAATGGACTATTAGTTTCTGCACTAATTGCCAATTTTACAAGTGCCCTTCCAAGGAACTTGGCAGGAAGATCAGAATTTTCATGGGTTAGGTTTTCTAATTACAATAAGGTGGTTTTGTATGAGAAATATTATTACAACTTGAGAAATATATCACAACTTCCTTTGAAATACAAATGGGATATATGAGCACTGCTTAAACCAATGGGTGCTTTATATTTGTTACTGTAAATAAGGCTGGAGAAAATATCGTTAAACTGCAGTAAAGATGAAAAGTTAATAGTTGAATTAAATTAAGTGTATTTGTTCCAATAGATCATTAGAACATCCTACTACAAGCAAACTATTTTTTCCAATTAAAAAGTTTTTTATATGTGATTTTTGTGTTCCCCAATAGAGATGATTAAAGAAGTCTTGTCCTTGGATGAGAAGATACATGATTTGGCTCTTGAACTGTACAGACAAAGATCACTGCTGGTTATGGGTCGTGGATATAATTATGCCACTTGTCTGGAAGGAGCTCTGGTAGGAACCTCTCAATATTGCTGGATGTTATTTAAAATGAGCTTTTGTGGCTTCTGCAACAATATTTCTAATATTTCATTACAACTTAATTCTGCTGCAATAAAACTGCTATCTCTAACTGAGAGCATTTAGTCCTGTTGGATTGAACACACACATAAGGTGAACCTGGGTAAGATACCAGTTTCTTGTTTCTTTCACATAATAAATGCAGTGTTTAATGAGTCTATTTAAAAACCAACCAACCAATTTAAAATGCTGACCCATTTGAAAATAACATCAGAAAAACACAGTGTGCTGATGTTCAGATGAGATGCTCATGCAGGAAATGCATAAATTGTTATGAACATTTTGGTGGAATGGATGCATACCCATCTCTCAGAAGTTTGAAATGTTAAAGGTAGACTGCGTTAGTCAAGGTTGTGCTGGGTGTTTGGTGCTTAAAGTTCCTGTTGATTTACTCCTTTTCTTTATCTGCAAATGCATGTGCATGGGCAAGCTCTGCTTCTACCAGCAGCCTGCTGGAAATCCCAGCAGACAAGCTTGTCTGTTTTCACTATTAACTGATCGTTGAAAATACCAACTTGATACCGTATGTCTGTATTTAAGTGGCAGATGTACAGCCTTGGTGTTTTGCTTCTTGTGACTTTTATTTCTCATC
This sequence comes from Nipponia nippon, assembly GCF_047370975.1. Lineage (NCBI taxonomy): Eukaryota > Metazoa > Chordata > Aves > Pelecaniformes > Threskiornithidae > Nipponia > Nipponia nippon. The sequence continues at coordinate 12,637,668 of NW_028262333.1, read as the reverse complement.
TGATTTTCTAGTAACTTGATGGCATTTGCTTTTTTTTAGAAAATAAAAGAAATCACCTATATGCATTCTGAAGGTATCCTGGCTGGTGAGCTGAAACATGGGCCATTAGCCTTAATAGATAAACAAATGCCTGTTATCATGGTGATAATGAAGGATCCTTGTTTCACCAAGTGCCAGAATGCCTTGCAACAGGTCACTGCTCGACAGGTAAGCTGTTTAACTAATACAGTGTCATAGGGAAAGAGATTGTGCACGTTGTATTGCTGCTGACTGCCTCAGAAAAAGGATGAATTGGTGATTTTTTTTTTTTTTCCCCCCACTAATTATTAAGTTAGAAATAAGATGCTATATCTGCATTGTAGGCTGTCATTACAGGTTAACACCAGTAGTGAAAACTGATTGCATGTGGGTGGGTTGTTTGGGGTTTTTGTTTGTTTTGAAGCAAATGGAATAATGTTAAAACTCTACAGGGTGAAAACAGTCAAGTCTCACAAAACAGTGAATGACAAAAGTCATTATGCAAGACTGGCATTGTCTTTGTTAGCTACCTGAGTGTCTTCAAACATACTACAGGCATGCTGTGAACCAATATTTCAAAGCAGTTCTAAGCCAGCTCTTCACTTAACACTGCAAAATTTTATTTTTAGGGTCGTCCAATCATTCTGTGTTCTAAAGAAGACACAGAAAGCTCAAAATTTGCCTACAAAACCATTGAGCTGCCTCATACAGTTGACTGCCTTCAAGGAGTCTTGAGTGTTATTCCTCTCCAGTTGCTTTCATTCCACCTGGCTGTTCTCAGAGGATACGATGTAAGCGCTTTCTATATTTAGCACTCCAGTTAGTGCAGTTTTGAACTTCCTCCTACCAGTGTAAAGTGAGAGACGCGGTTATATGACATATCAAACAAAGAACTATTATCATAGTTAATGGAGCTTATAGTGACTGTGGTAGTAGAGATGGCATTTCAGTGCCAATTCTTCAGCTTTATATTTTTAATGGGTATCCTTCTAAAAAAATTATAAGGATTGTTTGCTTAGTTTGATTAGTTAAGAGTGCAGGTAGGACTTTTTCAGAGAACTAAGTCTTAAAATGTGATATTGCTCTTTAACCTAAAATAGTTCAGTGCTTTGTACAGCTTAGTTTGTTGTCGCTGGCTAGGTGTGTCAGTTTGACAATGATGACTGCTTTGGAAAGGTACCCTGCGCAAAACAAATGTATTTGTTAGGAGGGTTTTGGAGGCAAGGGTGAATTCAACAGTGAGTCATTATCTGCAGATCTATAGTCTCTTGCGTGTGTTAATGTGTCTAGAATAAAGCAGAACTCATTAGGAAGTCTAAAAAAAGCACACTAAATGAACTGTCAAATGCAGAATGTCAGTATTATTCTGTCATATACTGAAAGTCTGTCTCTTCATTCTAGGTGGACTTTCCAAGAAATTTGGCCAAGTCTGTTACTGTAGAATAACAGCCAAGAACAGCTGATGTTTTTGTCACCAGACCTCTGAGTTATACTTGTAGAAATGTGTAATTCTGAATTGATAACGTACACGTTTTTCTAAAGAGAATGACAGTGCTAATTGGAAAGTGTCAGAAGGATTTATCTTGCAGCTTTAAAAGCTTTTGATGTGCCTTGTACCCAAGTGCTTTTGCTCACAGCAAATATTCCTCAAAGTCCTGAAATTGCCAAAGAAGATAAAAATTGTTTACACATGGTATACTGAATGAACTTTTCTACTGTGCAATATATATATACAGCTCTCTTCAGAGTAACTGTGAACGTTTTTTTTAGCCTACACTACTTAACCAATTTTAAAGATATAGTATTTATAACTACAATTGTATAGCTTTTTTTAAGTTATTTTTTTAGTATGTTGCTTATCTGTAGCATTGGTAATGCTCAGAATGTAAATACTGAGCATGTTAAGACTTGTGTACAGTTGTTAGGGGTTTTTTCCTACTTCAGCCTCAAACTGGAAATTTGTTGTCCCTCTTCCTCCCCAGCTTCCCCTCCCCCCTTTGCATCTGTGTTTCGTATTTAACCAGTCATTTGCAAAGCTCTTCTGTGGCTGTGAATTCTCAGCTGTGTTTTAAATTTTTGCTTCTTTCAACTAATTATTTGAAAAGCCAGATTTTGTTTTGTATGCCACCCCAGCTTACTTGCATAACGTGCAGTGCAACAAAATAAGGGAACTGGATGTCTTTCAAGTGATATTTCTGTTTGAAGAGTGTACAATGAAATTACAATGCAATTAAAAGATTATATAATTCTTCTTGGGTTTTTGGGTTTTTTGTTTGTTTGTTTTTGTTGTTGTGTGGTGGTTGGTTTTTGGTTTTTTTTGTTTTTTTGTTTTTTTTTTTTTAACTTGATGACTCCTCATCTCAGGTCTGAACACAGGTACAACACTGCAGTACTCTTATACAAGTAGGAGAGACAGTGTTCTCCCCTGGTCTTGCCTAAATCCTGATACCGGAGTTCTTTCCCCTGTTTCTTGGGTTAGTTCTTCCTGTGTTTGCACAGATCTCCCAGATACCAAGAATATGTAACTTGATATCCAACGTGTTTTGGTAAGTGATGCAAAGGCCCCTTTTACTGTCTGTCTAGAATTAGTATCCTCTTCATATTAAAAAGTGGAGCTATTAAAGGAAGCTGACATCATCTAATCTACATGATACATTAAATTGATTTATTAAAAAAATTACAGGTGTGTTTTTCTAAAATTGTTTATGACAATAGAAATCACAGAAAAGGCTGTTGCTAGTCCTAGGAGAGGTGGAAAAATATATTGAGTATATTTTTAGTCAGCACCTGTCTTAAAAAACAAGCAGGCTTAATGTCAAGGCAGATGGTATGGTAATGTATAGAAGGTTTATGATTTTTGAGTGGGGTCAAAAATAGCTAGGCTACCCAGGGAGGGAATAAATCCCTTCCCTTCTGAACCAACCCCCCGGAAAAGCTGTGTGAAGCCCATGCCCCAGTGCTGACCTAAGGGGTCAGGGCTTGCGGCTGCCTGACCCTGCACTGTGGGACTGGGCACTCTGTTGTCATCCCAAAACACAGATCTGAGGTGGTCGTGGCATGTTGTGGTGCTGTGACAGGCTGCCAGTGTGTGATGTAATTTTGCTCTGGTGCTTTGGGGGCTTTCTATACATGCGAGGTGTTTACAGAGCACTTGTCCCTGCTTGCTGGAGCAGGGCGGCTGTGACGAAGCGACAGCACTACCCGGCACTGGGGATTAGTGCCACAGCAACTCATGACGAGGCACTGCTGTGAGGTGACATCATGAATATGGTGACAGGTTGACGTGCGATGATGACATCACGCCAGGGGGCGGGGGCTGCGCCCGGATTGGCCTGAACTTCCTTGTCTCCACTGCAGTCCTTCGCCACCCTCCCTTATATAGCGGCTAGCAGGTCCCGCCTCCGGAGCTCGATTGGTTGGACTTCCCCGGCAGAGGGCTACGATTGGGCTGAGCGGCTGTCTGTCAGCGGGCACGGGCCCGGCGCGGCCTGTGTGTAGCCCCGGGAGGCCATTGTGGCTGGGGCAGCTCTGCGCGCCGGAGGACGAGGAGGCGGCCGCGGCCCGCGAGCGCCGCGCCCCGTCCCGCCCCGCCGAAGCCCGACCGAGGGAGGAGACGGTGAGGGAGGCCGCCGTGAGGGGGACCCTGCGGGCGGCGGGGCCGGGGCTGGAGCAGGCCGAGCTCCCGGCCGCGGGGCCGGCCCTGTGGTGACCGGAGTCCCCGGCTTCTCCCGCGGGCCCCGCCCGCCGAGGCGCGGGCAGAGCTGGGGTTCCCCGCGTGCCGCTGCCCCGGGCCCGGCCGAGCGGGAGGGAGGTGGGGGGGGGCGACGCGGCAAGGCCGGGGCCCCTTTCCTCCTCCGCTCCGCTCCTGCGGGGCTGCCCTGGCCGAGCCCCCCGCCCTTCCCCGTGCCGCAGTGCCGCCACCGGCCCCGGCCCGCTCCGCTCCCGGCGGGAGCAGCCTCTCCTCTGCCTTCTCCCCTTTGCTTCGTGTCCGGCCCGGGGCGGGATCGCCCCCTGCCCCACGCCCGCCGGCGAGCGGCCCGGGGCCGGAGTGCCGCCCCGCCGGTGCCGCGCTGTGCGGCGGGCCCGCGCTCGGCGTCCCCTGGAAGCCCCTCCGTCCTGAGAGGGACGAAGGGAGGGCGGCCGAGCCGAGGGGCGGCCCCGTGCGCGCGCCCTGCTCGGTGCAATAGGAGCGAACCTGAGCTTTCTCTTAAGCCGGAGCAACTCCTCAGCAGAAGTTTTAGAAGAGATGTTAGAAGTCCTCTTGCTCAGTTATATGGCTGCTACGTAGTTTTACAACAGCGTAATTGGTTACAGCAGATGCACATTTAAACTTTTTCCCCTCTCCACCAACTTGCCCTAGCAGGGGTGCTGAGATACATCCAATGTTTCTCTGCAGTGTATGTTTAACAGCTGAATGATACTATAACAGGTAGTTGGTAAAATCTTTGGTCAGTAGTAGTTTGGGTTGCTTAAAGAGAAAGGTCGACTTTTCAAAGAGCTAAACAGATAGAGAGTACCTCTGAACTCTGCTGTAACCGACTGACGTTACTCACCTACTGCTTTGCTACACTTACCTTTTGTGACACCCTTCAGGGGTTGTGAGTAGAGGGGCATAAGGTAACTCACTGTGATTTTGTAGCTGGACTCATACCTGTTGATATATATTACTGTAAACATTAAAAAAACCTCAACACTGTTGGATAATAGTCCTTAGAAGGGCACACCTGAATTGGAAGTGCATTTGCAAGGATGAATAAGAGAATGGGGGAAGATTTTTTTGCGCAGAATTTCCATATCTTTTCTAAATACATATATATATATATATGTTCGTTGTCTATTCATTCTGTCAGTAGTAGAATTTCAGCTTTAGCTTAAAAATCAAGCTAAGTTTTTTGATGTTCTTATGCTTTGTTGTCAGTAATAACATTTCTGCAACCAAAACAACCTTGGGAATGTGTTCCCAACTGATACAACCTGTTTGTTTCAGAAGCTTTGGACTTGAAGATATCTAGAGGACAGATCTGGTTAATAATAAGTTGCCATTTTAATGAATGTCTTTTAGGGAAGTGACTGTTTAATACAGGATGTATGCTATAGTGCACTTGCTTTCAACTTCTAAAAATTTCTTAGTGGAATTCCATGTAACAACTCATAAGCCTACTGATGGTAGGTTTGGTGTGTCGGTTATTTTTCTAGTTATCTTTCATGAACTACAGGTTGAGAACCATGCCTGTAAGTCTCCTGCATGTGATAAGCTCAGTCAGCTTTGTGATTCTTAAATTTCCTCAATTGTACAAGCAAGTTATGTTAAAAAAAAAAAACCAAAACAGACTAAACACACCACTCAATTTATGTGCATCTTGTGCATGCTCTAAAATAGAAAAACATATTGAAACACTGTGATTCAGTAGCATGCTATTACCAATAGGTAGAAGTATGTTTGCTGCCCATCCTGTGACTTTTACATTTGCTGCTGGTCCTGTTTGGTGCAGCTGCAGCTAGGAAGCCATAAATGAAAACTTATATTTCAGAAATGGCAATAATGCCTACTTCCAAAAAGTTCCTGTATAGGAGAAGCATGGAGTAGGTTAGCTGGAGTGATGAATCAAGTTATTTCAGGTAGGAGAGTAACAGCGCGGGATTGAGAAACTTATTTGCCAGATATACTTTTCCCTTGAGCAATGGGAAATCTGTTTTTATTTGAGAGATCTTGCCCCCAAAATAGATTGCCTGTCTGAAGTCGTGTGAACAGCTACAATCCCTAGGTACCTAATTTTACATGTGTATGTCTGAAACAATGTATGTCCTGATGCATCCAAGCAGCTTGCAGCCCAAGTGAAAATTAGGGCTCAGCTTATGGAGAGGCTGGGTACTTAGCACAGTGAACTGCAAGGGATGTCAGAATACATAGAACTTGTGTGTTGTGATGCCTGATTCCCTCTTTGGGCCTTGTCTAAAGAGTTTATCCTCATCTCTAAATGATTTTTAAAAGATGGCTTTGTGCAGACAAGGTTCCTTAAAAGGAGGGTTTCTCTGCTTCAGGATAACTTCCTTTTCCCCTACTTCTTTATCTCTGTTATAGAAGTGTTTCATTAACCCATGAAGAGGTGCAGCGTAGTAGTTCTTGTGTAACTAACAGGTCTTTAACTTGATACCGAACTTGTGCAAAATCTATACTTTTTTGGTTTTGTTCTGTAAGTCCTTTTCAGAGATAGGATCTTGACCTTCCAGCCGTACCTTTTTTCCAGTGTATGAAGATTCACAGAAAATACTGCTGCTGTTAATCAAAAAATTTGGTACCTCAGAGTCCGTAGCTTTGGAGTAATAAAAAGGGTCGGAAAGAAGAGTTGAGCTTTTCCTGGGATGTCGTAGGAAAGGCTGAGAGCGCCTTTTAAGCCAGTGTTTTGGTCTCGCGTTAGTGTGAGCTGATTGTGGAACTGCATCTGACCGCCCCTGAAAATATTGTATGGGAGATGCAATTCTCTTCCTCACCCCTACTGCTGCTGTGGCAGAGGCAGAAAGTTGGTAGCTCACATTTTCCCTTTGCTGATCCTTTCTCCTCTGCATTTTTTCTTCAGCTTCTAAGAGGAAATATCAAATATACTTACTGTCTAAACTGCTGCCAGAGATGACCAAGTTGAATATCTGCTTCTTAAAATGCTGCTTAGGTTTTGAGAAACTTGAAGGTAAAAGGAACTCTAGACATTTCTTGAGAATCCCTTAAGACTAACCATTACCAGTTCAGTTTAAACCCAGTCTTTATTAGGATTTGTAGGTCTTCCGCCTCTTTTACTTGCAGATTTCTTGGAGTTCATCTGCTAGCTTAAGCCACGGAAAAGATGCTGCTCCCTCCTATGTGCACCTAGGAAGAGAGAGGTCCAAATTCTAATTTTTGAAGCAATGAAAATTATTTGTGTGGCTGAATGCCCTTGTAGGATGGGCTTCTGGGTTGCTCTTGAGGCTTTTTTGTTTTGCATTGGCTCACTAATATTCTGTAGGCCAGCGAAGAGAGAGAGAGACACCAGCTGCTCTTTCTTCAGCTAAAACAGACGTGGTACCGGCCGGCGGTTAGGGCAGCTGCTCCGGGGAAAGGTGATCTGCTTAATTTCCTGTTTCAAGGAACACTTGATTGTGCAATTTAGTCTGGGCTATAATGACACTACCTGTCATAGTGAATGGGAAATTAAAAATGGGGGAATTTGATAGAGACCTCTTCAATAATTAGTGAGGTAATGTTCTTGTAAGGTTTGGAAGAGGGAGGGAGGCCCAGGAAAACTGGAGGTCTGTATTCTCCTTACTGTAGCACTTTAGCTCTAAAGAGCTTCAGTCCATTACCTTGCTCTTCAATGTAATTACCTACCTCTAATTCATTCTTGACAGATAGATATAACTTATTCTCTATTATAGCATGAAAGTCTCTTTCAAACTATAGCACAAAACTCGTAGTTCTTGTAGGACTATAAGTACATTACCTGATAGCGTAGGATGTTATGGTGTGTTTAAAATGGGGGGGGAGAGTGGGTTGCGATAGGTATGGATCAGGGAAGGGTTGCCTGGCAGAGGTGAGGAGGCAGAGCCCTGCTTGAAATTTCCTACTGAACTAGATTGAAAGGGACTGTTGGAGAAACTGCAGCAGCCATGGGGATTTGGGGGACAGTTGTTTTTTTTCAAACCTGTTTTGCAGTTGTAATCAAGTCTTGTGTTAAACCCCTGTTTCTTTCGATGTCTGTGGACTCTGTGGGTTTCTGCTGTTATCTGCATTATCAGTGTTTGAAAGACATTATTTATGATTTTTTTTCTGTAATACAGAAATTAATACAGTCCTAGCATGTAGTAGTAATTCTAAGTTAGGGAGTATCCTTCAAGGAGTAGAGAGTTGTTGGATTTGGGTGGTTTTGTTTGGTTTTACAGTTGTTTACTTAGCTGCTTTTTGTTTTAGGGATTGGAATAGAAACATGCATTTATTGTGAAGGCTATAATTATTTGCTGTCTGTCTGCAAGTATTTTTTGTTACAGTGGTAATACACAAAGTTGAAAGAATGCTTATTTAATGATATGATACTGAAAAATTCCTATGTATTAAAATATATATCATATATTTTCCAACTTGTCTGCCTGGAATTAGTGACAGATTGAACATTTGTTTTCTTTCTTTTTCTTTAAGATCTTGAAAACTTTACCAGGTCCTTGAGAGAGAAAACTACATGACACTACACCATGAGTGACAGTAAATGCGATGGTCAATTTTACAGTGTTCAAGTTGCAGATTCAACATTCACTGTACTAAAACGTTACCAGCAATTGAAGCCCATAGGATCAGGGGCACAGGGCATTGTTTGGTGAGTAATAAATACTTCATTTAAATATAAAAAGCTATAAAGATAAAACAAAATTTGAATGTATTCCTGATAGAGGTGTCAGAATGTCAAACACTGATGATAATTTTTATCTCTTGCTACAGGGTTATGGACTAAATAAATTCTAAAACACCTGCTTTCTGTAGTTCATGTACAAAACTCTTTTTGTTTTATTTTTAGGGGAAAATTAATATTTGGATAACTGCATAAATTAAAATGGTCAACAGATTTCCTTCTCATTAACCACTTTATTTCTGTTTCTAGTTCTCACATTCCCCATGTAGTTATAATTTTGCAGTATTAGGTATGACAATGCGATGGTGAGAGATTCTGGGTTTTACTCGTTTCTTCATCATGGCCCCCTTTTTTCCCCCCCTTTTATTCCCGATCACTCCTGTCCATTTCTAGGAGCCATCAATGCAGTGCCTTGCCATTAACTGGCAGGATGAGGCAAATCAGTGTCATTGTCACTCCATGGATTAACCAGAAAGGGATGCTGTGTGAGGGGTTGGGCTGGCCGGCTCTTCCTTGGTGTGCTACCTCAGCTATGTGTCCAGCCTCCACTGGTCCAGGACCTGAGAGTCGTTAGTCTGATCCTGAACCTTAGTCTCTTGTATGGCACCACACCTCTGGGCCAGCTAAAGGTAAACACTTTCAAATGTTTTTTAGAGTGCAGCAATCCATTCTACACAATTTAGTGCCAGCCCCTATTTTGTCGGGCAAAACTTACTTGGTAACAGCAGAAATTTTTATTGATGTGATTTTATGGTTCCATACACAGGGGAGCAAACAGATATGCTTAGGAACTCTCTAATATTAGACTTAATCACAACACATGGTGGGCTGTTCGTGCTTTAAATCCAGTCTGCGGTTTCTATTCATTTATAAATTCTGCAGAATAAGTGTGATGACTCATGTATTGTGAGCAACTCCTTATATAGCACCTGCTCATGCCTTTTTGGCTTTTTCATAACCATAGTAAGTTATATATGTAGGAAAAGAGTGCATTTTTGTGAGAACATGCCATTATTTTTAAATTATTTAGATACCCCTATTGCCCTGCTAATAGGTGAAAATGGGAAACACCATATTTCATTCTTCTTTAGTGGGTTGAGTGATGAGGGGATAGGTATACTAGATCTTGGTTATTAGTGTTTGGGTAAGATTTAGTATAGTGTTAACATTTTCCAGGTATAAATATTCTTGAAGTTATACTTGTTCTAGATGGCATGCAGGAATTTAGGGTGGTTGTAAGTGTTCTTCCTTTCATTAGAAGTGCATTTCTAAACTGTATGACTTAAACTAGGTGTCTGCTTCAAAATGAAGTTAGAGTAGTGTTAAGGTCAACGTTTTGGGAAGAAGAAGGAATGATCTGATTTATTGTTTTGAGAATACTTGATTTATGGAACAACAGAGCGAAACATTGCATAAATTGTCATCTTCATGTGAAACATCTGAAAACTATGTCCAAGTTCAAGAAGGTGCAAAATCTTAATTTCTCCTACAATTCCTTACAATACACAAGGGAAAGATACAAAATACTAAGTTATAAACTGTAGAAAACTCGGTGTAAGATGAGAGCTATTCTGTCATGCTTGGCTGGAAAAATTGTCAAGTCAGTAGTGTGACACACAGATGTGATGCTTTTTTTTATCATCCAGTGTTTAACATAAAAATTAGGAGAAGTATTTCTGGAGCTTTGTGTGTAGATTTTATTTTTTGGTGAGGAAGTTTTAATACCACATGTGTCACTTCAGCTAGGAGAGGTCTGAATTTTGCTATTTTTTTTTTTCCCAAAATATTAATGGGAAACTCCATTGGTATTGCTTCTGCTTAGTTTTTTCTTTGAGACTAACATTTAGGAAAAGAAGTAGTTCTAAAAATAAATACTTAGGGAAAGCGATAAATGAAAGCTCAAGGAAGATAAAAAAGGAACTCTTTCTCCTTTCTTGTCCTTCATTTCCTAAATTTTCTAGTGAATCTGATTTTTCTGTCCCAGCAAATTTCTTTTGTCTTGCAATGAAGCAAAACCATGATCTTATAAATAGCACAGCTTTGACTGTGTTGATAACTTTACTTACAATTGCAGTTGAAGAAACAGTCAGGATAAGTTTGTTACTATTTACAAACTCCTGTTTAGACAGCAGGGAGAGAGTTAGTGAAGTGGAGCTGGCAGAGCAAGAGTCCGTAGTAGCATATTGCAGTTCAAAGCAAAGGTCATTTGCCTACAGAAATGAAGTGTGATTTCCTACTATAATTTAGGTCATAATGTTTCGTTAATAATTTCATCATGTATGTGGCATTACTACTCTTAATATTAAATGTTTGCTCAAGATGCAAAACTATCACAAGTGCAGTGAAGACCCTACTACAATTCACTGTTACACCTACTGCAGTCACTGTTGTACAGTGGGATAGACATTGAGATTCTTCCATGATATCAAGTGCTGAAATAATTTATAGACATTCTGTTAGTAGCCAAAGTGATAACTGGGTAGACTCTGGCAAATCCACTTTTTAAAAATCTGTGCCTGAAACAGTTGCCATGATGAAAAAGTATCTTTTGAATTCAAATGAGCAGGGATGGGGAAAGAAATTTAACACCAGTTACATCCATGATTTTTTTTTTGTTCATTTATGTAAAATTATGTGATATTTGGAAGTGTGATCTTAGTGGTAAGAGAGGTTATATTCTGTCTTTTTTTTTCTTGGTAAATTAAATAAATGCATGCTCACACAATTTTTTACCATTTTTTTTTCTTCTACTGGTCTGTTTTTAATTTTTCCCCTTGGACTATGTAGGTAGCAGACAGCTTCCTTTTTTTTTTTTTTTGGAGATGGAATGTCAGTCACTCCCATGTAGATGAGCAAACTAAGAGGTTCAGGTGGAGTTCGTCATATGTGCTCAGACTGAGCCTTGACATACACCTGATTCGTCAGATGCCAAAGGGACACTTCCCCTAAAATTGCTTCTTTGTCCATTGCTGACCTGTGGTTGACTTGAACAGCTAATTCATGCAGATCCTGTTGGTTATTGATTTTATACTAACTCCCAGGTGTAGTTAAAGTCATTAACATATGCAAAACTCTTTAATTTACATATAATGTCTTCTAGGTGAACTGAATACTGAAACATCAGTGCTTTCATATTTGGGAGGAAAATAATTTCTCCAGTTGTCTGGCCAGTTGCCTTACTCCCATTTTGTGTTTTGTTTTGCACAGACATAAAGACTTTAAATCTGAGAGTGATCATATCATTGAATAATGGCTTATGTATTTCACAGAACTAAGTTGAAATAAATGCTAGCAAGCCTTTAGTGCAAACGGCACATTGATTCAAATTTGGGACGTGCCTCCAAGAAAACACAACATCTCATGGGTGAGCTCTGCTTTGTGGTGGTATTGCTTTTTCCAGTAGGGAAAGCATTGACTTGATGCTGGTAAAGTTCATATAATTTGAGTATTGTTATCACAGAGGAGCTGTACTTTTTTAAGAGTACTACGATATGATGGTCCTTTTAAGCCTGGTATCCTACATATCTTGATGAGATAGGGAAGGAGCTCACAAAGCGCTTAATTGTGCTTGGAAAATGTATGTGAATGAGAATTCTTTCTTACCCTATGAAAGTAACATTAAATGGAAATAGAGTAATGTGGGGAAATCCTTATTTAAAACTGGAGCTATTAAAAGATTGGAACTCTTGAGCAGTTTGTGGTATGAATTCACATATATTTTGCCAAATTGTCTGTGAGTTAATAATGAAGAATATTTCCACTTTAGTCTTGTTCTGGATATACAGATAATTTAGCTTTAGATTCTTACAGCTATTAAAGGAAGCTTACAGCTGTACCTCAAACTGCAGAGGGAAGGAACAAGCACAGCTGAAAAACAAGATAAAATTAACGGTCATGTTCACTTCTAAACTTGTCTTGCTCCCTGCAATCTTGAGTTTTCCATATTACTCAATTCTGTTTTTTTTTTTTTTTTTTCTCCAAAACCAGATGATGAATGTCATTTTCTGCTAGACACTAGAATTGTTTATAATTGTAAACTGTCCACGTACAGGAGAGTATTGATGCCTGCAGAACAGATCACGGAGACATGGTTGTGACTCTCCTTTAGGAAAGAGAAATTTCTATTGCAAATATTAAATGATTGTCAGTCAGAAACAGTGTCCCAAAAAAATACTCCAAATATACAGATTAGGCAACTGAAATGCTTCTTGATTTCAAATAAGCTTAAAATATTTTTAGGTCTTGCAGTTTTGAATATGAGTCTTGAGTCAGCAGATTCAGTCTTAAGGGCAGGAAGACTTCTGATGAGTGTCAGTGGCTTCTGTTTAACCTATTTGTATTTATTACAGGATGTGTAGATTTTAAAGGATGTTTGTTTTCTAAATGAAAATTAGTTGAAGTTAGTATAAACAGTTTAGTGGATATGCTTTGTTTCAGATCTTGATTTTTTTCTTCACTCGCATCTCCCTTTTGCCCCCTCCTTTCCCTTAAACAGACTTCAACTTAAGTTGTTTGTCTTTGAAAACTTCTAGTGCTGCATTTGATACAGTCCTTGGAATAAATGTTGCTGTAAAGAAGCTGAGTCGTCCTTTTCAGAATCAAACCCACGCAAAAAGAGCTTACAGAGAGCTTGTTCTTTTAAAATGTGTCAATCACAAAAATGTAAGTTTGGCTTTATATTTCTCTCCCTCATTACTATAAGTTGCCTAAAAAAAATCAGGATTTGCTCTCTTACTTGCTGTTAGTAACCAAAGTAATGGAAAGAATTGTGAGAGAAAGACTGGAAAGATTCGCTATAGGTAATGTAGTTCTCCACAACATATGATTAAGTTATTGGGTGAGCTGTTTGGAGGATGAAATGCCAAGAGGAGGAGATTTTTGCTGTGGTGTTGGTATAGGTTTAGCATCAGTATTGACTTTATAGACCTCACCTTGCTGTACTGCATTTGCCCTTTTAAGTCGTACTGGAGCAAAGCCTGTTTGGCATTGGCTTTGTTTGTGGGTTTGGCTCTTGTAACTGCACTGTAGTTAAATCTTCTGAGCTTAGGCAAGATTTTTATTAAATACAGTGTTTAACTGGTGGGGTTTGCAGGGGTGCAGCACTATCTAACAATTTATTGGTAAACAGAAGTGAAATACTATGGACAATACATATATACTTTAAAATCTTTCAACCTTCTAAAATAACAAGCCTTAATGTCAATACCTCAATGTTCAAGTACAAGAATATAAGGTTTATGTGACTGTTATGTTCTGATACTAACATGAACTAGAAACATTGCTGATCATTGAAGTTGTGCACTCAGGTCTCAAACTTCTGGAGTCAATTAGCCTTGTAGGATTGAGATTTAAGTAAGCTTTTGGTGAGGTCCAGAAGTAGCAGAATAAAAGCAAGGTGGTTATTAAGGACGGCAGTACAGTAATTTTAGCAGTTCTTCCAGAAATAGTACATCATAATCTAAATTTAATGGGATGGCGTGGGGCACTTCTGTGTACGTGTTGTTGGACAACCTTCGATAAAATTCCTTGCACAACATGTGATTTAAAATGAGAGATTATTATTTAGAGGGGAAAAAAACAGGATATATTTCAGGCACTGGGGAGGGAGATAGTGTCATATAACTTAAAAAAGAAAAAAGTGGGTTTGTCATGTCTTAGTTCCTTTGGCATACATGCTGCAGTTCTGAACTATTTCTGAATTGGCAGTTTTTCAGCACATGTGAATCAAGTGAAGCCAAGTAACATTCAAGTTGTATATAGTAGCAGTGTGCATTTGATTTGGAATAGTAACTTCTGCAATAGTGGATTTTTATGTGAATTAAAGTGGAAGTTTCTTCTAATGTTTATTTTTATTTTATAGATAATTAGTTTATTAAATGTATTTACACCACAGAAGTCACTAGAAGAATTTCAGGATGTGTAAGTACTAGAGTTTTGTTTTAATTTTCTTGACAAATACTGGCCTAAGCCCTGGAGCTGTATTTCCAGTATCCTACAGACTTCACACTTTGAAAACAGAGGGTAGCTAAAGGCTGAATTTAGCCTTTAATTGGTCTTTATTTCTAGATTTCTTTAAGAAAGACCAAGAAAGGTCTTTCACTACATGCATAAGATGGCAGCAGGAACTAAAAAAAATGGTTATTTACCTTTTATTCATGTCTGCCATACTTTGCTGATTGCATATGCATCTGGTTTGTGTGCATTGTCTTTTAGCTAAACGGGTCATCTCAGGATAATAACTTGGTTGGGATAACCTGGCATCATTTTTTTTGCCATAGCAGTCACATCAGCACAACAGTATTTTTGGCGTCAATTAAGAACTGAATGTATTTTGTTTTTATGCAAGCTATGTCAATGGGTCTAGAAAGGATTCATGGTGATTTAATTGGGGGGGTATTCATAGGTTCCAGTGAATATGCTGTTGTGGTTTGTGAACGGGGTTCTTTGGTAAACAGGGGAGTGTGTGTGTCTGAAGGGGGTAAGCAGATGATATTTTAACTTGAAAATGAATCATTCCTTCTTAGTTCTTACTGTGCTTTTCTTAATTTTCTTTATTTTTTAATATTAAAATACAATGAAAAGCATCATTTTCGATATATTGTAATATCTTCAATTTCTGCATCAACTTCAGTCAGTCTTAGTTTTTCGTGCTGCATATATTCAGAATTATTCTTCTGTATTACTGTTTATAACACTAGTGGAATTCTAATCTCTTGTGATGGACTATTGAACACTTAATTTTTAATAGACTATTTGAATAGATAATAATTTAATTTTTACACTGGTCATGCATGATTTTTTTTTAATCATAAGCTTTTTGACACTTACGTTAGCAAAGTAGTTGGCTTTTATTAAACATCTCTCATGCTAAGCTTAAACCTGATATGAAAAGTAAGACTTGAGTTTTCTTAATGCTTTCTTTCTTGTGGTTTAGATATTTGGTTATGGAGCTGATGGATGCAAATTTGTGCCAGGTTATTCATATGGAATTGGATCATGAAAGAATGTCTTATCTTCTTTACCAAATGCTATGTGGAATCAAACATCTCCACTCAGCTGGTATCATCCACAGAGTAGGTAGTATTAGATCATTAACAATACTTTTTATGAACACAAATGTTCTTACAAAACAGGGGGGAAGGCAGGGGGTTGTTACTTCTTAAGTTTATATTTCTTTCGTTCATAAGAATATTGTTAAACCTTAAGATTGTTTCTAGTTCAAAGATAAAGACTGCATTGTAAATAGATCTTAAATCAGTTTAGCTCTGTGGATTTAACTAATGCTGAACTGATTAAAAGATAAAACATGAGTACCTGTGGACCTTTCAAATTACTAAAGAATGAGTCTTTAACATGTAATATTTACCTCTTAAATATCTCTATCCTTGGAAATATTCAAAAGCTGTCTGGACATGGTCATGGGCAACTGGCTGTAGGCGGCCTTGCTTGAGCAGGGGGGTTGAACCAGATGACCTCCAGAGGTCCTGTCCAACCTCAAACATTCTGTGATTCTGAAAAGTAAAGTTTGAAAGAAAACTTTATCCAATTCTAGTTTAATGCACTTATTTTCTTTATGTTCAATCCATAAACATAATTGAAAAGCTGTATAAATTACAACAAATCTACTTCCTTACTTTGCTGAAAAAAATCTACCATGAAACTACTGTGCTATTAGCCAGGAAGTTACGTATAGTTAAGCTAAGTCTGTACCCAGATAGTCTTAGTACTGGGCTTTCCTAGAATTATGGAGTGAGGTGCATAAGAGGCTGAAGCAGGGGAGGGCTGGAACTCCCACTGAACTCCACCTGACGTGTTCACTGTGATTTGGAGCTAAAGGGGAGACACAATATTTGTGGAGAAATTTAAGCTTAGAGGAGGGAACAGGAGCAATCGGACAGAACTGATACCGGCTGAACCATGAAACGGGCAGCGAGAAGAACCGCACTGTGAATAGCTGAATGGAGGTGTGAAGTTTGTTTGAATGGAGAGGCTAAAGTGGTGAGCATTAGGTTGGGTTAGTTTGGGCCCAAAACAAAATGACCTTTCTGGAGTGAAAACTCTTGATTAGATGAGAGATTTGGTTTTGAAAAGAAACGAAGCTAGGAAGGGAACAGAGCTGGGACAGTTCAGAAGGAATGGAATAGGAATTACATCTAGAAATTACTCAGAGAGTCTGTGACTAAATAGAGCTTGAAATAATGTACACAACTCCCACCTCTGTTATGAGTTGATGAATAGTGAAATCTGTTATCCTTCACGTGGCCCAGCATTATAATAAGATGAGATAACAACAAATTTCACTAACAACTACTGCAAATAATTGTTCTGTTGTTCAAGAGAAAAGTCTGAGTAGAGGATTAGAAACTCCAACCTAGCTGATAGTAAATGCAGTAGCATTCTGCAGAAGATTTCTTGCCTTCTGAAAACATGCAAACCCACGTGAACTATTTGCATGTCCCCATCTCCTTTAAGAAAAGGAAGTTCTGTACCTGAGAACATGGTTCATGTGGTTGAAACTAAGTCAAACACTTGAGCAGAATTAAATGTACTAGTACATCTGTAATTCGGCTACTTCTGATTCTTTATGAATAAAACCCAATTATTCTAGTTTTCCCTAACTGTGTATTCCTTTGGGTGCAATAATGACTGTTCCTACGAGGCATATCTCCTAAAGTGTTTTATTTTTCTTCTCACTCAGTGGGTAACTTTGTGTTTCCACTACATCCTAATTCTAACTGTGAAATTTGCTAGTCACTCTAATGCATGTGCCTTGTCTGTCATTAGCACACACACTTGGTAATGCTTTGTGTGTTGGGATACTCCTTTTTCCTACAGATACCTGACTAATTTATGATGTTGTCTTTAGGATCTGTGCCCTAATAATGACAGTATTTGGAACAGTCTCCTTTACCATGCAACTATTCATAACCAAAATAGGTCCACTTAATGTGTTAAAGGAAGCAGATATGTGTACACATTGTGCATATGTACAGACCCTTATGTAACTGACTATATTGTCAGTGCACAGCTGGGTAAATTAAGACTCTGCAGATGACTTTGAGTCTGGTTTTCCCAGAATTTTTTGAGTACTTAGCTGTGCAGCATTTAACTTGTCTCTAGTCTGTGTATAAATAAGCAGATGTGTCAGAGCAGGAATATGCAGTTGTTAATGTGAAGTGAACTGGTAGCATATATTGACGGGGGGGTGTGTGTGTGCGTGTATTATGCTGTATGTTCATCCTTCCTTAACTGAACTTATTTCTTGTTAGGATTTGAAACCCAGCAACATAGTAGTAAAATCAGATTGTACGCTCAAAATCCTTGATTTTGGACTGGCAAGAACAGCATGTACTAACTTTATGATGACTCCATATGTAGTAACACGGTATTACAGAGCACCAGAGGTTATCCTTGGAATGGGATATAAAGAGAATGGTAAGTTGCTAGAATGACGCTTTAAATCTTTTGTCTAAAGCATATCTGTCTCAGAACATAACAGCTTTAAAAGGTTGGGGGGAGGTGTGGTTTCCTCCTGCCATGTCTGTTGTTAAAGTATGTTAATCATGGTATTGGGAATAATAAAAATTACACTGTAATAATTTTGGAGAATATAATAGTTTTCTGCTCTGTGTGCCTACCTCCATTTAACATATACTGCTCCCTCTTGCCTGTTACTGTTATTTTTTCATGTGTTGTCATGTTGTCTTGTTGCCATTTTTTTTATCCTACAAAAAACCCTGTTGAGACACTTATGCTGGATGATGATAAAAAAATTAACAACCATCAATCTATGAATAATAAACCCTTCTATCAATCGAATTTTATTCTGAAGCATCTTCTTTCAACAGTCTGTCCCCTTTTGCATCTCTGATTACTTTATTAAAATCTGTTTCAGATCCCTATGATAAATCATGTCTTATACTCTCCTAAATCTGCATAGCGCTCAAAGAGGCTGGGTGTTATATGATTAAAAACAACACAGCTATAATATATTGAATGCTCAGTCAAAAAATTGCTGCCTAGGAAATTGTTCTTGACTTACATTATTGGGGGTTTTACCTGCTGATTTTTACTAGCTGTGGAATAATATGCTGTCTCCTCTGGACTTCTATGCTAGTACATCTTTTTGCTTTATCACAGGGGCTTGGGGATACCATGCCTTTTGTATACATGTAACTGGCTGTGTAATACAAGGGACTCACAGGACTTTGCTGGGCCACTGATCATGCAAAAAACTTTCATTAATGCACAAGGCAGCTTGTTATAGAGCAAGTGCTGATGTGGATCAGAACTTTAGTAGAGGATGTTCTGGATGGGACAAAAAATAAATTATCTGCAGGACTGTAGGAATACAGTGTGAGCTTAAAAATAAATAACTGTGGTATTTAAAAAAACCTCTTTAATCTTTTGTCCTTGTTGCACCTAACATATGATAGTGGATATCTGGTCTGTTGGGTGCATTATGGCAGAAATGGTCCTCCATAAAGTCCTGTTCCCAGGAAGAGATTGTATCCTTCTTCATGGTCGTTTCAGCAATGTAAACACTGATTATATTTTACAAAATGCTAAGAACAAAATTTAGCAACAGTCAGTTGGTGTTGATATGATTGAAAATTCATGTTAGCAGTTTGGTTTTCCACATCGTTGTGTTTTGTTGTAGATGCTAGATGTTTTTGTTTGTTTTCCTCACCTTTGTTCATAATACTTCATAATTTGATCATTTCATTTTTACTTTCAGTTGATATCTGGTCAGTTGGGTGCATCATGGGAGAATTGGTGAAAGGTTGTGTGATATTCCAAGGCACTGATCGTATCCTTCCCTAGTCATCTTTGAATCCCATTCCACTTCCAGCAGAAACAATTATTTTTATCTGTATAAGTATAAAAGCATAAGCAATATTTTCAATAATATATATTTTAATAGATCTACTGTACTATTTGAAATTAGTGTCATTAACCAAATTGTTGAGCTTTCCATTTTGTTTTCTTAGTAGACTATATTTAATGTAATTTGTACTGGTTGAATCCATAGAATTTATATTAAGAGCTTCAGCTTTTGTAGCTTAAAAAAGGATACTGTTAGGTTTAAAAAATAAATATCAGTAAGTGTATTTTCTTACTCTTGTTCTTTGTAGATAAGTGTTACAAACAGAAGCCTCCAAAGTTACTTTTTACTATGCATGGATTTTGCTTACTATTTGTTTGAACAATAGACTTTTTTTTTTTTTTTATTATACAATTTTTTGAGTTTCAATCAGATTTTTTTCTTGCTTATTAGCACTTGCTGGACAGCAGTGTCCTAACTGCAAGCACACTGCATGAGAAGTGTTTTTTATTACTTTTATTTATTATAAAAAGATAACCTTTTCTTTTTGGAGTTTTTTTCATTCTATGAAAAATTTATTTTGGGCTCACTTTTTCTATAAGATTGTTATTCCTCCATTCCTCCCTCCAATACTTTTGACCCAGATGTGTCTTCAAGAAATTCTGCTTTCTTGTACAATAGTAATTGTGGGAAATTTTACTGTATTAAAAGCAAACAAAACCCTCATATATATGTTTTCATGCCTTAGAGACTGGAAATCTCAATAATACATCACTGGATCACTAACAAGTTTTTACACTGTATTAAGTGAACAGTAGTGATCATAGAATCATAGAGTCATTAAGGTTGGAAAGGACCTCAGTAAAGTAAATGTTCTTTGAAGATTTTGATGTATTTCAAAATACTTCCCTAGAAACAAAATTTAAAGCATTCGACTCATTTTCAAGTTCCAATTATAAAAATTGGAGCTAAACCAATTTCATCCTTTATAAATAATATCTTAAGAAGTAGTAGTGTTGTAGGACTAGACATGCAACATTGATTAGTAAATAAATAGAATCCAGACGATGTAGTTAAACCACAATTGCCAGTTACAGCTGTAGGTCATAAGAAGCTATAGCTACTTGTGGTCAAAGATTTTGAAGAAAGTATAACATTTTTGCTTGTCGCCAAGGAAAAGTTGAGTCCACCACTAAAAATATCAAGTATATGTTCACAGAATCTTTTCATAGATGCCTACATATCTTATAGAGGAGGACTTTCAATTTTAATGCTAAATTTCATGACACTAATCTTCAGCAGTTGATCATGCATTATTTAGTAGTACAAATGATTAGTTGTTAAATAAATCCTTTTGTTTTCCACCTTTCTTCCTTTATATACTTATTGTTTTACCTTTTGAAGCCTTCAGACCAACCTAACACAATTCTTCATGTATGTTATGTGTCTTTCACCTGCATGTTAGCATGGGCTATTTTGATTTATTCATGAATAAATGAAGGAAATTTTGTCCATACTTGTTGAATATGCAAGTTATCACTTGTGGTTCTCTGGAGGTCACTGAAGCTCCACCAGTCTATGTTTCAAGGAGTCACCTGCCCCAGTATCTTATCAAAGTGCACAGCTATGCTTACAGGGTTTTTTTTCCTCTTGCAAGACTTGCAGTTCTCTTTAATGTGAAATACTGATAACTCTTTGTGGTGTTGACACTTTTCCTGACTGATAACTGCTTCAGTCAGATGGTTGTTGTCTTTTACCTTCAGCTGCAGGATTGTTTTGAGAGTGTGGTTTGTGGGGGATGCTGGTGTTTATGGCTATGAAGCTTTCAATTTTTTTGTGGGTTTTTTTTTTTTTTTGGACTTAAATTTTAAAATGTCTTAGTATTTGGCAATTTAGAGCAGGGAACCAAGTTCAGCATGTTGCCTAACGATGTGCCCTTGACTATCTTCAGGAAAACCTACTCTTAGACTCAGTAGTTTGTATTTTCCCATATGGTCGACGGGGATTGCCAGGATACTTGCAGCAGTGCTCTGGGTGGAATGAGATGCTCCGCGTTGCCAGGGTGATGGATGCACTGAGCCTGCTCCTGACTGGTGCTATGGAGGACAAAGAGGGCTCTTACAGTTACTGGTCTGAGTTACTGGCAGTTGCTGTTGCACTGGAAATGACAAATGTAGAAAAAACAGGCAACGTAGATACCCAAGATGAAATAATGGAAAGCCTAGCAGCACCAGAGTGTTTTTAATGCTCTTTCTGCCCAGGTGGCAAAGGAAACTAATTGTCTGACTGATACAAAAAGCATGAGGGGGTATTCATGCTTTGCTTGGAAAAATCATGCTTCATTGTGATTACAGTAAGGACTCTGTTTTCAACTTTTCTTCCAGAGTCCCAAAAAGTAGGCAGATATGCTTGGCACGGGCTAAACTTCTGGTTACTTTTGACCTTGAGGTCACTAGAACAGGAAGGGTAGTTTTGCCTGCAGGTTGCAAGGTTATTCACATGGCATGCTCTGTGTGCTTTACATTGAAATCAAGGTTTTCTCCCACTTGGGTTTCTGATAACAGGCTTAGCTTATTTCAAGTCCAACCCTATACTGGGGATTTCCCCCACCCCACCCCACCACCCCCCAGTATCTGTAAAGCACTTTGAAGCAATCCTACTGAGACATTGGTTTTTTCCATTTTTTACCACTAAAGTGGGATAGGTCATTAAGTTTTTCTGCCCTGCACCTGGTGCTCTGAGACCGCAATAGACTGGACTGTAACTTAATTAGCTGACTAGCCAGACTGCTGTTACTCAAAGACAAAGCATCTTCTTGAATGTAGATTGGTGGACATCTCTCAGAAATGAGTTTTCCAGCTAGGAACAAAATTTCCTGATGTGCGTTAAAATTTTTGTTGTGCTTTGTTTTAGCATGAGAGTTAACAATATTGACTTCTTAATTTTGATTTTAATATAGTTTTTCCATTGGAATGTATTCAATAAGCAAATATAATTTTCAGTCTTTGTATCAGAAGTCTAAAGTCTTAGCATGAAGCAATGACTACGCATATATTTCTAGTTGTATTCTTGGCACATTAACTGAAATAAAAGCACCTCGGTGTTTTTTAAATAAATCTTAATTCATAGTGCAGCAAATTTGTTGTTTTGTTACAAAATCTGTCTATAAGAATAGATAGGTTGAAGTGCTAGATTATGAATTTAGCTATGAATGTTTGCAAGGTCCATGGTTAGACTCTGCTGGAATTGCACATTCTTTTTATCAGAGAAACTGTGAAGTGTAAATCCGAGCAAACTTAAATATCAGGAATGCTAATGCAGTGTCTTCTCAGTGTGATAAATGAGCTCTGTTATCCCGACTAGGGTGGTTCAGAGCAGACTCTGGTATCTCTGTAACAAGTGTCACCATGTCTAGGGGAAATGCCTTCACTTTAAAGAGGGAGAAGGGACAGTCCAGAAGAAACATGAGGCACTATTTCAACTTGTGGCTTGTAAATGCAATTCGTATAAAATATCTAAATTCTGAATTTAAGAACAGAGTAGTCTTTGAGTATTACCACAGTTGATACAGTTATACAAAAGAACCTGCTAAAAACCTACAGGAATCTGGATTCACTGTTCAGAACTCCTTTGAACCTTTTCTGAAGTTGAAAATTAAAAAATAAAAAATAAAAAATAAAAAATAAAAAAACAAAACAGAAAACAACAACAAAGCCCCCAACCATCCAACCAAACCCCCCAAAAACCCCACAACCCAAAGCCTAATTTCCTTAGGAGATAGGCACAAAATTCTTTACTTTGAATGGGATGTATTTGTGCTTTAGGTTTTTTCATGTATTTTTCCCTACCTTCAAGAATCTTCAGTGTTGACGGTGTTAACGTTGTACTTCAGAAGATTCAACAGCAGCCTTTCTCTTCTGTCCTTACAGTTAT